>NC_141784.1:16561290-16897660 GCF_054643075.1 Acanthaster planci
TCTACAAAAAAGTCCTGCGTTTTTGTAGATTTTGCTGGACTAAGTTTGCTCTTCTTTGCTGTTCATTGTTGCTTAAGTGCAAAATAAGGAATCGTCCATCCCTTTTTCAAAAATGTTTTCAGTCAGTAAATTCTGAAAAACCCATGCATTAGATTACATCTTCCCGGGATTATATATCACAGCAACGACGTCATCAGTTGTCCAAGAAAGCATAGATACTTTTAAGTGTTTGAAACCGTGTATGTTACGTTCGTTTGTACACAATAATACACGTCGTGCATTGTAAAAAAAAAAACAAAATTAATTAATTAATTAAAAGGTGTGCTTTTTCGTGTATTTAACCAAATAGGAATGTAAAACACTTCTCATATGATATATAACCCCGTTTCATACAGGCGTTCTAGAGTCACACCAAACCAAATTAAAAGCAAATTTTGAATTAAGTACAGTAAAAGTTCGACGTCTAAAACAGCAGCGACAAGGCGTGCTATACCGGTCGGAACAGCACTAACGCGACTTAGTTTCATATGTCGCTCTTTTCATAGGCCGAACCCAATTCAAATGCATGTATTAAGTTCGTCTGTCTGCAAGAAAAATTTAATTGGGTCGACCCGCGTCGCTCTTTATTCTATTTGGGTCGGCGTGACTTTAGAACGCCTGTCTGACACCGTGTAAAAGTACAAACTTGCGGAAACAATGTTCTAAAAGAAAAATTTATTGCAGCTACACTTTAATATTGTATACCACGTGACCGAACACGAAGGAATTTTCTGCATCACTGTTATTTGAAACAGAGCGTATTTTGAAATTTCTAATGCACTTCCCGAAAATCTTTTTCAGCTCGAATAAAATTTTCCAGATCTAACATGTTTAGAGATTCGTATTTGTCGAACTTAAAACCCGCAGCTGTTTCATGTCGGTAGATGCATTCCAGTCTTGAGAACAAATACTTCTAGTAAAATCTCGTTTGAACCTTTTAAAACAGTTAGTTTTTAAAATTTCATTCGAATCTTGAAAATAAACATGGTAGGTTTGCAAAATTTCACTTGAATCTTGAAGACATGTTACGTCTGTAAAATTTCATTCGAGCCGAAAAAAGACGTTATGTTGGTAAGATTTTATTCGGTTTGGGGAAGTGCATTGTACATTTCAAAGTAACATTAGATTTAAAAATTGACACACGATTTAACAAAAAATTCATTCCGTTCTTTAAAAAACACGGTCCGATCTTTTTGACTCTAATTCTGCTTCATATTGTACGGCCACTTGTTGATTGGTCGAAAAGAAAGTTACCAGTGACGTAACTAAGGGGGGTGGGGCAGCTCCTCCCCCACCCATTCCCGCTCAAGGCCTGGGCCCTGTCTGCCCTCTATAAAAATATATAATATCTATATAAAAAATATGGTGTCAGCGTTTTAACTGTGACCGAACCCACTGGGTGTCCCTCCTAAATCAAGAAATCGAAGGCTTTCAAGTGCTCTCAAGAATCCTATAACAAAATTAATTCAGCATAAAGCCTTTGAAAAACGCGTTGGTAAAGACATTTGCTGAGGCAAATTGGGAATCACAGCTCGTCTAGTCTTTTGCTGAACGCCGTGCGCTCCTCGCGTGTAAGCTGAAACTTACTGCGGCACGGATCGCCTTAACCGCAAAGGTTAGCTTGGACGAAGTACGAAATGATTTGGGTAGCTACGACTGCATGTAAATAACACAAACATCTAAAGAAGTCGCCGACTAATTGCTCCATGCAGTTCCCATAACTATTAACTATCATTTCCTATCAATAACTATCAATCAAGTATGCGGTCATTCCAATACTGGAGATATCTGACGTGGGCGAGGCCTGAGGCAGGAAGTGTCACACCTGACGCCAACACTGGAATAATTTCAGTAATAGTCAGGTACACTGTGTGAATACATATAATTTAGTTTGTTTTATTGTTATTAAATGTCCAAAATATTAGGACAAATATAAAAAAGGTTGGGAGAACATCTCCTGGAATGTGTAAAGTTTCAACAAGGAAATCAATATAGGTGACGTAAAAGACAAAAGATGGATTAATATTTACACAACATGTAAGCACGTTTTTCATAATATATACAACCGTATTTTTCATAAAAATCACTTATGAAGTTTAAACATTGTAAAAGTAACCATCAATGCTTTAATTAAGTTGACAATTTCTGGATCTTGTGAATTTTAAGGAGGACTTACGATGGTGTAGACATTCAATATAATTTTACTCACCAAATCTCAAAAAATTAAAGGAATTTTTGTCGTCCAACTCTATCCGTGTATATAACAATCGCAAATGAACAGGTCACCTCTGTAATTTTATATACAGGACAAAAGGACTGATACAGAGTTTATTTCCAAAATGCGATAGGTGCCAATTTGGTATCTTTCAGAATCTCACCCTCTCTTAGTTGCCTGCCATCAGTTTCTGCAGCTTTTAGACAGCGCAACGTAACTTTAATGAGTCTGTACAGTAAAGAAGAAGTCTAAGGATAAATGGTACACTGTTAAGCTCTTCGATCTTTCATAATTGTGGAAAAATTGCATGTTTTTCGAATGGATATATCTAATTTTGGAATTAAACCCTTCTGTTGTTTCTTGTAAAAGACTGGCAATAACATACATGTATGTGTACTCATTATGCTAATGCAATTTATTTATGGGGGTTTGATGCAGGTGTATTCAAACTAACTGATCACAATTGAATTAACCGTATTGTTTTCATATACAAGGTATCAATAAATGCTTAATACGATAAAGTGTTGGTGCTCTCTTTTCCTTTGCATAAACTAACCAAAAAAAAGTGAGCAGGTGCAATGTCGGAAAATCCCGAAAGAAGCTTTGACACAAAGCTGATAACTTGAATGTGACAAAATGTGAATTTTAGGACACTTTTACCTGAATTATTACAATAAAACGTAAATTACAAGGCTGTTTTAATAAATGCATAAGTACATTTTATGCAGATTTACAAGAACTGAAACTGGGGAAACATTTATTGTTGTAAGTCATTTTCTTCAGCTGTCTTTTGGATTGATCTTTGCAATAATGACTACCTGTAGTTTTATTTGCCTAAGACAGGTTTTTGTATACACGAACAGAATTGAATTTTCTCAAGGGACAAGAGCTGACGAAGTGCCATAGCAAACTACCAGAAAACATGCCTTGGGTGTGACCTATTGATATTAAGGACAGAAAATGGGGTTGGTTTTGAATCAAGATCACTGTTCGTTTACTTTAACGATCAAAAACACTTTCAAGGATACTCACCCTCGAAAGTATTTTGTAAACGCCAAAGCAAATAGGCCTATAATACAAGTGTAGGGGGGGCAAAAACCTGCTCATTGGTATTATTAAGGGACCTACGTCTGAAGGTTGGAAGACCCCCCTAAAAAGTATCAATCACCTGTGTGCGCGGTTGACGAAAAAGGACATTAAGTAGCTTCACCAACGGCGACAACTACAGGTGGTAATCCATCTTATACAAACAAAAATCCCCCCCCAAAAAAAATCCTGGATCCGATCCTGTAATGTAGCCTTGAAATCGAACTTTGCTATACATAAGTCACGTTTTATTAGTCCCATCTGAATTATCTGGCTTATGAATCCAGTTGATGTTGTGAAGTAAAAAAAAGATGGCATGATGAGGCAGTTCATTTCGTCTATAAAGTAATTATTTTTAATGGAGTTATTTGTATGTTTATGCGAGTCCAACATTACAAAGTCCTTTGAGTGGTTTTTCTGTTAATGATTGGTTGAACCAATTAATCTTGAATCTTGCAGGCAAGCCAAACGTGAAGTTGTTGGTGGTGTTTGATTGCAGTCACGGTGTTAATGGTTCACCGCAATAACAAACATTATTATAAACAATTACAATAAATCTTATAAATCACTGACTTATAGAAAAGCGCTTGTCACCGGTTCTCATGTGCGGTTTGAGTTTTTCAAACACCAAATACATGAAACGTTATATATAGTAGTGAGTTCAGCGAAACGGAGCTTACTGAAAGTTATACCTTTAACTCGGCTAAAAGAGTCCTTTTCTATCAATATTTATTGACTTATTAATGCATTAAAATCAAAATTTTAAAGATATCTATCTTTTTATCTATACCATGTAGGGCCGTCATCGACGTTGTTCTTTTGTTTCCTATAAAAAAACATTTCGAACGATCCAAGGAGTCGAACACCGACATGCGATACGTGTTTTTGTTTTCCGTTTTTGAAAGGCTTGAGATAGGTACAGTTTTAAACGATTTTCCCGTTGAAAATCACAAATATGTGGAGACAATGCCAACGTGTGACACCATATCTTTCCAAATGCTGGAACAGTGGAAAAAACATGAATTTTTTTTAAAGAAAATGATGGCGTCATGATGTGAGAGGCGATTGTCGTGATTATGTCCGGGGTAAAAACGGGAAACTGGGAACACATCCAAGAGGATATAGTACGTTTGATTTTGTACACAAAATCAATCAGTAACGATGATTTTTCGGTTCAGGGTGTTTATCTTACTGTCATGCATCAAAAGCGCAGAATAACCTCACAAAATACTAGCATTTTCAAAGGAAGAGAAAACAATAGTCACGGCATGCATCATTAATTTTTCGTGCGTGGTGGCGACAAGATTAACCCTAACAGTACCGAATCCTCCAATTTCAATATGATTGTACATACATCCTAGGGGGGTTAGGGTTACCAGTCTAATGCTGGATGCAAATCATGCGTATCCCATTACCTGACTAATTAGTCTCGTACGCGGTATTGGCGTTTTCACTCATACTTTTATGCTTCGCGAAGCGGGATTTGAGCTACGTGTTTAAACCCTTTCTTACGGCTGGCTCTCCTGACGGTATATGGTGGCACAGGGCTGAGGGTCCCGGACTTTTGACTTTGAAAACTTTTGTGAGATGGTCCAGGAAAATGTTTTAACTTTTTATTATCAGAGATAACAAGATGATTCAAAAATTAAAGTATTGTTTATTTAGTAAGAATTCATTTATTATAACATACGATTTGGGGGAAAATTTTATGGTTGCAAGTCCCAAATAACAAGTCCCAGATAAATCTATGCAAAATGTTCACGTGAGATTTCTTTTATTGCGCAGCGGTGCATCAGCTGGAATGGAATTCCGACCTGATGCCGACGGGGACAGGAAATAAGCCAAGTGAGGAGCCAACACAAAATCAAGCTCCACTGGACCGCTGACAATACGTGCACCGAGACCTCGAAATTAATACATGAAACTGAAACACGTATAAAGAGTACTTTAATTTTGTTAACTACATAACCAGACCGAAACATTCCGAAGTTTGTGATCGATTAATGTTTTTGGGTTGTTGAAGATAGGAACGTGTTATCTAGTCGCGGGGGTCACTGGCTCCCATGCAGTTAGTATGTCGTTCTCGTTAATAGCAGCAAGAACCAGTGTAATATGCATTATGCATGCTTGGCCTACACCACGCGGGGTGCACGATGCAAGTTGCTTCACGTTTGGGGAAAAGCTCGCAGAATTTGCAAATTACCATTATGACGACTGTTTTATGTTTGAATCATACACTTTTTTGCCGGGGGAATTATGGCTTGAAAATCTGATGAAAGCTAGGGTCGTTTCATCCGGTGAGCATTTCTCCCATTTTATTCACGTTTATTCAGGATGAATATGGGCCCTGCTTAAACGTAACATAAGTGAATCGCACGTGTATTTCAAAAGTTTCACGCTCGCGCCCACGTCTTCCCCTGCACGTCATGCACGCGCAAATCTGTGACGAGCGTAAACGCATTGCCTATAGTCATAATTTAAATACCCCAAGTAATGGAATATTTAAACCACACAATACCAGGGGTAATAAAAGGTCGCAGAAGCCATGTTGGGAACCAACGTGGTGCGACAAGATCGTACCCGTGGGAACGAGGTTGGCACCGACGGAACACTGGTGCAGTGTGTAGATCATACAAGTCAAAAGGTCGATTTTTGTTTTCTTTTTTCGGTTTTCAATTGTTTACCTTGACCCACTCAACCACAATTTCCAAAAAATCGAAAAGTTTGAATTGCCAAACAATTACATTTAGATGATAGTTATAAAACGCAGCCCTTACAGGAATGATTTAAATATAGTTGTTTATGATTTTTGATTCTCTTTTGAGTGATACTACTGAAAATTGTTGATCACATTTCGAGAAACCTGAAAATTGTCTCCAAACAGAAAACATCCATTTTGTACTCATAAAACAAGAAAGGTCAAAATTAAGCCATACACAATGTCCGGATTTTTCTGCCCATCTGCTAAAAATGTGAAAAGTCTCAATTTCAGTTGCTTGAATTGCCTACTCTGTGATTTCAAATAATAGGCAACAGGAGGAAGGAAGCAATATATTTAATAGACTGAAGGATATTCCTGTATAATTTTCTTTTTTAAAGTCTTTCACTCCAATTTCACAATAATTTCACTCTTTTCGTCTCAACTTTGCTGCATTCAGTCTGGTATAGAGTGAAATCCTTTCTTAATTAGACTGGACTACCACAACATTGTATACGGGTGAATTCGCCTGCTATCCAGTTCATGAAACATTCATAGGTCATCAGCAGCACTTGCCGATGGTTTTGTCTTTTTCCTCCCCTTCTCTCTCTTCCTCTTCTCCCTTGATCTGCTCCTTGAGGAGCACCAGGCTTGGCGGGAAGGACAAAAAATCCTCCGACTTTCTCCGAGAGTCGTAGTCCTTGGTGACAAGCCCACAATTGGGGGCGCTCTTACTAAGAGAGATGAGCGCCAGGGATAAACGCAAGAAAGCTTCTTGTACTCCTAAAATAGTTAAAGAAAAACGTTAATGGCTTCCATAGTACGGGCGATTCACAATAGTGCGCCTCGAAGAGTTTGCAATGCGTTGGCCAATCACGATGCGCGAAATCTGTTGGTGCGCGTTTGGAAAGGGTCTACAGATTTCGCGCGTTGCGATTGACCAACGCCTTGCAAGTTCTTGGAGTCGCATTATTGTGAATCGCCCGTGGCCGTATTTACGCATGATGTGAAAAGATGCCGCTGCATGGGGTAAGTGACTGACAAATTCATTTTTTCAAACTGTTCAATCTGACCATCCTAGCGAGCTTGGATGACGCTGTACCATTCCATGATGCCAATTTATACATACCAGTGCAGATAGTAATTTTCAACATCTGGATTGATATTTCCACAGAAGGGGTAAATGACATTTGGTATCACAGGGAACTTCCAATATTCTGTAATGGCTACTGTTACTTTGAGAGGAGAACTGACGGGTTCATGTCAATTTAAGGGAGTATCAATATACTTTTGTTTACTACATTTCTCGGTATACGTTTCTTTAGTCGTGATAATCAAATAGTGAAGGCAGGGATCTCCGTCTGTACACACAATGTACGGGGTGAGTCGATCAGAGGGGAACACAGACATATAAACTTATAGACTACCATTTGGGGGAAAAAGTGGAAATTACTGGTCCCTTGGTGTAGGTCAGTTTGACTACTTCCTCCGCTTCACGTCGGGAGGTACTCAAGCTGACCTACACCTCAGGACCAGTAATTCCCACTAATTCCCCTCAAACCATGCTGTATTTGTATATTACAGTATACTTTCAAAATCACGATTTAACGTGCAAGACTGGTACTTGGTGGTCTATGCGTTTATTTGTTTGTGAGAGGGAAAGCGTTGGAAAGTGACAAAGTGCCCTATCTGGTTCTGCATTGTGTCAATTGCTTACCTTCGTTTGTAAGCGCGGATGTCTCAAAGAACAGCGCTCCAATGGACGCAGCATACATGAGGGCCTCGTCTGACTGCACTTTGCGCTGGTCCTTCAAATCGCATTTGTTCCCCAGGACGCAGAGAACTGGGAACAACAGCCAATTGATTAAAACATTACTCCTTTGGCGATAGTGTACGCTACAAAAAGGAAAATGTTGATGATATGGTGGTGTCGGAACCCTGAATTACTCAACGCACGACCACGTGTAAGCAAGCAAATAGCGGGGCGATAGTAGTGTCTACTTGCATTCTACTAAAGAAGCACGAAGAACAAGTGATCCGAAAGGGGCCAGTCTTGCAGGTCTGTTCAGATATCAACGCATTTTAAATGAGTACTTATGTTCTTTTTAATTGAAGTATAACTATCATGTAAGATTATTACTAGACACCCACAGTTTCCCACATCTGTTGATGAGACCACGGACAATTTACACAGGGATGTACAACTTCACATCTGGTTGAGTGTGTGTTACGAGCCCAAAGCATCAAAGGAGAAACACATTATCCTAATACTGTATTCCATAACACCCCCAGCTTTAACAGTGTAAGGCAGTGTCTTTGACTAAATAAAAGCGCCTTTCCACATAGTTAGTTTTTATGGAATAAAAGCCAAGCGTGAAAGTGAAACGCATGAACGCATCATGTACATAACTCACCCAAAACGTAGATGAAACAAGACGCCTTAATAAGGGGCCACCCGTAAAGTACGTACGCACGACAGGGGGGGTGCCATTGCATACCCATGAGTACAGGGGGAGGGGTGTTCAGGCCAGTGCGTACTGTACGCAAACAGAAAATTTTCCTTTATTGAATCTTTGTCATATTAATACACTTTTTCATACAACTAAACGCCAGAATCAGCTTTGGTGCGTCGAAATTCCAACACAGTATCGTCCACCCCACCATTTATCATCCCGTGCCAACGCCCATTATTAGTACACTACAACATTACTCATGACACATAGACCGGCAGCATCTTACACAATTGTGGAATGTGTATGCGTACAGGGCGGAGGGAGGTTGGAGCCACTGCGTACACCATCCGTGGGGGGGGGTCTGAAAAATCGGCCTTTCGCGCGAACGTACTTTATGGACAGCCCCTTCACGTATGTTTCAGAGGAAAATTATTAACTGCCCATGTCCCATTTTAGGGTCATTTGCATAAGTAATGAGGGCCATGGGAATTCGTACCAGGCAAACAGCTGCTTCATTTCATGACATTTACGTCTTATTTTCACTTTTTGGAAATAAAAATTCCTGCCCAAAATATTCTCATAGTAAGATAAGGCCTTTTTTTAACGTGTTTTGTGAAAATAAAATTTAGAAATAGTACCAGCAAAGTGGTCAAAACCAGTTTTTGTGTGTGTGCGAAAAGCTCTTTTCGTAAGCGATAGTTTACATTTTGATGTGATTTTTGAAGTCTCAAAATATAAAATTCGAATTTTTCCTGAAGTTTTCAGAAGTTGGCTGTGGTGGAGAAAGGAGTGAAGGTTTAGATTTGCTGACAGTTTTGCGCTAGATTTTTCTCTTCCCTGCCGGACGCGTTTGCATATATCGACCTAACTTAGTACCGATTCCGTTTATCCCGCATAATCTTGATACAGCCTTGCTACCGTAAGAATTTAGTGACTCGGCCGGAACGAAAGACGAACACAAATAAGTACAGTAAGTTAACATGAAGTTTATTATTGAAACCGAGGTCTATCTGTCACTGTGACATTGCCAGGAAATGTTGAAATTCACGGTATCTGCATAATTTCAATGTACAAGTACACGCACCTGGAGTGCAAAATTTTCCAGTTTGGGGTGGCAGAAATAATTATTATCCATGTAGATGCCGCTTAATGCTAGTATCGAATACTATATATCGAGTACTTTCATATAGCTGATAAGATAAGTCAAACACACACCAAAGCTGTCTTCGAATGTGCAACTAGGCCCTAAGTCCTCAAGAAAGAATGAACGAGCCACTTTTGAGAAAATGTATGCCATATTTTTATGGATAGTAGGTTATAAACAACGACAGTCAAGGCTAGTGGATTCAAAATGACGGCCCCAAGCACGCGTGTTTGAAGGATTATTCTGAAAATAAAACTTACTTATTTCGTCTCAGAACTTGGTAAGAAAGAACATCATAAACGTGATCTAAATTTCTGCATCTATTTCTTTTCTCTTTAAAAGTGATAAATAACGAAAGCTAGTTCGTCAAAAACAAATCGAGTAAATTGAAACTCATAAACAACGCGTGACACGTGGTCGCAGGTTTTCTCGAGAGAAGTTAAGAACAATGCGTAACGAGCATGGAGCCAAGATCGTACGTGTTTTTGCACTAGAGCCGCTCACACTTGCACATCCCTGTTTAAATGATTCGTGATATGAAACCAAGCTGTTGTGTGATTTCGTTGTTCCAGTTTCATGCGTTCTAAATAGCCAGTTATGTGTTCTCTTACCCATTGGACTCTCTGTTGCCGTCTTCAGCTCTGTAATAAATGGCAAATTATTAAAAGATATTTTCAAATAATCCAATAATATTTTTCAATTATCAAATATATTTTTAGGCTTTGCTTGTTGGAATTACATGTTAGAATATACTGACGATTCCTAGTTAATATGCCAAGCAAGATGCTATTTCAAGTTCATAATAAACCCAGATAAGGCTCTGTATGGGATTCTAGCCACGACGAGGCCTTGACCCCAGCCCGCCCATCAGGCGTAGCAAATTATACCGTACATTTTGTAATAACTTTCCAAATTCACCAATTTCAACGCTTTTTTAAATTTCATAATATTTTTGAGTCCGTAATTCAACATCTTAAACATTAGTAATTGAAATTTTCCTTGCCTTTCTTTGTCCTAAAACTAGGCTATATAGACTTTATTTCATCGTTTCCCCATGGGGACTTCCTGAAACCATTAAAACAGAATTCAAGTGAACTTTGTCCAGATCGAATGATTCCTTATTTTGAAGAGTCTGAAGCACGTGATTATTGTTAACTGAATGTAGGACAATATCGAATGGCTCTGACCTTCGACCCACGTCTTCACGTTCTCGAATGTGTTATACTGGGTGATGTCGTATACCAGGAAGGCTGCATTGGCTTTCCTGTAGTACATGGGCGCCATGGATCGGAACCTTTCTTGTCCCGCCGTGTCCCAAACCATTAGTTTCACTCGGTGGTTGTCGACTGTCCTGTTTTCAAGGTGAGAACAATGATGTATGGAATTCCATATCTGCCGTCGTGCGTCGCCCGTCGTGCGTCGTCCGTCGTGCGTCGTCCGTCGCCCGTCGCGCGTCGCCCGTCGCGCGTCGCCCGTCGCGCGTCGCGCGTCGCCCGTCGCGCGTCGCCCGTGGTTTTTTGTCACGATTGCGCAGTGGTATTTTAACTTTGACCCTTGATCGTTTCACATGTACATGTCCTTGTTCGATCGATCCACCATGCCTGACTCTCATTTTAGCAATAGAACTAGAAGATGTACATGTATTCGTTTTTGCAGTTGCGCCAAACTCCAATTGAAAGAAGAAATAATATCCTGACATCGGCTAAGTAACGTGTATATGAAATAACACCATTTTGGTTAAATAAATAAATCAACAAAATAGACTTTTGTTACGGTAGATTGTTTTTCTCGATAACTTAGTTACTCTAGACGTAACTTTACTCGTTAACAGCCAGACTTCAGGTCTTTAGCCTATGTGATATTTCTGTCTGTCCTTGCACGATATCCCACAGAACGGAATGTAAATAACAGATTATTTACAATGTTTGATTCCCAATAGTTTTCATAAGAGACGAACTGATTCAACATTATTTTGAGGGCGGGTATACCTATGATGAAATCTGCTGTATACTCCAAATTAGACATGACTTTATTTGCAGGTTGGCTCACAGAAGTCTTTTAAACAGTAAAGTTACTTGTTAGCCCCATAAATAATGCTGATGTGCTGGACAACCTGTTCTCAGTGGTCTATCCACATGGCATACACACCCACAAAAACCAACACGTCATATTTTCTGAAACTTAAACCAAGTGGTAATTGCCCCTTAGCAATACATTTAATAAACAGTTTGTTATCCACAGCACGTCTAGTATTTCTGGATTTCAAGGGGAAATTGAGAGGACAAGATAGAATATTTGTATCGGTTGGCAGATTTCTTCCTGGAATTTGATGGAAACAAGTCGGCACATTTTTACAGTATGCAAATTAGAATAACACTGTGGATAAGTTGGCCGGAACATTTTTGCGGAAAATATTTTTCCCCAAAAAACACTTGGTTGAATTCTCAGAGAGGTGATATTTTCTTGTCAAGGGGCAGGGGTAGTCTAGCATTATTGGAATTAATTATGTGACTAGTATATGCTTTGCAGGTGGGATTTGTACTTGCCTTATTCGGAAAAGGTCTTTAGAAGTGAATGGAATCATCACATTGTCATTTGTTAAACAACGGCTTTTGTATGTCCTATGCAATCCATTTGATGGGCGACGCACGACGGGCGACGCACGACGAGCGACGCACGACGGGCGACGGACGACGGGCGACGCACGACGGGCGACGCATGACGGTAAATGGCATGTTTGGAATTGGTAAATGGCAGAATTGGGACACAACAAAAAGCAAAATGCGACGGACGACGGGCGACGGGCGACGGCAGATATGGAATTCCATAATGATGTACTGCAGTACAAGTTATATTTCAAGACTATCCCTAGTTTCTTTCTCCAAAATGAAGAATATTTAATTTATTATCAGTTTTTGTCGATGAGAGATTTAGGAGAAGACTGAATAGGCTGAACCTCCCCATTTAAGTAAGCAATTTGGTGATCTTTAAAACAAGTCTTTAAAGCCTTTGATTCAATGCTGAAGAGAGCGTTTTACACTCTAAAGAATATGAGCTAACATTGGGAGAAACTCACTCCTTGTGACAGTAAGAAAGGAAAATAGAAGCGGAGGTTGTGTTTTACCGTCTATGTCATTCCTCCAAAACGTTGTTCAGAAGTGTACTCCCAAAAGAGTAATGTTTTCCTTAACCCATGATGTTAAGTACATGTATTTCTTTTACAAGAACTACTAAAGCACTAACACATTTAAGCACCACTTGTGCTGCCGTTTTACTCAAGTGTTAGGCAAAGTATTTGCAAGCCTCAATGGATAGTCATTTTGAAATAAGCCATTGTCACTTTAAAGTAACATTATATAGTTTTTACATATATTAAGAATTAGTTTTAATAACTGAGCAGTTTTCAGTTTTGCAAATTCTTTGATCATAATAAATCATATAGGCTTCATGTACCCTCACTGTTTCTGATACATTCTTCGGTCTTATTCAGCCCCACTACCTGTTAACATCTAGGAACCGTTGTAATGTTGACTTTGTACTATTCACATAGACCTTTCCACTAATAAATGGCACGTGGAGGCAAAAAGCTTGAGCGGCCCACTAAAAACATACAGAGGCACAAGATTCATCGTCATTCTCTCAGCTTCTGCACTTTTTCCACTTTCGTCTCTCTAAAATTATTATAGCTATTACTTCCTGGATCAAAAAGGTTTTACACTGGACTAAATGAAACTGGAAAAAAAAAACAGTCTTTGGTCCTCCCCGAGCGCGCGAGGTCAAAAGAAATTAACAGGGCTCCTTTCCGACCAAGTCCAGTTCAATAGATATGTACATGTACTTCAGGGTACTATGCATCAGTAGTACTACGCTGAATCGCAGTCAGAAGGCAGGTTGAATTGCGGGCTAGCTTCAGACGGGTTAGGTTTGTTTCGCCACGTACGTCGTTGACCGAGAATGGTGGATGGTACCCTAACGTATCGCATATTTTGTTTTATAGCTCACACAGAACAAGAACCCTACTGATTTCTTTCGCCCTCGTGCGCTTCAAAAGAACGAAATTGTTCAAGTTTTATTTTGCTCTCTAAAAATTCCTCTCTCACCGAAAGTAACCGCGGTAATAATTAAAGAGGGTTTTCTGAAGACGAACGTGAAAAAGTGCAGAAGCTGAGAGCAAATAACAGTAACGCTTTGTGCCCCTGTGCATTTTCAATGGGCCGCTCAAGGTTTTGGACTCCACATGCCATTAATGCGCATGCACACATAAATTAGAATTAATCAGTGGATTTCTCTATTGATTTAGCTAAAATACATTCAGTCATGTTCGCGGCAATGCACGGTGCATGCACGAACAAAGTCCTCATTATGTGTTTGCACTTACATACTACGGCCTAAGCCATAGCTGCGCCGAAATTGATATCTTAAAATTCGGCACGGCGCTGCGTTTAGAGCTAGTTCGCCTCGGCAAATTGCACTCGGCACCGCAAGCCCCTAATCTTGACAAGGTTTACCGCACTATCGGTGTGTTGAGCTGTAGTGGCACGACACCTCTCTATTCGGCGTTTAGAGCAATTGCCGTGCTATAGAGCCTGAAAGTTAAAAGGTAACGCAGCGAGCTTCCAGAACCCTCGCACAACCCGCCTACAAGGATTTTCCATGGGAATGTCCTGTTACGCTCTATATTTTTTGGAAAAATGGTTTCTAACTGAAGCCGCCCCAAATGAATTCTCATGTAGGAATTTTATCGTCGTGTTCTTCAAGTAAATGTTGTTGAAAATTCACCTGGAGATAGTATTCCTACAGTCGATGGGTTTTAGCTTTAGTTGGGCTGACCTGACGTGTTTCTTGTCATCAAGAATAACTTTGTTTCTTTACATTCGTGTCAAATTACACCAAGTTGCACAACAAAACGTAGATTTCCGGAATTCGAAGTTAGATTTTTGGTTACGATATTTCTCTGTCAGGACAGGCAATTCTGCAGTTTGGTAAACATTTTACAAAGTTTTTTCAGAGGTGATTCTGACAAGAACGAAAAATAATTGCTAACATTTGTGCACGTTATTTGTTTTATCTAAGGGTTCCGGAAGCGCGCCATCAGCTTGAGGGTTGAACTCTCAGCTCAAGCTCTAATGCCCTGTAGTCTGGTTCCCTGCCCAAAGATTCCTTGGTGACTATTGATAGAAAAAATCTTAGATCAGACATCACCCACGGATATAAATAGATATGACGCAAGGGTCAGGGGTCACAGGTTGACAGCCCGGGTGTTTTCGATTTACAGTGGTGCACTCCGTAGGCCTATGTGTGGGCATTTACCAGTCGTCGCCAGGTCCTGATTCTTCCTAGATTCTCCTCTAGGGAGATTACCGAGGAGTTTCCGTTCAACAGCTAGCCTACCTACCCGGCCGGGAATAACCGAACATCAACGGTACCATCCGAACATGCCAAATGAAGACGGGACGACTTCGGAATAATGATTTCAGCAGTTTCCGGAAAACTTGAGGAATTCCTTCAGTCTTGGTCACGTGGACATTGGGTGATACCGGGCCCTTGATTCGCAAAGTAGTCAGAATCATCCAGTCTGGTATCCAGACTATAATGCCCTGCTATATTTCCACACTCATTCTACTTAATTTTAAATTCGCCGCAGCAGTAGCACGGCGTATAGCCTATGGGCCCACAGCTGGACCAAGAGAGGATGCAACGCTCCTAGCAACAGAGGCTCCTTTGGTATCTGTATGGTAGTAACTGAGCATCGCTGGTTCACGAACGACTATGAAACGTAAGCGTTGCAGTCGCATCACTACCAACAAAACTCGGAACACTCCCGACCAACAGGACTCTTTTCAACTCTTTTCACGAGGGGGTGTTTCTGCTCGGGGCGGATAGGCCGTATACCTCTTGCGTTAATGTTTGCTCATCTCAGAGTACAACGCGTTAATTAGTTTTATGACTGGGGGTTAGGAACTACGCATTTTTGAGTATTAAAAGGTTTACGTTATGGATGCGTACGAGACATAATTCTGTTAATACACAAGCCATGTGTCAAACGTTTTAGTGTTTAACACAGTATTTAAAAATTTATTACCAATTTTATTACCAAGAGCTTTAAACAACAACAATTGACATTTTAATTGACAACTCTAGGGGTGACGCACTCTAGACATCCTAGCCCCCCTACAGTGGCGCTTGGCCCATTAACCCATTCCCCTTTCATGTGTCTACCCACATTCAGTATTTCTAATAAAGCAAAAAACAGTTCTACTTCTGCTTAGGCCCCTACATGTCTTTCAAAATAGGGCCGGTAAGTCGGATTTTTGGGTCGATATATTTGTCAGTGTGTGCCGACTGATATTGATTCATTATTGCGAATTTCAGCTTGGATTGTATCCATTTACACTACGAAAGATATAAAATTGCCCCAGGGGTTGATGAAAACTTGTCTTGACGATTGTTACAAACTACGTTTACCGTCGATAACACCCAAGCATAATGGAGAATTCAGGTAATGCTCACCACTACGCAAGCTACTCTCTGAAGAGTGAAAATGTTACTCTTAAATAGAGTGAGCCCTTCATAAATCCATTCCAAGAGAGTGAACACTACCCTTACAAGAGTGAAAATTACTCTAAAATAGGAGCCACCTAATGGACAACTCTTTTTCGAGTTGTTCTTTATTAGGACAACTCTATTTTTTCGAGCTCTGCGTCTTGACGTGTCCTTTTTGTTTCCTTTTTTTCCTTATAAGGGACAACTCTTTTCCGAGTTGTCCTTTACGTGGGTCCTTTGAGGAGCAGAAAGTTCACCCTGTTGGAGTGACTTTTACCCTTTTTAGAGTAGGTTTCGTTCTTTTTGAGTGGATTTATGAGGGACTCAGTTTTTTGAGAGTGAGTGCACGGTGCACTGGTGAGGCGGGCAGTGAACCTCGTGTTGCAGCAAGAAATTTTGTGGCAAACACCATAGCTTAAATGGAGGTATCCCTGCATGGTACAACCTCAAAATGAATCCATGCATACAGAAAATACACACTCAAAAGCGATTAAGATTGGTGAATCAAATTGTAGAAATCCTCTATTGACACGTTTCGACCTGCGACTACAGAGCAGCGAACGTGTAGTGTAAGATGGCTGACTGGTTTGCAGGATCTGACAGAGACTGAGAGGTGGGATCCTGTACAAAACTGTTTCATTATTTTTACGTACGTGTTTTCATCACTGCGACAGCGAAGGAAACTCATATAAAAGAGCGGAAGCGTCTTCTCGAAAAGGAAAAATTAATGTAAATAGACAAACAATTAAGAATGCTGAGATTGTTAACAGGTATTTGTGAAGACAGGAAAGACAACTTCTTTTTTCAAACTTGCCGATAAAAGTTTAATGTCACGCCGCACGAATAGGATTGGTTGGGAAACCGGAAGCAGAACTTTTTTTGCCTAGAAAATGCAGATTTGACACAAAATGTTGTCTATTCCAGGAGTGCTTCCGATCCTATTCGGAGAATACTATTCTTGTCCTTGTGATCGACACTACAGAATTATTTTCCCACCAACGGTCTCCATACCGATTTATATTTAGAACCCAACGTATCACTGTTTCTTGTACTCACATTTTGAAAGTGAAGAACGATGCACCTACAGTTGGACTGACGTTTTTGCTAAAGATTTTTCCAACGTACCTCACTACGAGGCTCGTTTTCCCTACACCTGTGTGAGAACAATAAAATGACTTTATTATTGCCTTTGAAATTTCGACAAGTGCTCTTCGAGTTTTCAAAACTAGAAGCAATCTGGAAGACAGACAAAGGTCCCTACATGAATAAAAAAGGTGTCCATTTTGACTCTCGGTTCGGCATGGTTTGATTTGGCTAAAGTCTGTTTGATTCATGTTTTCCTAAGGGTTTTGCCCCCCCCCCAAAAAAAAACACAGACCGGCCACTTTCCCGTGTTGCTTTGAATAGGTTTGTTCGGTCAGTAAATACAATGTGCCTATAACGTTCCAGAAAGTATGCATGCGCATTATCAGTACATACCGCCATGCAAAACAGTCGGCCTCGACTCATTTGCTTCATGCACAACGCTATAGAGGTTTTTCAGTCACGTGATTTCTGACAGTCAACGTTCAATATACACAGATAATTCGAAAATGCACACGCCACTGCAGACTGGAACGCTTCTTGAACTGCCTTTGCCGGTCAAGTGATGCCACGTGAAAAACCTCTATACAACAATTTTCTTATAACAATGTTGCTCACGATGATAGGCCTATATCCTGAGACAAACATTCAATTTGTTTGCTTTTTCACACGCAGAAGCAAGCGCCACATGACACAAAAATACTGGCACATGTTTGTAGCAGTGTGCTCTGACATGCTTTGAATGAGTGCGTTTGTGGGCGAAAATGAATTTGATGGGAAAAACCACACGCAAACAATATCTTTTGCAAGCGGTAAGAAACAAACTGGGAATTTTTCATTTTTAAGCCTTGATAAAGCTTTACTTCTCTGATTTGGATTGAGTTTGACAAGCTCTGCAAAATTATAAATTGGCAGCAAAGACTAAACAGACAATTTAAAGGTGCCCTGTGTCATGAACTGATTGTAGGTGAACTGATGGATAAGCACTGGGGCGATACCTTTGAAGTGGAAAACTAGGGTGCATAGGCCTAATATGTGTCAATGTAGCTATTTTTGTTTGTCCTATTATATGCTTATCACTAATATCTTTCCTAAAATAGAACTGTCCGGCAACAAATATGATACAGGTGTAAAAGTTCGATATGTGGCATCTTAATAGCTATATTTAGACTTCTATCTTTTAAACTCTAAATAGATGTCACGAGTTTAGGAGTCATTATTCATCGTATTTTATGTCATGCCGTTACAACATAACACAGTTTTTGAAAAGATTCTTTCACGATTGGTTTGTCAAAATGTGACGAACAAGAGATAACAATAATTTTTATGTAGTTATGACATGTTGCACTGAAAGTTTGCGTTGATTTACTTTTGCCGATAGTCACCTTAAAAGGAACACGGTATGATATTTCTGTCAGCATTTTTAGCAGAGTTTCAAAATGCTCCAACAGATGTTTCTCAGCAGGATACGAAAAAACCCAAACTTTGAGCACAGTGTTGACTAAGTGCGATGAATGACTATTAGGTGAACTTTGGCATCGATGTTCCTTTGCGGGTTTATTTATTCGACGTGACATGTATGACATAAGTCTGAATAGGCCTAATATGAGATGTTTCTATACTATTTTTCTCAGTAAAATTTACCCAGAGCCAAACCTTTGGTATAATGGTTTTATTTGAGATATAATCTGCACCAGAGAAAGTTCGTATTTTGGAAAGTGATGTTTATTACCTTAAAAATATGCGTTGTTGCATTGAATTAAACACTGGTCGGTGTTTAATTAACACTAAGTTGTAGTGGAGTAATGGTGTCAAAGGGTGGTTTTCAGGTTAAGTTATCAAGGTGGCAGAGAGAAAATTTAGTTTTACTTTATTTTTTAAATTCCAAACAAGAAACCATATTTTTCTTATAGCAAAAGAGACCATGATACATATATGTCCCAACTCTGAACATCCCGTTACATCACCAAATAAATATCGAAAATGGTTGCTTTGTAGAGCCAGAAAGAGGCCCCTTCGTTCATTATGACATGTTCCAAATGACTCAAATTGATGCTTGCAACTCTGGTGGTGCAAGAGTCAACAAAGACCAAACTGATACAACCTTTGACCGACTAACCAATGGAACAATAATCGCTTAACATAGAAACGCAACACTTTATCAATCCAAAAATCAGTTTACCAGTAATCCCATGTTTGCAAAATGTTTGTCGGTTGATCACCTCGGAATCATTTTGGAAATAAAATGGGACAAAATATGTAGAAGCTTACTGAAGGAAAATGCACAGATTTGTCAACCAATTTTACAAGTACTTAAGTGAGTAGCCTCAATAAAATATTAATTTCGTAAGGTGACAACTAAAGAATCTATTCCATGCTGCCTAAACATACGAAGGATTTCACTGGTCTTTTTCACAGGATACAGCGCAGCCTTTTGTGTGGCCACCATGCTGTTAACGGCTGGTTGATTTTTCCCGTAGCCCGTAGTATCTCCAGAACGACTCGTGGTTGAGAAATGGTTGTCTCTCATACTTGCCCATAGTTGGTTAGAATGAAGTACTGCACGGTCGATATCAAACGGCAATAATTAAACTTCAGGCCAGAAAATTAAGATCTAACTCAGGCCGAACTGTAGAAAATACGTAATAAATCTTTCTGTACAATGCATCAGCTCTGCAGCCATTTTGTTTCAGTCATTAGGGCCTAGGGCCACCTTACCTTCTTTGCCAAGGATGACAACCTTGGCTTCCAGTGCCTTCATGCGGGGATTTAGGGCTGCAGCCATTATGCCAACACACTGAAGCAGACGACAGCAACTAATTTGAGTCCTTCAAACCAAGACCAGTAAACAAATCTCCCCAGTCACTTGGGAGAAACTGGGTTTTGCACTGAGTCAGTTTACCACGGCTGGTTTGGTAATCTCCGTGAAAAGAACCAAGTAGGTATAACCTCCGGTGCTCCCTTGAAAGTTAAATATTTAAAAGCCCATCAGGATTCCATTTGTTTCAAAAAGTACATTGGATAACTCACATGCACACGAAGTTTCTGACCCAAATATTGAGTGGGTGGCAGTAGACAACCAGCCATTTACCAACAATGCGTAGACATCACCGCTATCAAAATGCAACCCAACCAGTCTTTGCCGTTGGCCAGGTACAAAGGTCATTACCAACACCAGGCTTTACGTGAGCTGTCACAGATAGGTATACATAATTGTAAATATTTCAACAAAACCTTCGAGACATCCCAAAAATTACAACAGAACTTTGGCGATTTTTGAGAGCGAAAATCACACAGTCACATGAATTTGTGCATTACTGCAACTGAAGTGTTTATCATGAACATGGGATAGTGAAACACCCCAAAAACAAATCATCCTGGACAAGAAATCTGCTGAAGCTTTAAATGGTTGGGATTTTATTTTGTAACATTTTTATTTATGGACCATAGTCTACATTGGCGCATGGATACATGTACACTTAACCTTCTGATATACACTTCTGCCGCATCCCAGCAACCTCAATGTGTAGTGTTCGGGCCTAAGTTAAACAGTTCTTTCCACGTCAATTGCCGACTTACTAAGTCCCAACTGGAATCACGCACTGATCAAAGCACTCGGAAGAGAGTTTTTGGAGATAGGGGGTTATTTGGGAATTTGATACATAAGTTACAAGGTATTTTCAACAAGTTTGCACTGGCCATTAACGCAATCGAAATTTAAACCTTCAAAAACATTGTTCTATGACATGAACGGATTGCTGCTGTTTATTCCAAAACTAGGGGGCCATCTTGACATTGAGTGAGGTGCATTCTCCTCGGAGAAGTGATGAAAACAAAGGTGTAATTAATGTTGGATTTCAAAAGTAGTTAACCCATGGAGCAATAAAACCCGAATATCTGCATGCTAGGACTACTGTACTGCAAAATTGTGCGCACAGAGCTGCCTGGGCATGATGTATGGACACTGAAGGTATCATGATTTAGAAATTCTTTTGTCAACACTTGGCACATGCTCTGTGATTTGTAGGAAGAAGGCCATTCTCCAACTTGTTTTGAAGCGCACAAAACACCAAGGAGCCTTGGTAATGACTACACATTCAAGAAACTCGTGTCCTATGCAATATCCACACGGATCATGGAGCGAGGAAATTGTCCAATCCCATTGAAGTATCAACAAACGAGACCCCACAGGACGCTGTGTGTATTCCTGACAGTATGCACTGTACATCTCTGTAAGACATCCGAATTACAGAACCCAGATCTTCGCAGGCGGGCCCTTCACACCTTGCGAGCGAGACGTTTGTACAACGTACAGGTGACAACCTGCGGCCGAGACAATGCCGGTCAGCAAGGCGTCAGTAGTCGGGCGGTGAATAGGCTACCGGTGTTTTCGTCAAAAGTAGAGATGACAACACGACTCCGCTTACTTTCAGGAGAGGTGTCAAACTGACAGATGTACGTTGCTACAATACACGATAACAAACCTCCCGATTTTGTAGACATGGTCAAGCTTTGCCATCACACCTTGTTTCTTGTCATTCCGTCATGGCTCGCCTCTGTCGGCTGAAGTAACAAACGCAGTAGCTACATGGAGAAAGAAAACAATTCCTCGTTTTAACACAGTCATTTAGCTCTTCTCTCGTACACACCTTATCAAACGAATAGAGTTTTTATGCACATGTTATTTGTTCTTTTACTCAGAAAAAATGTTACATCCTCCTTTGCAACCAATCTAAACCTTCGTCAAAAAATAATAAAAAGACATAACATTTGTAATGTAATTTCCGAAGCTTCCCGAGTGGACACTCTACTAATTTAGCTCCATGCTAAGATAACTTGCGCGGGGGCTAGTGTTAACTGTTAACCAGCTAACCAAACCAATAAACCACTCGAAATTTGCGATAACCTGTGTCTGGAGCAGACTTCAAGAGCATTTAGGTCTGTTGTCAACCCAACTGGGCAATAGGCGAAGAGCGAGACATGGTCATAGTGGATCCAGGAATGTTTCGAGGAGGGGGATCAGGATGGAGATTTTTAATGTACCATTTTTAGGACAAAGGAAATGACAATGAAACAGTACATGACATATATTAATAACACTTAGCCTGTGCTCATCCAAAGAATGTGCAGGAAGCTATCTTGTGTTTAAATTTACTTTAGCATTTTTTAATATTATTTCTTTCCCATTTTGTTACCTTTTTGTCTGAGCGCAGGGGACCCCGCCCCCGATCCGCGTCTGATGGGTCTAGCTTTGGACGCAGCAGGGAGGCGAAGTTTTTTTACACACATACTACGGAAATCCGACTTGAATAAAGGCTATCATCGTAGGTCTGGAGGATTGTTTTATTAAAGGGAAGTAAAGCCCACATTTCAACAACGGACGTCATATAAAAGAAAATCTGGACTTTCAATTCCTTATTACCCTCTGAAGCCAGCAATGGCAATTATATTGTGCTGAATACAAAGGCGATAGTTGGTTGGCTTACCAACTACTGACGCCGTGAACGACTTGGGCAAGGAAGCCTTTGTATTACCTTTGTATTTGGCACGGTACAGACTACATTGGCCATCGGTGGCTTCAGTGACCTCTGTGCACTGATTAGGGGCATAACAGGTCCAGATTTTTCTTATATAAAGTCCGTGATTCCAACAGGGGAAACGCCCACGGGGCATGAATACTAGTCTCCTCTCAAGAGCCACTTTCCTTTGGGAAAGTTCTTGGTATATCCTTAGATAACTCAATATTATGCAGACTCCATAAAGACTAATAAAAGCCATGTATCCTTAGAGTTCTGTAATAAATCCTTAGAATTCTGTAATAAAAAAAAAAAACACGCATCGGAGAGGTTCCGCAGGATGCGTTTTTCAAATGGCACGGCGCCCTCTACCGCTTTAATTGAGAAATTCTTTAGGGCTTGTAGTCCATGGGGTAACTTATCTGCCACTAGCACCGAAACTTACCTTTTTCTTATAACTGCCATGTTTATTTTTATTGGTTGGTTTTCAAATCTTGGGTGAAGTAAACGTACAGATCAATAGTGGTACTAACATTTATTTAAATACACGTCTTTTGTGTAAATCCCAAACAGGACAAGTGACTTTTTTTCTTTGCACATTCAGAACAATGTTTCGAGGCTTATTATAGGTGCTACTTTGTTAAACTAATGAATTATTCAAAATGAGAATCATCAGTTATGATTTTCCCGCCAGTTTGCCGTGCCCCAAAAGCTCTGACGTTTGGACGGAAAAGACTTGTTACCAAGCTACTGAGATTAAGTATTGATGCTTAATTACGCCCAACATGAGCAGGATCGATGCAGGTATTATGGTCGTTTCTTTTCTCTCCCACTTTCTACTCAAAGGTTCCCCGCTTGTAATCGGAGGATTATACGCGGATTACAAGGGGCTTTGGGCCAATGAATTGGAAAATAACAATGGCCGAGCTGAGGGAGTTGATACAGTCTTTGAACTGGAGTTGTACTTTGTATTGCCTAATTAGATGAGAACAGTTAACGTAGCCCTAGGTGCTGCTGCAGTTCTGCGATAACAGTGGTTGCAAATGATGGGAATATTCTAACTGGGAAGAATAAAGGAACAAGATGGTCAGACAGATTTCCCTTGGGGGTTTTGTTGACTTTTTTATACTTCAAACTGAATTTTTGTTACATGTCCCCTTTGTTTAAGATTTTAGAAAGGTGGTATACGAGTCTTTCAGAGAATCTCAGAGAGGCAACTTCAGATGCTGGTTCATTTTCTCATATACATGTACAAGTCGAAATGAAAACGTGATTCGCCGTTTAGCCCATGCTTCCTGCGTGACATTATTTATGATGTATTACATTGTTATCGTAGCATTCTGGTCGAACCAGTAGCTTAGAGGTCACTGAACTGGTTACATTGATTGCGAGGATGTGGGCGTTGCCTCTACAGTCGTCCGTGTATGAAGACAAGATACCACGCACAAAAGAAATCAACAGGAGACTCTTTTATTGAAGACTAGCTGCAGCCTAACGAGACGTTTGAACATAAATTTGATTCCAAATGTTCAACTTCAACGTTCGAGTTTAATGAAATGAACCAAACTATAGAAATGCTGATGTGCTGTCAAATTCATCTCATACATATATAAATGCATTAATTTTATATTCATAAAGTAAATAAGAAGACCTGTGGTAGAATAAGGAAAAGCATACGAGTTATGTGGTGGATTGCTAGAACAAAGTTACCTTCAATTATGCCTGTGTCGTTGTCCTGGTCTGAAATCTCCCACTATGTAGTCTTGAGAAACCGTAGCCAGTGAAGAAATATATTTGTCAACTTTAGTTCTTCTGCATTGCCATGTACATGATCATTTTTTTTATTTATCAAACATTTGGGAATAAAAGTACAGTAATTAACTCATTACCAATATTGTTTCGTATGTGGTACAATAAATTATGATATGCAGAATGACGTTAAACACAGTAAGATTTAAAATGACTTCAAGTAACACTCTAAACATTGCGTTAGACAGTTATGCTGTCACTTTGTTGCTTCAATTTAGGTGTTTAATACCTGAGCATCAATGTTTAGTGGCTATTAATATTATCCATCAAAATTCTAAAAGTGTTCAGTATTTTAAAATGTTTACCCACTCATAACAATAAGTATTCAGAAAAGTGTTTATTGCTAAATACAGTTTTTGCATTGAATGCTCTCGAAAACTGTTCTCTCCCCTCCCCTTTCCTTCCCCTATCTCTCTCTTTCTATTTCTTACTTTCACCATTTTTGCAACTTTCAGAAGTTTCTGATTTTGATATATAGCTAAAAATTTCTCACGACGGATTTTTTCGCTCAATCTATGTACGAACGCACCTGTTATTTCTTCCGACTTAGGTACTATCGAGTAGTTGCTAGATTTAGTAACATTGATGGCTGGATTTGTTCTGTTATAATGAGAAGCTTCTGTCCGTTCTTTGGGTTATAATAACATAGCCTCTCTTCTTTTTGCACTGCTGTACAGACTTTATTTGGGGAAAGTGGTTAAAGAAATCAATGCGTCTTCCAAGGTTGGAGAAACGGTACAGTGCTTGAATCCATGAGTTAAGTTGATAGGCTTATGAGATTGCGTTGGGAAAGACGTATTAGACCTACCTTTCGTCTTCACTTTTAGCCGAACTTGCAGTTAGCGTTCTGACTTTTAGGGAGGTCTTCCTGCAAGTCATTCATTGTGGTTCATGATTTGACGAGTGGGAATTGAAGAATGCTGTATTTTCCCTAGATGAATTCGAATTCTCAAAAAGTAAACTACAAATCGAAAAGGTTTCAATCATGACCCTCGCGAGTTTTTAGTGCATATTTTACAATACTATAGGGCTAACAGTTTGAAGCTAACAGTGTGAACTGGCCAACAGTTTGAAGCAGAAACTTGAATAATGACTCTCTGAAATGAAAGCAAAGCAACTGCGCCCTCTTTCTTTCTGGAAAACCGTGGACTATTTTTAGTGTTTAAAAAAATTACACTGTTCAATAAGATCAACAAAAACGGGATGTCAAATACTCTTCACAAGTTTTCAGGAGTAGAGAGATTCACAGAAGTACCGGCATACTCCCAGATAGATCCCAACGTAGTGGGTGCTTTTTTCATCTTTGCTTCCCCCTTTTACGACAAATACCACTTTGCGTTAGGCCTTGTTCGCTTTATAACGTCAGAAATGGGAGTTTGTTTGAAAATGGATTTTACAAAAATTTTGGGGATGATCCCATGGCCAGTTGGGGAGGATTTCCTCTCTTTCATGCACTTGGGATATACAAAAACAATGTTATATTGTCCTGTCTACAGTCGCCTCTTCTCTCTTCCAACCTGTCTGATCAGAATTTCTGAACTCATTAATTCTCCTTATTCTCCCAAACTTCTTGGCCCTCTTCTATGTTAGCGCTAGAATGAAGAAAAGAATTCGCTCAACAGGATTCAACTTTTCTCCGACCTGGGCAGGATCAATGCCATTAATCCTATACACTTTAACGCAACGGTTAAGAGGAAACAAAGCTTACCTAGCCAAGGTTTGTCCTTCGCGATTGTCAACAAACAGTGCACCTTCGTCGGTTCGGTGGAGATCACCCCCGCACCATCACCACCAAGCAAATTGACGATGTAAGACAACGGCGTGACGTCAACCAAAGAAGCATGGGAAGGTCAACGTCCTTGGATAATTCCATGCCCTGGAACATGTCCAAGATCCCAGGAGTTTCTTAGCGAGATGGTGTGTGAGCCTCGAGCTGGACCGATAGAGGGTGCAATTTTTTTTAGCAACGGAGGCTCCGACGGTTAGAGCTGAACTTTGCTAGTGCACGAACGACTATGAAATGCACGCGTTGCGGTCGCATTGCTACCAACAAAATGAACACTTCCGACCATACAGCTCTTATTTATTTATTTATTTCAAACAGGATACAAAATCACTTATGTCAAAGGCTGTTTTATATTATGATCATGTGCAGTACAAAGAAAATGGACAATTAAGAGGGTAAAATGGTTACAATTAAGATTAAACAACAAAACTGTTAAAAAGGAAAAAAACTAATTAAAAATAAAGCTTCTTGTTCATAATTTTAAAACCATCAAAAGAGGATGCATTCTGGACTTAAGCTGGTAGGTCATTCCATATAATAGCCCCAGAATAGTTGAGAGATTGCTTAACACATTCCACGTTAGGCCTAGGGACTACAACGCTAAGAGAATCAGCGTTTCTAGTGTTAAATCCATGCCCATCAAAATACTACTCAATATTATTTAAAAATTCTGTCAGGGGCTAAACCATGAACATTATTACAAGCTAAATAAAAGTCCCTCCTTTGCTCAAAAGTCTGCCAGGAAAGGAATCTGATGGTATCATCACTATGAAAATTAATCAAAGTTATTAACAACAATCCTGATTGCTTTTTTGTAGTCTGAGAAGAGTCTTCCTGTTATTCATTGAGAAGTTACCCTGCACAGAACTGGCATAGTCCAGACATGGCTGAATGGTTGTTTTGTATAAGGTAAAGAAGACCATTGTGAATGACATGATTTGTCGACCAAGGGAATGAATCTTATAAGCAACCAACTTTAATACACTCCTAACATGAGATTCCCAGGTGAAGTTTTCATCAACTTCGATCCATAAACACTTTATTCTGTCAACCTGTTCAAGTTGAGTATTTCTTAAGTGAAATATTCAGTTTGTCAACATTTAATACGACTTGAATTTAAAAGCATAATTTTTGTTTTTTCACGATTAATAGAAAGACGATTACATTCGTACCAGTCATTAATGCTATCCGCATTACTTTTCAAAACATGATTAACATCATTAACATCACTCCCAGTTGTGTAAATTATGACACCATCCGCAAATATATTACATGTGCACTTAAAATTAACACTTTGTGCGATGTCCTAAATGTAGATTAAAAACAGGACTGGTCCCAGAACACTTCCCCGGGGTACGCCAATAGAAATATCATTATTAGGACTTGAAGTTTCACCATTGCATCTGACTACTTGTTTTCTGTTAGAAATGTAGTTTTTAAACCATTTGAGTGCAGTGTCGGACACACCATACTGCTCTAATTTAAAGCGTAAACATTCATGATCAATGGTATCAAAGCACTTAAATATGTCAAGAAAACAAGAGCCAATAGCTTCCGGTTCATTAAAAGCTTCATAAAAAAATCATCAATGACACGATGCAAACATTTGGTGAAGTGGTTCTTAAGGAGAGCAAATTGATCAACTGTAAACACATCATGAGTGTTCAGGTAATCAAGAAGTTGAAACTGAACTTCTTTTTCAATAATTTTACCAACATGATAAACTACAGAGATTGGTTTGTTATTACCTTTGTCCTTTTTGCAACCCTTTACCTTGTAAATAAAGGTGGTACAGGCAAATTTCTGGTCATCTGGAATATATCCACTCTGAGGGAGTTCTTCGGCTCAAGGCGGTTGGCATATTAGTAAAGCACTGAGGAATGCAACTGTGAAAAATGTAAGGCTGTGCATTCTTTCTGTCGACCTTATACACAATAAAGATTAAAAATACAACTAATTAACATAAATTGGTAGTTCACTAAAGAATATTCCGTTTAGGCTTACTTCATTGAAAAAACTAGATACTTCGGGGATGGATTGGATTCACCTGTTGTGTGACCAATATGAACAAAGGTTTCAGGGATTTGAAGTATCAGTGGGTTGAAATACCTGACATCTGCCAGAATTACCAACACTTTGTTGTCTTCTACGATCACACAGCTAGTTACAACAGCCATTTTCGCAACGTTTACAGTCTCCTTCCTATAATCTCATCTTTGTTGTTGTTTTTAGTCTTTGATTGCTTACATTTTACCATTATTTACAAGATAGTAAGAACAGATAACCCATCTTATCAGTACAGCAGTTCCGACACTTTGCTTCACTGTCTAAACTGCAACTTTTTTTCCAAATGCATTTTTATTGCAAAGCACTGTTAAAGAAGGAAAGGGTTTCAATGAAGCATCTTCACGAAGTCAGTGATCTTCCAGCTAAGATGTCCATACGAGACGCCACGCATCTCCCGTCTCTCTCACACAACTCAAATCTGTCGCGTCATAGACAGGAATTACCGCCGTCCCTGGCGAACGTTGGCCCCGGCCAACCCAGCTGGCGCGCCGATCCACTCAGCGAGCTGTTTGCTAACACTTCAGGAATTTATTGGGCCCTTTGACTGATCAGAGACCGCGAGCAAATAGAGTCAGAGGAGGCTGGGGTCCACTGATGAATAGACTCAAGGAGATCAAAATGAAAAGATCTTTAGGAGTATAAATCCTAAGTGTATGGACAACCGCAAATCTTCCAATTTCTCGTTGTGATTAATTTTATATTGGAAGAAACATCATCCTTCAAAGATGCAAAGATGCGTCTGAATGCCTTTTGTGTAATTCTTTTATAAACTTTATGTGGAAGTACTCAGACTATTGCAGACCCGGTTATATAGAGTTAGATAAAACCCAGGAACAAAAATGTCGAATAGTATTCATTGGCCCCTTGTTCAGAGAGGAGTTGGGTTGCAAAATGGCTAATAAGGATGAAAAGTCTAGTTGCTTATCTGTTTAAATAGCTGTTTCGTCGTTGTTAGTACCAGGCAGCGTCCGTATGCGCCGATAGCAACGTAATTATCTCTGAGACAAAACCACTCCAAAACTGGTTGCTTCTGGCACCGTGTAATTCCCGATCGTAGCCAATTTTCCACAATTTGCAGTTTCCGAACTTCAAAGATGTTACCAATTTACATTCAACCAAACACTGACTGCTTTAGCCACGGCCTGCTTTCTTTTTCTTTTTCAAGTGCCAACAAAAGAATGATAGATAAATCAGTAATGAGAAGCATAATACATTATCGTCAATTTATTTCAATTTTTTACACTTTCAAAATGTTAATAATTGTTCATGATGCGTCGCTGAACTTACGAGCTTGAAACAGCCCGATTTTTCCGCAAATTGTGCTGTTAGCTAAACCATCCAATTTGATTTCAGATTAAAATGACTTAAAGGTTTAACCATGACCCTAAAGCTCAGATTCATCCGAACAATATTTCATTCAAAGATGCCAGATACTCTTCTCTAATCAATGTTTCTTTCACCACTCTAACATATTCCCGAATGCCGTCGGGATGAGGATGTATTCAAAACACTATCACCGCCGTCCATTGATGTCCCTGTGGCGCCGTCTATGGTGTGCGTCCTATCCCATGCAGCGTCTACCCGTCGTCTTTAAAGTTGACACACCCCGCTTATCCCGACAGAGATTTACCCAATGTTGTTTGCATCCGCTGCTCAACATTTACAGTCACTTTTTATTTCCTTGAGCTTAACAAGATAAAGAGGTTGTTTTCTAGGCTCAGGAATTCAAAGTATGTCAACCCTGTGCGTATGAATGCCGAATAAATTTTCTTCTCTTTGTATACCTTGAGGTTAGAGGACTGCTGCCATGATTACCAGAACATAGATACAGTACTACTTGAAGAACTTTCTATGAAAGTAACAAGCAAATCCTGCCACCTCATTTCACAGTTCGTCGTAATGTCCTACCTCACCACTCTTCCACTTCAATTTTCCCCATCGACTGATGAAATCCAAACTGAAAGCCGTCAACGATATTCTAGCCTTCAAGATTAATAATTTAACATCAATTAGTCCAAAAGGTCATTTGCCATTGGGCATCCAGTGGAGTGTCCATCCCTAAATTTAAAACTAACTCGCAAGCTCGTGAACAATGCATCCAATTATCTTATTTTATGTTATAATTAGGCTCCCAGCTTTGCACTCGTTCCACTTGTCGATAAGCGTAGTTTACCGGGAAAAGCAGATAAGTTGACAGGGCGAAATCGAAGAACAGACTCACAAAGACGACAAGATAGAGGGATGGGATTAAAGAAATCGGAGGACAGGGGAGGACAAAAATCGGTGACCTATTGGGGGCAAAGAATAGGGTGGTTGCGTCTTATTGATTGGTAGACATGGTGGAGACCCAAGGGCACCAGTGCTGTAGTAACATGGCGAGTGTGTGATTAGTTCTTGATAACCCCAGCCCCCACCACCACCACTCATCCGAAAGTATGCAGCAGATTTATTCTGATAGGTTAATATTTTAGGACTGTTACAATGACACGCCATGGACTGCGACAAACAGATGGGAAGCAGGCGAAAAACATTTGCAGCGGCAAAAAGTCCTTTTCCCTTTTCCAAGGTTTAGGTTGTCATTTCCCCCATCGTGCCTTGCCAAAAGGTTTACCTCATTACACCACTTTGCCCTTCATGAGATTGTGCAAAATCTTAAGCAAATCTTGAGTGTTGACGGAAACCTTCTCCGCCCAAATGAAGATCAAACAGGGAGCACTGAACGCTTGGAGCGGCCAATGTAATAAAAGCGTCCACCTTAAAAGGGCCTACCTTGCAAATCTGAACGGTACAAGATGAAGTCCTCTCAAGATATTTGCCACTGGAGGCGATTTTGCTCCAAACAGTTCAAGACCTGATGACGAAGATGCCGGGCTGGTTTGGAAGAGTGGTGCCGATGGGAGAAGGAATTGTTGTTCTCTCGCCCTCTTAAGCCCACTAACCTCTTGAAATGCCTTTTCTTCCTAGGGCTCTTAGTCCTGATCCGAACGACACACACTCTAGCTCATCCTTGTTCATCCTATAGGATCTTGCCTTTTGCAACATTACTGTTTCAGGCAAGGACTGTGATAAATATCAAAACAACTACAATACACAGGAAGACAACACACCCTGGGACTTGTTTTCGTTTTCAAGTAATGCTGTGTTATTTTTTTGCAACTCAGTGTTGCAAGTCACCCAATAATAATCATTCCACCGCCGAACTGTTATTTAGAAATAGTCAGTTTGCCTCTGTTTTAATCAGTTCAGTGCTGGTACGCCTCAGCTCGATTCTAAACCTGACATCGAAACTATTTCAGTCACTGAATGTACTTCATTTGAGTTGTTCCATTACTTTAAGATATTGACGTCAGTAAATCGCAAGGCCCTGATGAAATCCCTGCGAAAATTCTGAAGGAAGGAGCTAAATACCTTGCTCCGTCACTGGCCAAATTATTCAATGCTTCTCATAGAACGGAGGTTGTGCCTGATGATTGGAAGTGAGCGAATGTAGTCCCAGGTTTAAGAACGGCAAACGTAACGAAGCCAGCAATTACAGGCCAATTTCACTTACGACTGCTGTAAGCAAGATCGATCCTAGAGGAAACTGTCAGCAACAGAGCTATGGCACATCTCGATTACAACAACATTCTTGATGATAATCAGCATGGAGCAGTTATTTAGATGCAGTCCTCACTGTCGATGTCATATTTTTGGATTTTTCCAAAGCGTTTGACTGAGTCCGACATCTTCTTCTATCAAAATTTTAAATAACGGCCTTGTTAATGGGATGTTAATTGGATAATGAGTTTCCTAACAGGCCACAAGCAGAGAGTGACTGTCAGCGGAAAATGTTCATCGTAGTGCAGTGTATCGTCTGGCGTACCCCAAGGTACCACTCTTGGTCCAACACTTTTCCTCTGTTTTATCAATGAGATTTCTCTAAACGTCTTCGTCTCTATGTGGACGACTGTATTCCTTACCAGCCAATCCGCACTAAAAACGATTGTGACATATTACAGACCGATTTAAATTCGCTTTGCTATTGGTCCGAGTGTTGGAAACTCAATTTTAATATTGATAAATGTAAACTCTTGAAGATTTCTCGAAAACACACAGACACAAGCTACAATTATCGCGAGTCCATAATATGCCTTTTTCTAATAGGTGCAGTCAAACTTAAAACTCATCGACGCTTAGAGGATCTTTTACATGAGCGTGGTTTTCTTTTTCCGTTTACAGTAAATCTATTTTGCGTTGGGGGTGTTCAATTTCGGAGCATTGGAGAAGTTAATGTCGTCGGTCTTTCCCTGTAAGTTGTTCTCTACGATATTCTTATTTTATGATTTTTGATTATTGCGAATGATTCCTTTGTATCGGTTTTTTTTCTGTATCTACGCATATTTCTTAAGTCATCTCAGAAAGTATTTATTTTGCTCTTTGTTGTGTGTACTGATGCTGTGCATTTTGTGTTTCATATCACACTATTCGGATCGCTTCAAAATACATGTATGTACATATCAAAGTTAACAACAGTTCAGGGAAACAAATTTAGGGTCAACGCTAAACCATGAAAACAAAAAAAATGTGAACAAAATGGTGTACATGGTTATCGCTGCGTTGTTGCCTTGAAAAGCGTTAGTCAAATTCCACAACCTACAATGCTCACATTGGGAATGGTTGCTCAACTTTCAATTTTCTTATCTTACATCACGCCCGTTCTAAATACTTCTGTGCATGGTTGTACACAATCGAAGGAATCTGATCGAAACATTCTTGATATCGATCAAAGACAATTACATGGTTATCAGGGGAGGCGACTTTCGTCGAAATCTTCTCGAGACGACTTTGAAGTTAACCGTTTGTAAAGTCGAACGAAAAACCCTGAAAATGTGCGAGGAAAACTTATACTGGTATTATACGGTGGCTGTCTAGTTTGCCAGGTGTGAACAACGGGTGATGGTAGGGACCAGTGAATACCTTTTGTATTTATTCCGACAACAAACACGCAGATAGGTGTCACACAAGCGAGATCCGTGCCAGAATGGGAACTGGCTGAAGTGAATGTTGGACCGGACCACCTGAGAAGATGCTTATCGTACAACGCGATGCCAAACGTTTACAACATATACATCAAACGGCTTATTTTCTCAACATGTCCAGGCCTATTCTTATATCCAGATGACCCAGTGACCGACCTACTTACAAAAATGCAGGTTCTAAATAGTGAAGTTTCCCACACTGACACTAGGCCTCCATTGCTATTCCGAAATCAAACACTGACACTTCCCAGATCAATGCGAACACTTCCCCACCTGCAAACCAAGGGGCCTAACACCATGCCAAAATTTCACTAAGACGTTCGGCACACAACCACGTGATCAGATCAAAAGACCCGAAGGGCCATATTTTTCAACCGTTTTAGAAGTAGAAACCAAGTTCGAATTGTCTTAATACGTTCGCCACACATTCAGCGCTCAACTTCAAAAGAACCGCTGGCCATTTCTGAATCGTTTGCGAATTTCAAACCAAGGTGGCGTACGACTGCAGCACTGACGATTAGTTCTGGGTGTTGGAAAAACGCACCTGTGTAAGTATTTGGAAGTACAGATTAGCATAACTTCACTGGCGCATGGTTGGCTAGAAGGTTTGTTGTGTGCTTTTGAAATTAATAAGCAATTATGTACATATTACCGTGTGGGAGATATCAAAGTTTAGGCTGTAAACTTTAGGGGAGGGTTACACGGCCCCCAATGGCCCCCTTATTATATAAACGATGTCATTTCCCGGTTATTTACTAGTCTTCAACCTTCACAAAAAGTTGACAGGTGTAAGAATGAAAAGTATCGCACGGGTGCTTTTTGAATTGCAGTCAGTATTTCTGGTATTTGCTGAACTATAGAGTTAAATCTTTTTCTCGTGGAGAAATCCCCTCCCAGCTTGGGTTCATAGTTTGCACACAATGCCTCCTCGACCAATTCGAAGTCAAGAACAATTATTGCTCGGAAAACCTGCAAAAGACCCACTTCAACTTGGCTTTATTACACCCAGCGGGGGGCATTCAGTCCAACAGTCTCCTAGCGGCAGAACAATCGTTTAGAGTTGCACAATATTCATCATGGCCAGTATTCTCAATATTGAAATAGAAATTATTACAATGTGAAAATGTATAGCGTTCAATCGCAATAAATTATTTAGTGTCGTTAATCTAAACTTTAAGCAGAAATTGTGCAATAACAAGTAAAAGGAGATTTATCCGTCAAGGTTTGCGAGTTTTCTCCCACTGCAAATAGACTGAGGCGAAGCTGATTTAACCACAGTAATAACCAATTCCGAAGTGTTAACAGAGTTTTGTTATTAATATTAGATAAGCTAACCCCACAACTTTCAGTTCTGCCCATAAAGCCTGATCGAATTTTTATAAAATTCAAACGAAAACAAGAGCATACTCTAACTGTGCGCGTATTGAGCCTGGCCTTTACCTCTCACGATAGATTTTTTATTTTGACGGGACGACAAAGAAAAAAAGAAAGTGTAAGTATCAACTGTAATTCTGGCAGGTTTTACTCCCCTTAAAATGCAGGTTACACCATTGGTAAAAATAAAATGGAACTGCCAAATAATTCTTGAATACCTTTGTTGAAAGAAAGAAATAATAGCCTCGGTCAATCTGTAAATCATTTCTGCCCAGAATCCTGCTGTTTTTGAGGAAACAGAAATTTTGTCTTGTTTTTAACGATGGTTGGTCGACTATCTTTTGAAAGTACTGTTTTCTATTAACGTATCACATCCATTATCGGGTTCCAACTTGTGCGTGGTGTGTGCTACTGTTGGAGTCTAAATCAACGGTAACAATAAAAGCAGTTAAAGAACCGCCACAAGTCGCCAACCACATTATAAACTGAAAAAGGATGGAAACAAATGAAAGGTACACAATGGTATGAAATCAAAGAAAATGAGCATCAGTTCAAAGTTAAATATTGCCATCTCACTGTTATCCCCAAAGCATATTGGTACAGTCTAAACTCTCGGCAGTGCATGCTTGGCCAACATGGCTGCCTTTTTGAGCTGCACAGCGAGGCCTACTAGTCTCTTCAGCAAAAACTGCCATTTTCAGATGTTAACAAACCCCGAGTTTACAGCTATAATTTCATATGTGTCCATAAGTGTTACAACTGAAATCGGACTTAAGACTTGCAGTGACGACGTTTACGCTGACGTGAAAGTGCTGTCATAATTAATGCAAGATCGCGCAGGCTTGCCATGGGCACGTATGAGCGATGTACATTGACGAGACGACTGCAGGAACTTCATTGCTTATGAAGTTTTTTCACGAATCCAGAGTGCGACATTGTCGAAGAGGTACACTTCACCAAGGTAAATTTACTGATTTCCCTCAGCCGTGGAAAACTGCACTTTTGAAAGGGAAAAAGCAACTGTTCATTTGCGAATTGACCCTGTGTGCGCATCGCAATATCGCTCGGACTTCATAACGCCTGTAGTCCATGAGTTTTGCGTAAGACAACTTCCAAGATTTTCGATTGACCGTCGAAAACTGCATTGGGTTTTTCTCGATTATTCTCTAAGCAGTTCACTCCAAACATGAAACAAGTCAGAGGAATGATAGCTGTGGTAAACGTTATGCACCAAATCAACCAGTCTTGCAAAATTAAAGCACAAAAACCAACGGTATATCCTACATTTAATATGGCAGTTCAAAACATGAAAAAGTAAGCATTTTGTTTATTTGTGGCACCTAATGTGCCAATCTATGATATATTATAATAAAAACAAAAATGGGAAACACTGTAGCAATGGATTGAAGTTTCAAAGCGTGTTGCCAAAGGTTTCTTTCTCTACAGTGTAATGCTAGTTGTAGCTGGCTAAATTCATATATAATTCACAAAACCTGTGCATTTACAAAAATAATAATCTTAAAAATGAGGAACATTTTTTTCTATGACATGACTTGCATATCAAATCAATTTTATTACAAAATGATTGCCAGTACAACAACGGGGAAATGATCCAGGACGGGGTACTATACGGATCTGCACTTTGGACATTACAGTTATGTTTTTCGTACAAGTGGCTGCTATGGTTGGCTGTCGGTGCAAAAGTAAAAGAATGATTAACAAAGAGTTAAATATCCCACGCAGCTATCTGAAGTCCGTATAAAAATACAATAACTCCTAAATACTAAATGAAATACAGTGCTATTAAAATCAATGGGTTAATTTTCCATTTTGAACAAATCGGGGGTAAAATTGAAAACCAACCAAAAGGTGATATTTCTTTAACATTTGGCCGCCCATATAAGTGGAAGACTCCATGAGAGTGATACTCAGGGCGTCAAAGCTGCCCGGTCTACAGTACTAATTAATTGTCATAACAGAGCTAACGAACACAGTTACAGCTGTTAACAATTTCTTTCTGTATATTCGCGTTTGCGCTGCACGTGAACCGCAATATACCAACTTACTATTGGCCTACACCTGTTCGATCGTGGCATCACGGGAAAAAAATCTACGCAAATCATGGCTAAGTTTTTCAAGAGAATTGCTTTGGCTCGTTTTTTCACAATAACCAAAATCACTGAAAGTGGTTAAGCTTGTACAAAGTTCAGTGTTCTCTCTTAATCCTGCACCTTGTTGTACTGCGACAAAAACAAAATGGCGTTGCCCCAAGACACTCTGAAATGGTTGGATGAAGTACTAAAGAATCTCACGGTCAACGTCCTGTAATTTCCTAATGAACTATAACGTCGTGGGTGCTTAGCCTTTTTACTGTCTGCCATTGATTATGAGTGACGTACCTAACACGGTTTGCTCAACAACGGAGAGGGTTGGATGTAGATATTGTTTCGCGTGTTTAGCTGCCATCAAAACCGATTCAATCCCCGCTCACCTGAGCGTTAAAAACAGGCTTGGAGTTCCTGACATAAAAGACAGGTCGTACAAGGCAACAAGTCAATCGACGCCTGTGCCTGACGCTCATTGTTCCCTGCCGATGACTGACAGGTTCCACATTGCCCCGGACTTTCCGCCAGCATCCAGTCCAAGCTCGACCGGCTGGACTCCTGGAGCTTTCTCTCGGGAGAGGGGGGGGAAGATGTCGACAACTGTCACACGCTCCGGACAAAAACAAAACAAACAGGACTATTCACACAACATTTTACTAACGGTCCTAGTGAATTGCAAACACAGGGCCATGTTACAATGGTTAGGGAACCTTCACAGAACTGTCTCGAACTGTGATGGACAAGTGACAAGAGAAAAGCGGCATACCGATGGTAACTCATGAATGCACCCAACACCCACAGGTGCGACTTCGGCACTTAACACGTGTTAAATCCGCTTTTTGCCTTGCAGGTGAACAGTAAAAATGCTACTGGACTCCAACACCGGCTCAACACTGAACACCCTAATGCCGGCCTCATATGTAGTTTCCATTTACCCAACATAAAAACAACCGTTGCTGACACCCTGGCTACGTTCATATGTTTTCTGTGAACAGAAAATCACACAAAAAACTCCCTGGTTTTAGTTGAAACTGCCGTGTTCTAGATTTAATTCTATGTAAAATTTCAGCAATTTTTTTGAGTAGTGCAACCTTTGCAATTGTTTGGCCTCAAAACTCAGAGACAATTCGCTTCTGAGCAAATGCATGGGAGCGTAATAATTTCGAAGACTAAAACCTTCCCGACTTTTACTGTCGAACAACACTTTGCATTTTTTTTGCTCGCCGCTCTGTTTTTGAGGAACCTACCTCATTGCAATCCAAAGTTGAAGGAAAATAAACGTCCATCTTTTAAAGAGTTATCTCAGACTCCTTTTGTAATATTTATGCTGACACCAATCATAATTTGTTGCAATACAATACAACACATACAATAAAAGGTGAACTACCTGAACAGTACGCAGGGCCTCCCATGCCGCTTCTTGCTGAACATGTTTTTTTAAGTCAGGCTGTTCCATAACTCTCTGACCTCCAGATTCCCGAAAGTAATAGCTGTACAAATATTATTAACATCAAAGAATGTTGTTTGAAAGCCAAGCAACGCTACAAATTCGGGCATTATTTTACTGTCCATCTGGTGACGAGGCCAGGTTTTGTTCTATTTTTCGCTTCAACTTGACCTTATATGTTCCCAGCGGAACTTGTCTCTCAAAACAACGCACGCTTAACTTAATATATCTGCACTCGAACACCTCAGAATGTAATTGTGTTTGCGATGTTTGGTTATGAAAATAGAAGTAGAATTTAAAAAATCTCTTGGAAGTCATCAGTTTTTCACCATTATCACGAGGGTGAAAACCCGTAGTGAGGTGGGGTTAGAGGGCCATGTATGCACTTGTCATGTAAACACTGTACCATGTCAAAAATTCCGGAAATGATGACATCACCAAGAACAGTTGTAATATTCTTTTTTTCGTATAGCTGAGAAGAGGTTCCAACAAAAGCGTGCCCTCTGGAGCTCATGCAAAAGATGGGCAAAGATGGATGGCCGTCACATTTGTTTTTTTTTTCCTAAGAAAATACCAAATTTTCAACTCGGTCTCCGGTCGCAAATATTGCCGTCAACATCCACGACCAAAATTCACGACTCGCTCTCTGGTCATAAATATTGCCGTCAATATTTGCGACCAAGTTCACGATTCGTTGTATCTCGAGTCGCAAATATTGCCAAAAGTTTTTTCCAGCAAGCTAGGTAAAGAAAGAAGTTGCAATTTTTTTCCAGCAAGCCAGGTAGAGAGAGAACGGTTGCTCAGCTGTAGACACAGCAATTGCTTTTTAACGTTGTGGCAAAACCGCCCAGCCGAATGACGACTTGAGATCAAGCCGAAACATGTAGGTCATTGCACGTGCGCGTGAACACCTAATTTCCGCCTGGTTTGCTGCAAAAAATTCAAGGCAATAATTTTTTGCTACCGGGGATACAACGAGTCGTGAATTTTGGTCGCAAATATTGACGTCTATATTGACGATTGGCGATGTCCTTCCTGGGCGACTATACTTATCCATGGCATAACAGTAACATTTCGTAAACAACGCCCACTGTGTCACATGGCTCCTCCCAGAGGGCAAGCCACACCTTACTACATATTCAATATTATAATCTCACTTTGAAACTATGTCGTGTCTGCTAATCTTTAAGGTTTATGTATTTGTCGTACAACAGTCTTACAGTGATCACTCCTCGCTTAATATAATAAGTCAAACTGGGATTATTTTAAGCTGGGATTTCTTTAGAGATACTCTGGAAGGCTACAATCTGTACCAGGCAACACCCTTAGCTTGAGACTCATTTGTTCCTTCCAAAGCTGGGTTTTGGGAGAAGTTTTAAAAAGCTTTTTAAAGACCTGATCGTCTTAACGATTAAATTGGAAGTTACGCAAAGTGCCCAAGACGTCATTTTCTTGTGTGCAGACTTGAAATCTCACTCTCCCCTCTTAGAAAAAGAAAAGTGGTATCAAAGGATTATTCACCACACGGTAGAAAACAGTTGCCTAAATATAGTCTCACTGGCCGTCCTCATCGCTTTTTAGCCTTTTATTATATATTTGTCAACTGCGTCTTAAATTGAAGTGGACCGTATGCTTAGACATTGCGGTTGATTTGAAGCTGAAACATCAAAGTTTGGGGTGTGATTGCGGGTTTATGGGGGTATCCGAAACATATTACTCTGTGCAGTAAGGGAGTTGTTCTGTTGAGTACTTTCGAGGTGATGATTTTGCTCAATCATTCTGATTGAAAGATTAAGCAAAGTCATCATTTCATCCAATAACCTCATCAAGATCAGGTTATTCACCAGGATACTTTCTACCTCCATCCTTACCAGTCTTCAAGATTATCACATGTAAGTTCAGGCGTCAGTCATGACATCTTGCGCAAGAACGAGTGCATAATCTAAAATGCTTTTCCAGTCGGCAATTATCCAGTCAAAGATGAATGTCTTTGACAAAAATGTCTGGTTCTATTACTCTTAGCGACATCAACAAAGGCCATTGATGAAAGAAATTCTCGGCAAATCCGAGAATAAAAAGAGAATTTCTCTCGGTTCAGTGATGCTCGTGCCAAGAATGATGCACAGACGTTGAGGGCAAGAGAACTGGGAAAAGGGGGATTAAGTTAGAAGAGACAAACGGACCTCCGAAAAGGATCCCTTGGTTATACCACCATTTCTCCCGGATGTGTCCTCATGAAAGAGTAGGTTTAATGAGGCACTCCTTCCCTGATCAAACCACGAAGCCCCACATGGCACGCTCTGTTGATATTGTTGTGGCAAGTTGGCGCTAATAAATAAACGCCATCTTCTTTTTTTTTCTTTTTTTTACGTCCAGCGATAATTTCATTGGAGGTCGGAAATGGAGTGGAAAAATGGGATGGGCCCGTTTACATGTACTTCGATTGTTATGCTGCAATTGCATTTTAAGTTTTGTTTCAGTAAAATAATCAAATGTTGGCTTTCTAACCATCTGTGGTTCAATGAAGACTGAGTTTGTGAGCATTGTTGTGACTAGGGTATAGTTTACGGGCACTTGAGGACCTCGTTTTGTGGAGGGGACACATTAGGGTCTTAACTGCCTCAGTTTCATAGACTGAATGCTAAAACATGGACCAAGGCGGACTATCTCCAGACCTTTTCTTCTCTAGCTTCTGAGCTGGGGGGGGGGGACACACAAGGGGAACAGGCTTCGAGAGAGGGGCATGTGCCCCATCCCCCCTTATAGTTACACCACTGTTTGCGAGTAGTGAACTCAACAGATAGTGACAGCTAATTTTTTCAAAGAATCATTCACAAATTATTCTTGAGTGAACCATAAAGTTGAATGACGGCTGTATAACCTCTGTTTCCTTGCTCTATGCACATCTTCACAGTTTTATACAGCATTATACCCCTGTGAATATTTACATCAGAGGTTAAAACTGGTGGCAAGGAGGCACGTCCGACTTGTCTTTGAACTATCTTGACAAAGGGTAGAGCAACATCAAGACAGTACAATAGTTGACCTAAAACACTAGAAGTGCTTGAATGTTCATGGTATTATGGTCCACTTAATGCACGAGCCAAGGCTGACAATGAGGTTGGAGCAGAGCATCAAGACAAACGAGTGGGCAAGACGGTCAAAGCTAGATCTGTTCCAAGGAGACTTGTCTTACGCTCTTTTAACTGTCCCGCCACATATATGGTCTCCAGAATAGACAACTTAAAAGCTCTAAACATTTAACACTCCGACGGCCACTTAATACAGTGGAGTCTTCTACCAGGCTTTTGGTCGAGTTGCTACTTTTTCACATTTATACTTCGCTCCTTGTGCATACCAGTAAGCAAAGTATGCTTTTATTCTTCGTGGTATTAACCAATGTCCAAAGCTTCGGATTTTGCCAGATTTATCTCATGCCAAGTGGCTGTGAAATCATCGCTTCTGTTATGCATTCCAGCGTCACCACTTGTTCTTTTTAAACAGAATCCTTGATTTGTAACAAACAGAATAATCCTATTACGGTCTGGATCGGCCGTGGAATGCATCTGGGTAACTGTATGAAAGGTAAAGTGTGTCGTATGGGGCCTCGTTTTAGGGTCCTTCAATTATATTAACATTACCCCTGTTCTTGTTTTTTGTGTTTTAGTGTTTCATATCAACAGTAAAATAAACTATGTTATGCGAAGATGAGTACCTCTCAGTTTTAATTTTGTTCAGATTACTTACTTTGTTACCTGTGGCCCGGTGCCCCGCAGCCGTGCCCCCCCCCCTGAAAAAACGGATGAATGGATATTGAATAAGGCTAACAAAAACTTGCTCTAAAAACCACACCATTGAAAGCTGGTGCCCCTCAAAAGATGCTGGTGTCCCCTTTGTGTCCCCCTCGTAAAATCCTAGCTACTGTTTGTTACACAGCGACACATCTCTTAATATTTTCGACAAAACGTAGCTCAGACGTCTTCCGATGTGTATTTGTTTCCTACCCTGTAAATAGTATGTTACCTCCACCCGAAAGATTTACCAAGAATTCCTCATACTATAGGCCCATTAATTGATTAGGTTCTACAAAATAACCTGTCAGATTACACGTTCATTCGTGGATAGAAAACTTCTTGTATACTATTACAGCTTTTACCTTTTGAATTATTTTTGGGTTAAGAGAACAAAGTTGGAATATACCAGGGGTGCGTCACACAATGACATGCATTTCTTCATATAAAACATCTTTAATTCAGGGGTTTGAATTATGACAGTGGGTACTTTTGCAATGGTCTACAACTTTTTTTTACTCAGATGTCCTCGTTTACCAGATATAAAAGATGTCTGTTGTAAGCTTTAAGAAAGGGCCAGAGTTCAGCCACTTAAAAACACTCATCTCTTGTTTTTCAAGCGCCCTCTTTCGTATTTGCCCGAGGACCGTGGTTTTTAATCGCACAATTGCAAAACCTGCGGATTCGATAAAAACAAATACCCGGACGAGCATGGAGAATCGACAATAGTGTAGGCCTAATTGATGTTTTAAAGATATTATCTTGTCAGGAAAAGAGGGAATATTGTCACCCTTCACCAATGATCAAAACAAGATTCAGAGTTCGAAATTCCATCCAATGCCATTCCATCTTTACCGGTATATAAATTTGTGAAAGATATTGTGGGGATTAAAATAAAGCAAAGAAGAACCATCAGTGATTTTCAAAATTAGGTTCGTACCCTATATCCAGAAAGTAACAATGTCCCTGGAAAAGGCCAGAACTTTTATCCTGGAGCCAGTGTGCATGGCGCGAGAAAGGAATCGATCGCAGTGCTCCTCACCAAACGTGCTCCTGTTCTTTCCTTAAATTGAACGTTGTAAGCCTAACTAGGGTAAATCTTTCAAAATTTACCTTTCACTTGTACAGACTTCAAGAACAAAAATCTTAATCCACTGTTTTGCGGTTTGAATGTCGCCGTCCAGACTGATATCGTAACCATGACAACAACGTGTCTGCCTAATGACCCCGATATGGGCGCCCCTTTGCAGCTACAACCACCTGAACAAATAGTGCACAGACATATCGCCCCAAGACAAATATTGTTGCTATTGTTATTATATTTATAATTCCGTAACGGCTTGTGACCGATTGTTTTCCAACTTAGTTCGCAATTTCTCCAACTGAATCATATTATTGACGGGTTTATTATGTCGTGGGGATCTTGTTTGGCTATTGGTTTGGTTGAGTCTCTTGTAGACGACTGTTGAAAGTGGCTTAAGCTAGTCATCGAAAATGTCAGCTCCTGTTTTCGCCCATTTCTCGATTATCGATTTTTGGTTCATGAAACAGTTATCATAGATTATTTCTATGTGTTGGTGATCAAAACAAAGATTACCTTCGTAACTCGTGCGATGATGACTGACAACTCCCGCTCCTGGGTCGATTTACCAACCAGTTCAGTTCGGAGCACAAAGACACACATATTGAGCTCTCGTGCCCGTTGACAGGTTTTAGTGGGCACTTAAACTTTGTCCACCTCTAATTCAGCAAATTCTGTTCTACGGTTTGAAGGCAGTTTATTAATTACCACAGCTAGTCTTTGGTATTTCTGACCAAGTTATAACCACAAACGTCGCTGTGTGGTCACAGCGCGGCGTCGGCACAGTAATGCCCTTGATGTTCGTGGTTTTATTGCAAATGATTCGGCGTCATTAAGAAGCCTCCCGTATTCTCCAATCCCCACCCCTCACATGTAAGTTCCAAGGTCACTCTGTTTTGTCATTATTTAATATTAACCCATTGTCACTTAAAAAGAATGTAATGGTGGTTCCCATTACTTTCGAGGCCTTCCTTCTAAATTAATGGAAACAGCCGTATCAGTATAAACACTTATTGATTATCAACAGTTTTGTTCATCATTAGCATTTTTGTAATTCATAAAGATAAGTGTCACTTCTTCTTTTTCTCCAATAAATTTTTATCATTTTTTGTATATTATATTCCTTTTGTTATGGCACTTTTATTCATGTGGAGGAGAGAGATGCATTCATGTTCAGAATCTCTTTATAAATGTCAATTATTATCATTATTATAATCTCTTCACTAAGTGACATTAATCCATTACGTTCAGTGACAGATCAAAGCCATTTAAAGTATTTATCGGGAACCAAAACAAGGATACGACATTAATTTGTTGCTGGTTTTTATTTCTTAATACGCTGCCTATATTTAAGTCCGTCTTTCATCTAATCTACCGTTGCTTTTGAAACTCTGTTTTAAGGAAACTTGGCTAAGAATACTCCACCTAACTCGTGAGTCGACCGCAAGTCCGAGTTGTCTACTCCGGATATGTTTTCTCCATTTAAGAAGTGTAGACAGAGCAAGGCGACGTGACGATCACAGGTAGGTCGGCGGAGCAGGAACACAATACTTTCACGGATACTTTTGCGGTAAAGGCTGCAATTACTTTTGAGGTTGTGACTTTCTAGATAGAAGTATCTGCTGGATCCATAAATCTTAAACATCCATGGGTGGGCGAGCACCGAGCGGAAACGGCGACGAGTGAACTTCATACCTGCACAATGACGAAATTCACGAAAACTGTGAGCCATGTATGGTCTATAAATAGTATTGGATAAATGAGAGAGAGAAAGAACAAACTCATCGCCACCAGAGGATCTTTCTAATGATTTGTCCGTGTTGATGATCCTGAGGGTTAAATGCACGCGTGAAGGTCGGTTCGTACTTCGAACAAAAGCGAATATAAATGCAAATCTGTTGTGTCAGATCAGCGGCGTATCCATCTTTCGGTGTTTGGGGGGGGGGAATTCAAAAGCGAATGGGGCTTTGGGATTATTTAACATGATGTTGGGGAGAAAAAAAATTGAAAAAAAAAATTACTCAGGGTCCCGACATCCTTGCTTTTATTTGCTGGTGTTGTTTTCCTAAGGTTTTGGTGCCAATATTTGATAAATAAATACACCGATTACTTTATTTCCTACTCCCCGTCAGGGGGGGGGGGAGTTGCCCCCCGCCCCTGCTGGATATACGATACTGTGTCAGATCAAATATTTGCATAGAAATTTGGAGTAATGAAGCACATTTCAACTACGGCGATATTTCGGTGCGATTTTTCAGTGACGTCAAATTCGCTTCGCAGTTTCCTGCAGTATGACCTGGCCTTTTTACTAATGAAGGCTTGGGGGATTAAGCACATCCACTTGTACTCATTAATGTGTTTCATTTATTGCATTCTTCTTTCGTGGCTGTAAAAGTCGAATCTTGTGATCAAACCATCCAAAACAAAAACAAAAAACAGTGTCTCATTCTGATGAGTGGACCTTTTCCGCCCCTCCGGTGTTATATCTTTTTACGTCATAAAGCTAATAATAAAAGTCAATAGCCCTATGGGTGATGGTAAAGGTCATCACCTGCATCCAGCAATCACAACACGCGGAAGCAATTTGTCTATTCTGGTTCCCAAGCTCTTTACAAAAGTTTCCGGTGACATCGAACTGTGCTCCAAAATAGCTTCGTCTAAACAAACACGAGCCAGACTGACGTGTAGAACAACATTCTGAACAGTACACAGGGAATAGCACGGATGCACATGGCCCATGCAGTAAACAAATGTATCACTTTCGCCTTCGTCTCAATTTACTCGTGTAAAGTTTAATCAGAACAAGAGGATGTCATGTTGACGTCATCAACGAATACCCGGTCCTCTCACGAGAGGATGCAGAGACTGCTTTATCTAATTTAAGCTGTTTGCTAACTTTTGGTCAACGTCTATAACTTTTTCGCAATAAGATCACTGGTTAAAAAAGTAAAACTGGTTTGACAACGCAAGTCTGCCTCAGTCTGACACTGAAAAAAATGGCTATACAAGTTAATACACCGTGATATTTAGAAAGAGACGCGAAAAAAAACACGACTCTCAGTTTGACTTTTGATATACTTGTCCACTGTCATTGTCCACATTTCCACCATTCCCATTGCATGCATTGCTCGTGGACTTGGGGCAAGATATTTTATTTCCCTTCGAGACACACTCGTCCTGTTGGCATGGATTAACTTTTTTACCTCGACCTTTTATTTCCAAAATCAATTATTTTGAATTTTCAACACTTTCTGCAATCGGCTTCTGTAAAAAAAACTAAACAATGATTCAGGAATCGATCCATTGAATGCAAATTCCAATTCTCGACCCCTGGATTAAACCGATTTGTTATGTACAAGAGTGGTGCGCAAACATGGTGTCTAAAACACAGTCCACCAGTTTATTCCCTCCTTCTCTTGCTTTCAATTAATTATTAATCACTTGAAAATCGACTTGTTACTTTTTTGGTGGTCATTGGTCAATTACCGCAGAGTGGGGAAAGTTTCCGATTGGTCGGGTGCTGCCCACGTGGCCCCGTGGCACAACATTAAAGGTGCACTCTTTGTTGCGCAGATAGTGTTGTGTACGTTTCTCCTTGAAATGTTTTCTACACATCAGACGACTGGGAAGTAGGCAGTACAAACTCTCTCTGTATTTTATCACCAGGGGTAATAAAATCAATCACTGACAGTACCCATGCAGCCATCTGTGACAGCCAGTTGTCAAAGATGACATCGCAATTTTCTCCTGGAGGTATTTCGTTGAAGATGTATAGTTTCAACCATACTGGTTGAACCATATGTGATACCTTTTTTATGTTAGATCCCACATTTTAGCAATATTTAGCCACATCACTGGCAGATTGTTGCAAACATTAATATAGGCCTAACACTTTCGGTTTGACGAAATACGTACAGGTGACCAGGAGTTTGACAATGAAACGTCGGTCTATTTTGAGGCTTGGAATAAGAAAATTATTACTCTTTATAAAGACTGATGCTTGCATGTAAAAAAATTCTGGAAACAAACTGAAAAACACTCAACACCTTTTACTTTAAATGTCGTGTGTTACACCGGCTCCTACACGCGCGCGTCTAAACCTATACATAAAAAGAGAACAAAACACCCTTCCATTCTCCTTCAAGGGATCAAACATTAATGATGTTTACTTTTACTGAAAACCTGATAGAGAACAAAAGACATCAATCAATACACTGCAGCGCACGAGCTCATAAAAAGGAGTGATGTAACTCTTCGAATCCTCTGATTAATATTTAACCACTGTATTTTGTCGAAAGGAATCCCTCACTGTACTCCCCTGAAGAGTAACAGACAGAATCATGTCACGTTAAAATATATGTATTATTGGCGTCATATTAAAACAGCTTTTTGCGTGTAGAAGAGTTCATTTCAACCAAGACTCGTTCCAAGTTCATTCCAAGCAATCAACCCAACTGTAGATTAACTGCCCAGGGATCAGACCTGAAAGTTACTTAAAATCACTGATCGAAGTTGTTATGTCAAAAGTCATATGAACTTTTACAGCGTGCCTTCTAAAGTCACACAGCAATGAGGCTGTAACAGACCTGTTGAAGTACGATAGGACGTCCAAGCCCTCTCTCTGTGGAAATGTTTCCGCAAACCACAATATGAGTCATCACAGACACTGCGGTCGCTGCTTGCCATCTGCATTAAAATAAATCATGTTGGGTCTGAAGTCATTTTAAGAGTATTGAGTTTTCCTGGTAAAGTTCTTCCTGTTGCTCAGTATTACTCCCTAAAGATTTGCTCAGTTTTTGGTTTGTCTTTTCAGCATTTCAATATGATTCATCGTTTTCTTCTGGATGCCAGAAGAGGCTTTCGTTCTTCCAACAGTTTAAAGATAAGAATATGGAGCTGTTTTTGTATTGTGATGACTGTAAAGGGTAAGGGCCTTCTGCTGACAAGATTGTTAATTGTGGAACTGCAAATAAGTTAACCACTCATTTGCTCTTGATGCGTTGCATTATTATTATTCAACATATTTTTAAACAGAATGAAGCCATTTTGCTATCACAACTCCTCCTGCTTCTTCTCCGCCCCTCTTTTTCTGTACTCTTTTCTTTACTTCTTCTCTACCGCTTTATCTTTGACACTCTCAGCTAGGTTACCAAAATAATGTCATTTTTGGCTACATGTAATTGTTTGCATTATTAAGTTTAGAATTCGTGCATTTACTGTTACACGCTTTTACAACTTTTATAATCATTTCTTGGGTTTCTATTTCAGTGCTGTGGTTTCAATGTAAGCTGAAGAAAAATTGCAATATTCGTGGAAACAATCGTAAATCAAGTTCGCACAATGTCGTTAGAGCGTAAAACCTCATCGGGAGTTGATACAAGGCAAGTATGCTGTTGAAAAATATTGATGATACACCATTCTCACCCAGGCGATGATATGCCTTACATAGGCCCTAATGTTTTGTCAAATAATTTGTACGACTTGTTTTCTTTTTTGTGGAGTTTGCGCAAGATCCGGTTGATATCATCAATCCCACCTTATATACCCTGTAAGCTTCTTCAGTGACTGGTGCTTCGCAGGGAGATTCCAATAAATAAATCACGACTTGAACACAACGGTCTTCAATTTTCCTCAGTTTGTGATAACTTTCGTCCCTCGATTCTAAACAGGCAAAAAGAATCAGCCTATAATTTCAGTTTAATTTTTCCCCGATATCGGGCATAAAAAGAACTGATGTGTAAGAAAACAATATGGCTCTCATTAAACTATTTGCTGTTTGCTATAATCTACAATTTGCAACAAGTACCCATTTCACTCATCCCCCCTTGTAAGCGAAATTCAGTGCTATTTACGGGGTCCTATAAATAGCTCTAAAAATTGACGATATTCAGTAAATTAGTCTTACAGCTGTGTCATAAACTACCTTGATGGTTTATCTCTTTAAAAAGTGCATGGTTAGTTAGAAAACTCTTAAAAATACTTCAACGAGAAGCGTGAGAAGTAGGGCACTTTTCATGTTTTGGGAAACAGAAGCGCAGGTAAAAAAAGTTGCAAGTTTCATCATGAACTGCGAAGCGTGTTATATTTACAAATTGACGTGAAACGTAACACTGAGCGTCACCTAAAAAATTCCACGTAAATATTTGTCGCTGAAAGCGAAAGTTCAACATTGCCTCCAGTCATGTTAGACACAAACTGACAAAAACTAGCAATTTCCCATAACAGTGTTGTCCATTGAAAAAAAAGTCGTGTTTGGAGGGAAACAGAAAGATGGTTTGCCACTTAAAAATTTGACTATTTTTCTAGGTTTACTTTCTAGATGAAAAGCCCCCTTTTCTGATCGGTCAAACGGGTCTGTCATTAATGTACATAATTGCAACATTGCTGTCTCATAATGAAATGCCTGAATTAATGGAGTGTCCAAAAAGAAACGGATGCACAGTTTCCCTTAGCGCAATTCAATGCCAGTTCCTTTCTGTATATTTTGTATGTTTCTGTGTTTTTGCTTGTCTCCTTTTTTATAGTTTCTTTTTCTTGATTAATGTATTTGTCTACTTTTTGTCAATTTGGAACTGGGAAGACAGCCTTGTTTTCTTCAAGTTAAAAAAGTAGGAATATTTGCGTGCACAAAACAACACTGTTTAGTGGCAATATCTCTTGAGCATGTCTAGATTACTGACCACTATCACTTTCATGAATATTAAAGCAACTTCATTTATTAATTTGAGAATAAAGGGCAAATTCCATCATCTAGCCACTAAGGCCCGATCACGTCATGATATGCCAGGGTTAATTTTGCAAACCGTCACCCCTCAGTCTGTAACTATCAGGAAACTCTTCATTTGAGCTTTTGAACTGAGTCTCGTCATAAAAGTTGATATCCAATTTGGCAACTGATTTTAAAATGATGGGGCTATTCAAAACTACGGGGGTGACAGGTTTTCAGAAGAACTTTAGCCTAGCCTTAACAAAATGCAGTTAGCCCTACATGTATACACATGTTCCCATGGGTTCCGCCCTAAATTACCAAACTTTCAGTAAATGCGCGTGTACACGCAGACAAGTCAGCTCGTGTTGAATATTCATTGTGTATGCGTAGTCATATTTTCACTGAATCGTGCTATTACTAGCTGCGATTGTCTTGTGTATGTGTACATGTACGCTGTATATAGGGTACATGTGCATGTGTCAGCTCATGGCCGCATGGTCACTGCCGTGCGGTTGCTGGTGGGAGGCCTTTCGCAGTTCCAGAAGCCAGACCAACACGTGTTGTGCATGTGTGTGGATATAAGCATGTACATGTACAGTGTACATGTACACGCACACGTGCGCAAGTACGGTAGTGCACATATATACTGCACATGTACAGTACTTGTACGTTGTACGTACAGTACGCCTACCGAGTACTGCCATGACAATAGCATGACAAGCCAAGTTCAGTTGATGTTGTGGGCGTGCAGCTTCATATTATGTTGTTTCTACTTCCATAATATCTGTTCACATCATATTTGTTCATCAGTCAGGCAAAGATTGCGCTAGGCGTACCGCAGATTGGCTACATAAGTGACGTGGCTACATAAGTGACGTGGAGAACAGAGTCGAGTCTAGTTAGTAGGATTGTCCGCCCGGTGAGTGACTGACATGCACTGACAAGCGATGGTTTGCGATATTATTTACCGGCCGTGAACGTGGTCTACCTTCGTCGCACAGCTTTACAATTGGCGACCAGTCTTCGATATCAGCAACCCAAGACGTGGCACTGGCATTCAAAACGTGGCAGCTCGTGTTTCTTTGGTACTTGTGTTGTATTTTCCCAGGACTCTAGGTTGACATCACTCAGCCACTTATTAAGCGTGCACAGCTTCGCTCTACGAGTACATCTGGGCTGTCAAAAAATCAAGGTATGTTTTTTATTTTAGTGAACTTTCCAGTCTATTACTTGGTGCATTTTTTACGCGAACTTTAAGCTCATTCAGGTGCTTTTAGACGGTTCTGAGCATGACTTTGTGCACCATGCTGTGATTTGTGTGCATGTATTTCAGCTTGGTAAAAAAGACGTCCGGGAAAGGAGTGTTCGGGATGTCATTCACTGTCGTTAGTATACATTACATGTACCATCATTTGGAAAACTAGCAAGGCCCTTGCAATTCATGTTCCTAGCGGTCTCAAAAAGGTTGCATTCAGCAGATATTGCTAGCCAAGGCCAACAAATAATATTGCAGTAGTACTGCAGTATTCCTGAAACGTTTCAGGTCCAATGCAACAAAATTTCTGTCTGCATATTTTCCCCACTCCTTCCCCTCAAAAAAATAATCCTGAGAAATTATTTCAAAAATGACTACCTATGACCTACAAACTGAAACCTAGAAACAGTAGCCTGATACGTACTAACCAACTTTAATTTAATTCTTTCTGGTAATAAGAATCACTGTTTTCAGAGATGGGAGGAAAACTTTCAAATTGCGGGGAAAGTACACGAAGTCGGTCAGGTAGGGACTGAAAACCCAATCCACATGTGTACCCAAGTGAGATTCGAACTCGGGTCGCCGTGGAAGTGGAAGGTGATGAAAGTAGCTTTTGCGCCAACTTGGCTGTCCCGAAAAACGTCCTCATTTTTCACTGTTCACTGTTGATGTTTTGATCTTCTGACGCTTTTCGTCATTAATTTGATGGCTCCCAGGGGCGTAGCGAAGGCATTTTCTTTGGGGGTGTGCGAGAGTCAATTTCGCGTCGCGTAAAATGGAAATCCGCGGTTCGCTACATTTTATGCTTCAGGGGATATGCCGACACCAACGTACATGTATATCGTTTGTGCGCCAACGAAGCTCTATTTGCCGACCGGAATTAATTATTGGGATTGCCGGTTCCCCCCCCCCCCCATCACTACGCCCCTGGTCACTCCCCTCAATATGTGCACGGACTTTCACCTAATTCAGTCGTTATCAAAATGCGTTTGTCTGGAAATGAAATAAATACAAAACAGGAAAAATTTCTTCAAGTTCCACCGTCAACTGTGCTTGGAAAATTAGCACTTTGATTTCTGAGCCTTTGCATAAGCTTGTAGGAATAACTAGCCCATCAGGTGAGTAATTATTGATTGTGAAAAAGCTGGAAGAATGCAATTTTTCACCGTTAACTTCATTAGAAATGTATATCACTTATTCCCTCGAAATTTCAGCTAACAGAAATGGGGTTGCTAAGTTGCTAATTACTGAGCAAACAGTTCGCTGTTTCTATCACAATACTGAAGTCACACATCAAATTACACATGAATGCGTGTATATCTCATGACCATGACTCGGTTTATCGCAGCAAGGCTTCAGGGTGCAGTGCATGGTGCAGTGGAAATTTCTGCTGAGCTCAATAGCATAAAAGGTTGCCCTGCAGTTTCTTTTGAAAAATGATATTGTTTGTGCGACAAAATGGAGGGATTGTGGAAATATAGGCCTATGTTAGTTGAGTTAGTTCACTGCGCCCATAGGAACAGAGCTGTTTAAAGAAAGAGTTGCGACATGAGTGTTTCAACTGTTGGAATAAAAATGGTGGCTTATTAGGCGGTGCAAAGAACAATTAGCACACAATAAATAGCTGCATGCTGTACTTCACACAACGAACAGCCATTTTGGATCCAAAGTCTGGATTTGGCTATGCTCTCTGTGTAATCAACTCTGATTAGGAACGCTGTGTAGCGCCACCATTGATGAATTTGAGGTCAGAACAAGAGGACCGCGAATCTTTTCTGCAAACTATTATATTTACAGTGAACAGCTATTTAAAAGAAAAAAATGTGGCATTCGAGCTTAAACTCGTTTGTAGGATGTAATTTTTGAAGAGGCTTTTTTCACTCACTCGACAACATTTAAGTCTGAAGTGAATCAAACGAAGTCGGTAAGATGTTTTGTAATAATCACAAGACTGCAAAAGTAATTTTCGATCCTTCCTTTGCATACAGAGCAATTAACTTTCAACATTTCTTATCGCCAGCCCTACATCCAAATGTACACTTCTGAAAAAGGGTGCCGATCCAGTAAAGCTTTGTTTTGTGTTTACCCCAAGAAAAATCAGGAGACGTGTAGATGAGTAGACGTGGAATGCATTATGAATCATATCCGAACCAGCAGATTTTAAGTTCAGGCTCTGAAGGTCTATCAATTTTCTTTGGGCTTTGCTGGTTTGCGTAAATACTGACATAGCTCGTATATATGCCCTGTGTGTATTATCTCGAGTCAACATTGTCATTCAGATCACAACATTGAGCTGTAGACTTTACTTATTTATCATTTAGATATACTGAGATACAAGGTTCTTTCACGACAATTTGTTGTTGACATTGGGTTAGTGTCTCCAGAAGTAGGCTTTAGGGATTACGCATTCACAGACATTGTTAAACCCAAAAAACTTGGGGAGCATATTTCATTTATACAAGAAATCGTTTGGTTATGGTTATGGTTATGGCCGTTTACTTTTGGCATAACTGTAGCATATGCGACCATATTCATTTTTCTCTGAAGGCATATTTTGTCACAGAAATCTCTTTGTGTATAGAATGTTTATGATTTTCTAATGATGCCCTTCAAATAAATGAACGGATTGGAATCGTACTGTTTCTTGATTGTAGTTTCTTGATAGTAAACTTTCTCGTTTATAATTCTACTGAGAGTCAGTGCCTTACACACTCACTGGCTTGATGAATAATTCATGCACTGAATAATGTGGCCTTTAAAATCCGAGGTTACATTCAGGTTTTGGTCATACCAGATTTAAGTGATATGAAAGCCCAATTGAAAAAAAAGTCAGAAAAAATTTAAATGTCAACTTTGTTAAACTTACAGATTTGAAACGTCATAAACAATTTAATATTACTCAATGCAATTTTAATTTGAATTGTGAGCTTCATATGAGCTAATACGGATGACCCATTCATCTACAACATACTGTTCTAATTAGAACAAGAGCTTTGGGTCAAGAATTACAAATCTGGGCCACGCGGTCGAAATCTTAAAACAAATAGCTCTCAGAAACATACTTTTTGTCATTAGAAAGAAGTGTGTACACAATTCTGCAAATTATTCTGCTTAGTGATTTGGCCATATCCCGATTGTGAAATCCAAACGACTTAGGCCTATTTGAAACTGACTCACTAAAACAATCATTTGTGTGGTGTGTGCTCTTTCTGTGTTTAAGTTGGCTGAGGAGAATCGTCATTTTCGTCATTAGACCCGTACGTGGGACTGTATCGAGATATGACTAATAAGCTATCACAGTAATTACCTTATCAATATGTGTACATTGGAAGATAGCGTTGATTGGCCTTGCTGATTGGCCTTGCTGGTTTGCAAAGTATAACATTTACCTCAATCACACCCAGGTGTACTGTTAAATTCAGGCAGCTAACCAAGTCCACCACGAGTAATTAGGACTCATAAGTTTTTTTTTACACCTCGTAGTATGGATGTTAATCACTCGGTTAACCTTTGATGTGAGAAATCTACATAAATTCGGAATAAAGTTACACAAGTGCAGGGAGGAATAAAACACAGTGTCTATTGGTTTAATTTCTACTGCCGCTAAGTTAATAGACAAAAATGAATACTTACAGATACTTTATAAAGACCGGCGAAATTAGTTTTTATAAATTGTTTTTCGGTGATTTTTTTTTTTTGTTAAACCATAGTTAAATGCGATGTCGCACTATTTGACATATTTGCGCCCCGCCTGTCGCTCTTGTTAAGCTTTTGTAATTGCCACGGCCGTGAGTCTTAAATGGCGAGATGCGTGACAAGTACCTTTTGATCTGAGCGGTGAATAAACTACGTCACAGAAAAGCCGCCACCGTTTTGAGTGATCGACAGCTTTTAGCCACGCCTCCTGAGAGAGCGAGGCGAACAGATCCGATGCGTTCCATGCACATGTACACGTACAGTACAGTACGTGTTCAGTGCTGGTGTAGGTAGCTCCAAACGTACACGGTTCCTAGATTCTATTGTCATGTAGTTGCAGTTCAGGTTGGCCTGCCATGATAGTCCATTCCCGCGCTTTTGACAAATTGTCTTCATGTGAAACTTTACCAGCAGAGCCAAGGAGTCGCCGGCCGTAGTCAGCGCAGGTTTTCTCCGGCAGGTACAAACATGTGGATTTCAGTGAGGAGATTATGGCTAGGAGCAGCGATTTTGTGGAGTACGATGCTGTGCATTGCGAGCGGAGTGGTTGTGGACACCGAGGTCGATTCAGAAACAGACTTTTTACCAGTTGTTCTGGCACATGAGGAGGAGCAAAGCGACAGAGGAGGGAGTCTTCATGAGTCAGGGGTGTTCGAAGGAGCCTTACACTACGTAGACGAGGAAACCGAGGCTTCGTACAGCCAAGGTATGTAGAAGAGAAGGCGTGATTGCCAGCCGACACTAGTGCGGCCATTCGTTGGCAGGACTAGCAAACGGCGCAGGGCCCCCATTCTATTGATACCATTGGTGTACACACACGGCAAAGGGTAAGGCTTGAATGCACTGCTTGTGCTAAACAGGCTATATAGTCCGTACCACACACCCCATGGGCATGTAAACAATAGCAGTCCATTGACCATACAGGCAAGAGCTTATTCAATATTCTTTGCCCTTTGAAAAGAATGTTCTTTCACGCGAACTTTTCCCGTACGGATCCCCCTCCGCACGCCTGTGGCGTAGCGGAGGCCTTGTATGGATTTATACGCACCAAAGACACACCTTTTTGCCTGCCAAAGGGAACGGGTACGTTTAACGTAAATTCCCAATCGACGGCTCGTAACTTGCGTATTTCTTTTCTAGGTTTTGTCGTGGTTCAGGACCAATTCGTGTTAGTAAAACAAATACAATTCCAGTGATCACGTTTTACCAAACTTGCTGGAAAACACAACCTCTGCAAAATATGTCCAAAGTTCAGTAGAGTTTTGAAAGTTAGCCGAATGGCCCTCAAATCGCCAAATGGTTTACAGAGATATAGGTGTCGCCAATTAACAATACGGGGCTTGTATTTTTAATCATAATTATTCACGGTCGGATTTTACTGGGCATTGTGTTCTAGTACAATTGCCTTTCAACTGGCGAACAAAAATCTGTGTATTGCCCGGGAGTACTCACCCAGACCCCTGTGACTGAGCTCGCTCTGTTGGATCTGACCTGTACTGTGTGACCATGTTCCCATCAGAACTGGTATCAGAACGTCAAAACCATGTTAATGAGAAACGTGTGGCAAAACGTTGAAACATTTGGAGACAGAGAACATCGATCAGATAACATTAGATAAAAAAAAAGCATTGGAAATCAGATGTTTTTTTGTACAACATCTTGTTAAACAACGTGATTTCATCCTTACCGTTGTTGTATTATTATTTTTAAGTATCACATTTAGAGTAACTTCTAAATTACCACGAAAATGTTTTGACAGTAAAATCGAAGTGTTCGAATTTGTTGTATCATTAAATTTTGTTGTTATGCAATGTTACCGTTTCAATCAATTCTTGGCTTAGCAAAACTAATTTTGCAGAACGGAATTATTAACATCACTGAGCGATATGCAGTTCTCCTTACAAAAGGTTCTCCATGGGTGTAATTAAAACTAAAGAATAAGTCAATGATGCAAGTATTTCAGCTTGACTTGTTATCTTGATAACTCAGGATTCTGAATAATGAAACTTCGTGCATGTGCATGACAACGAGAGAACTGTTCATAAAAAGTCGCCTTTTTAGTTGAGGACCCTGGGCAGACCCTCACATTCACAAAAAAGGTCACGGGTATCGGTTGAGGCGACGCACGTATGCGATCAATACCTACTATTGTATTTGCCGACCCTTACCCATCCGTGCGTTGGCATTAATATCTTAAGTTTGCTCTACAGTGTTAAATAGAAGAACAAAGGTACCTCGCAAAAGTACTTTTGCAAGTTGCTGCGATCTTGTATGCACCTCATGAATAACGTTTGAATAAAATATCATGTGTGCCTACATCATTCTTCCTTACTAATACCTATTCTTAAACTCTACATCACGAGCTGTCCTCGATTTTTTTTCAAATCTGTTTGCCTAACGAGAGTACTTGAATCCGAGTACATGTACATAAATTCAAAACAGGATCAAAGGAAGATCGGGGAACAGGTCTATCGTAGGTCTTTTGTGGTGTTGTTTGAAGATGCATCGAGAGGCGCTATGACACTAGATGACTCTCGGCCCACGCCGAGGCAGTATTTCAGGAAGTATTTACAGCTCACTGAAAACAATGCCTATTCTCGCATTGTTAGCTAATGTCCAGCATTCAGCAAACAATAAAAATGTAGATTCGGATGTACAGAACGTTTGAAACTTCTTGCATGTTTGTAACGGTATTGTTAAACTGGTACCTTTGGACTGTGATTTGTTTATCCTCCGAGGCAGCCAACTGATGGACCACGAGTACGCAGAAAATCTAGAAACGTAATTTTCTCCCTAAAGTAATTGTTTTTCCTCCCCTTCTTTATTAAAGAGTCGCTAAATGTGTCACAAATCCTATTGTAACGACCCGACTGTTCACATATACGTTTGATTGATCGTTGCCTATTGATTTTGTTTTGATCCTGGTTAGATGATCTCTCGTGTACGGAGTTACGCTCAAAGAGATACATCTCGGATGGATTCTGCACGAGCACCCGGCCCATCACTGAGATGGTCTGCACAGGGGAGTGCGTACCCAGAAGCCTGTTGAACGAGGGCGCCGATATCGTGAAAGTGTGGGGCAGAACCAAGACCAAGGAATGGCGCTGCGTCAACGATGTGGTGAAGCTGCGGCGTGTGCACCTCGTGTGTAACAACGGCGAGACCAGGACTTACAGGATTCGCACCGTCAAGAGTTGTAAATGCAAGCGGTATGACAAGCGGCACAATGATTCGGACCTGGAAAACACTAACGAGAACGCTAACGAGGAGAGGCCCAGCCGCGAAGACAGACGGCGGGACAGAAGGAAGCAGAAAAGACAGAACAGAGAAAGGAGCAACCGGCGCAATGACAGAGAAAAAAGACTCGCCAGCTTCCCAGAAGATAACTGAATCTCGATTGAGACTCTCTCAAACTGGGAGATAATTTGCTGTTCGATATATAAATATATAAATAAGACCCTTTAAAAATGTCGGCCAAGCCGATGATATTACGCCCTGACTGTGGACCATTGCCCCCTTCAAACGGACAGTTGACTGGTTCATCATGATTGGAGTACTGTCTATTGTACTCGACAGCCTTTAACACGCACTTTTCTCTGACTTTTACTCACCCAACAATTTCGGTTTTTATTGTCATTTTTTGATGCCGGGCATTTTTAAATAATGTTCCAAGTCGTACACTGCAGCACACTATTTAGGTATTTTAACGACTAGTACTTCGAAGTACCGTTTGGACCGTTGTGTTTTATGAACACCACCTTGGAAGATCTATACGCTTGGAGGAGCTGCTGACGCATCCTGATGGCCATCACAAGTGCCATGAGCATGGAGACCATACCAGGAAGATCTGCTTGCACATGGGCTTCTTCTCATTGGTAGCCCAAAACGTAACCCTCGATTTGCTTTGATTTCCCAGCCGTACGTCTGCTGTCCTCCCTGACACCATTATGGTCTTTCTAGTACTGATTCCACCATGTGCACTGTGGACCTACTGATTCACATGTAAATAATGCTGTATTTTATTCCCAGCAAACAGCATAGTGTATTCGTGTACAGTTATTTTTAAAGGAAAGAGAAACCCTGGGTCTGACAGAGAACCCGGAGCCGGATTAGTGACGTGTTTTTGTAATGTAACACTGCCATAGAGTTACTGACGAATGATGGTTGTATAATAATTTGTATAGAAAGAGAATAATTACCGAGACAACCGAGCCCCCTTTCAGTTCAGTTCACCTGCGCGTAAGTCGCCAAGTTCACGGCCATAAGTCTTGAGTGACGTCGGTCTTACCTGCGCGTAACTTCATCTTTCACCTGTACAGGAATTTTGGCTCTTTATACCCCAATCTCCAGCTTTATCCTGCATGTATTATTATTATTGCTGTCGGTTAGCAACGTCGCTTGTATAAACGCCAGCCTTCTTCGATGACCATTACTGATTCAACAACCATCTCTCCGCTGGATTGGATACCGGCAAAGCAGTTCGCTAACTGGTGTCACGTCAACCAAGAATGTTCTCTGATAGGACAGCTAGGATTTTGCACTTATCCAAGACTCCTTTTGGATTTTTTAAAATGTCGGTACCTTTTCAATTATCAACAGAACACCAAACGTGCTCCAAGTACCCTGGTGCCCGTTGTATATAATTCTGAACTACTGCCATTTGTATATTTTGTATTTGTCATTTGTTATAACCAGTGATAAGTCAGTCGCCAAGAATGCTAACGATCAGTATTTAAACGAAAAAAAATTATATTTCAAATTCTAATCGATACTGTTTGTCCTTGGTTTTAATTTTTTGCTCAGTTCACTAGCGGTCGGTACATTCTGAAACGGGACTTTACAAGACGTTTTCTTGTGTGATTTTTTGTAGTATTAGATGAAAAAAAAACTCTCAAAGTGGTTATGGGCCTTGGCCTTTTTTCTCCATCCCAAAGATGAGTAGTTTGAACTTAACTTTTGAAAGATTCACCCAAAGTCAGTTTCAGTCTGTTTTCAGACAGGAATCTGTATATGGAATCATCGACAACTTGTTTCTTTATTAATCCACTGGACTGCCTCAAAGAAAAACAAAACCTTGGGATACTTACTGGCACATTTTTCCCCCAAATGAGACACTTCCTCTCGGAGTTTGAGAATAAACGCACAGGAAAATTTCACGTACAGTACATTAAGTTTAAATAAAGCCGAAGTGGTAAATAAACAGTCACATACATTTAAATCATAATGCCATTGAACTGAGTGATTGCAAGATACCGAATGGTAAGGAATTGCTTGAAACTCTACTCCATTGGTTTTGAAACTAAAACAAGCATGTATTATACTGTTATATATATATTTTTTTTATTTATTTTGAATGGCAGTGAATGTGTTTTTGAAATACATGTATTTCGAAAGACCAAATTTAAAGCATTGGTGAAAGTTGACTGGTCCGTACGCTTCCGGAATTTCAGACTTTATTTTAAGATTTTTTTCAGAACAGTATTTTCCAATCCGAATATCATTTTCATATCATGTAAAATTAGTGAAATAATTCCCGTTGTGAATTAAGAAGTGTTGCGTTGTAATGCTTTTTAACACAAACCTTCGTCAACATGGAAATCGACAAAGAAATCGTGATGATTAAAAGAAACCCGCAGAATCCTCTTCAAAAGTGGTGTGGACATTTTCACACAGTTGTCTTCGAATGTTTACATGTTCCAATCAACATGAAAGCTCACAATTGGCTGGGTGCTCTATTTGCCCGGGTATTGATCAAAGCTTGGTTGCCTCCGCTGTGCACTTTGGAAACCTCAACACGGTGCATGTACGGTTCCATTCACAATGCTTTGTGTTGATTTGCGAGAGGTCAAAGGTTATCTCGGGTGGATCAAACTTTGAAATTCCTCGTGTTAAAATTTGACGGCGTTCTATAAAATGACTGGTCGTTTTCCTGTTTGCTGGCTATAGCTGTGCAAACGGGAATTTTCTGGGAACCATCGGAGATGGTGGAGTAAAAGATGTACCTTTTTCGGTTGGTTGAGTTTTTCAACGTGTTTGTAGTTGTATTGTTGTTATGGTTTGGGTACAATGTACAGTGACCGACCTTGGGTGTGTAATCCGTTCACTAAGTGTACTTCGTGTTTACTTGCCCCATGAAGGCTGCAGCATTAGTACAGAGGAGGTCTGATTCGCTCTCAATTCAAAGGAACCCTGACGACAATTAAACAGGAGCTTTTTGAGACACCTTTATTCCAGATGATGAGTTTTATTACTCTGATACACTTTCCTGGGAGTAATTGCGCAGTCGCAGTAGGACAATATTCAGAGTTTTACAACAGTGGATTTATTCTTGAATGACAGTTCGATAACCATCGTTTATATTCTGACCACAGACTTCTATTAGACTGGAGCTATGAAATTTGAAGTCCAAGATTAAATTTACAACAGGTACAAATGTAGGATCACGGTCAGAAAAAGCCTACCTTATTTGTGTCTTTATGGAAGCCCGAGGCAGAACTTAATTCTTTTAAGAACAAGATGAACTTGTTGCCATTTTTGTCCAAATATTATTGATATAGGTGTACCTTCATGTAGATCAAATTTGGAAAACCAAACAGTATTCAATAAGACTATGAAATGTGCTACTTGTCTTTAAATCTACCTTGTACCAGCATAGGTCTTCGCTTCAGTTAACTTATACGTGTGCTCACATGCTCGCATTTTTGTGCTTGCTGTGCACACTAGAAACCACTTTCGTAAACCTTATTACTTTATGCATTGCAGAATGTGATTTTTACCTTGAGACCTCGTGAAAAAAATATGATTTAGATTTCAATTTAATGGAAAATAATCACATTTCATACTGTTTCTGTCTTTTTAGTTGAAACTGGCATCAGGGAGAAATGATCTAGAATTTGCGATCGTAAATATCGTCAGGCCTTTAGGACAGACTCACCAAAAGAAAGGTATTGTAAGTCGTTTTAGTACCCCCAGACTCTTTAGAATTAATCTCACAATTGTACAATGGCATATGTGAGAAAAAAAGAAAAATGCAGTAACTTTGTGTAATCGAACGTCCAGTTGTGGTTTGCCAATCTGTGCGATTACAGTTTATTTGCTTTACTTATGGTAACTGCAAAGTATACATTATTTTCATGTTTGATACCAACTTCTTCCAATATTTAATTTTGCAATTTTTATATCAATTGTAACCATACGATGAACATTTTGTATGCCTAGGGTATCATTGGTTCAACGTTTGAATGAAGAACCCTTTTGTACTTAATTTGTAGACCTAAGGAAAAATTTAACTAAATATCGAAAAGTACTTAAATTATATAAAAACGGTAACGTTTTTTCTTGAAAACATTCTTGTAGTTGGTGCTCCGTCTTTTGCTTGTGCTTGTAAATTTGTGCCGAGCCATTTAGTTCCTTTGAGAGCTGTGTCTGCATTTAATCATTTAGTAGAGATATCACTGTAAAACAAAAGCTGCAAACGTGACCAGGAAATTTAGGCGAAGTCTCGTATAAGTTCCCTGTCATATGAAACTTACTTGGCTTTCTGGACTGGTCAGTTGTGGACACCAACCTTCTCACCATACTTATACGTTCTCAGCACATACATGCGCACTGTGGTCATGGGGACTTTTTCTTCCAGAAATGCCTGCCACCCTTATGTACTTACAGGAGGGAAAACGAATCTACGAAACTTGTAATAAACTCAGGCATACATGGAAAAACTGCACGGTGTACATGTACTTGCATTTGGACGTGCTCAAACCACAGTGGTTGAAATTACCATCGTACGATATTATACACAAATCTAAAGTTTTACATGATTTGTGTATTGTACCTGGGAGGTGGCTTAGAATACGTGTGGCTGTGTTATGATCGCGGCAAGGATGGATGCACAGTAAGAATATCAATTACCAGATCGTGTGTTTGGTGATCGTTAAAAAACCTTGAGGTGTGAAACACCGTCGGCACGCCCCTTCAGAAAAGCATCCGTTGATACTCGTTTCGTCACAACATCATCGACTCTTTAAACATCTCCCCATCCTCTTCTTTCTCACTAGGATGATTACCCTAGGTGAGAAAAGTGGGTAGATGAGAGAGCGAGTGACGGGTTGATACTTGTAAATTAAGCTTCGCCTCCGGCAACAAGTTATAAAGATTTTTTATTCTTTGAGCACTGGTCTCTTGTTCGCTCACGTCTCCATGCTACTGAGGTATCGATTGCGTCCCCGTGTATCGATGCACGAGTGCGGTACAGGTGAGCCAAGAACAGCTTGGTCTTATTGTCCGATGGGCATCGGTGAGGCCCCATTACACACAAAGCGGCTAATTTCGCCCCTTCATGCTACTATCAATTTTTTCGACGGCACAGATGGCGTTCCCATCGATTTTTTTCGCCGTTGATTCTGTGGACATAAGCTTGGGGCAAATTCAACATAGTGCCTGAAGGAACCGTTGACATTGCTTTTTGGGCACAAAGTATGAACAAAATGAAGCTAAATATACAGGGAATTTGGAAAATGTTATATTTACATATGGTATAATACATACCCCTTGCGTATTTGGTCAAGTAAACAGTCATTTTGGAACACTTTAGATTCCCGAGAGTTTTAATGCAGGTAAGTTTACTGTGGAATCGTTCGTCAAGCGCATGTCATTGATCATGAGCTTTTAAGTTGTGACGTTACACCCTCCCAAACTGGAATAAATACTCAAAATGCCTCTCATGCAGATTCCCCGTGATTAAAAAAGTAAGAAGACTCAAAATTGGGAATTATTGCTGCGGTCAAATCCAATTAGCTCATTGAAATTGTCTAGGAAAATCTGTCTTGGATAATTACATGAATAGAAAGATCTTGTTGTCTTTGGCCTCTCAAATATTGAAGTGTTTGAACAGTAGGGAAAAAAGATCGAAGTTTGGTTCTGCTCAATTGAATTATAATGCGCCATTTCGTTTGGGTAACCTTTCCCCATTACATTTGTCTGGATACTTCCTGACATCAGTGACTACAGACCATCATGGTAGTTGCCTAATAAGATGTTTCTATACATCGACCGATAGTTATTTTTATTTTTCCAGAGAATGTTGTTTGCTTTACACCTCAAGTTTTGTGGTTTCTCCCTAAAGTCTTCCACTGTGCAGGCTTCATGGAGACACTGGAGCGCGCATTGAATCTTACCAAACCTCATCCCGTGTGCTCCTTTTCTTGCCTCCCAAGTCACCTTGTTTCCCCACAGAGCAGCGGCCATTGTTTCCCGGGGTGGCTTCGGGCGCCGACCTTGAATTGTCGCTGATGGAATGTAGACTAGATTTTTAATGGACTAAACTGCGCTTCCTCCTGCGTGAAACACGGCTTAAGCTTGCCCGAAGTACATGTATTTCCGAGACGGTGCGGCTTTCTACTTGTAAGCAGTGTGGAAAGACTGCTTGATGCAGTCTGTATTTAGCTTCAACTGTAGCTTTCATGGTACCGAAAGTAGCTGGTGGATCAAATCGTTGGTATTGCCGGCGATCCAAAGTAGATGGGCCCATGTCTCACCTGTAAATATTTGGTAGAGCTGACGATTATAAAGCTTGACCATCCCCAATTTTTAAAGTATATTTTTAGTGATATATATCAAAGTTGCTGCTCCCTTTTATAATAATTCCTTGTTGATTGCAGCAGAATGCACCTTAAATCATCTAATGTTTTCAAAATGTTCTCATAGAGCAAGGTCCTTATTGAATGCTGATCCTACTTGTTTTCAATGTTAGTGCCCCCGTCAAATACAATAATAATCAGCAGATATGTTTCTATGCATTGTAGAGAGAAGGATTGGTGTGGTGTGATGGTAAACGAGGGACGACAAGAGTATGTCTCCCACAAAAGGGTTTCAGAGTTTTGTCACTCTCATAAAGGTGTGAAATAATATAGACTTATTTCAAGTTATCAGAAGGGTTTAAATGAGTCCCGGACCCAAACTTTCGAACATTTTTCATAGGCTAATCCTTCAGAGAAAATAGGTGAGTCCATTTAGAGCAAGTGTCTACAGAAATGAAGTTATGGATTTTTTGTGTTTGCCCTGCCACTTTCAGAACCACGCTAGCACAAACTGAGTAAAGATGCATCTGAAACTGCGGCTTAAAACACCACTGCTTGCAGTGTCAGAAATTTGCAGAGGACAGCATAACTCGTAAGTGTAACCAGGCTTCGCACGCTTGTTTTTACTTATTGTTAGTTCACCACTGAAAAACAAGTGCTTCGGTAAATGGTCAAGCCCAAACGTGAGCATTGCTGTTCGATTTTGAAATCACTGTATGCACCTACAGCTTCTAAAATGGTCCTGCTCAAAAAAATTGCTCATCGCACCACTGAGTTCCGGCAGTTTGTTCAGCGACGTGTCTTGCTGTTTTAGTCTGTCGCTTGCCGTGTGGTGAGCCTTTCAGCATTTGCCATAAAATATTCCAAAGCAAATCCTGGCCAGAACAGGGAGACTAAAGCCCTCATTCAACCTCCAAATCCAATCTTGAATGTATGATTGACGGTTGGGTCTCCACTGGCTGTGACGACACACTACGGCTTTTGTCTGGCTCCCCATTTCATAATTTCATGGAGTTTCTTTTTCCCTTTTAAGAACGTGGTGTCAGAGGTCACTGCGAGCTTTTGAGGGAAGGCATTAGATATTCCCCCTCTTTTTCGCTCAACGAATCCAATTCTACTGTTCCTGTGTATAGACGCTTTGCCATATGGCTTAGGGGCCCAGAGCGTTTTCACTGAAGTACCTGTAGCACACAAAAGGAACTTGGTTCCAGTAACAACCGCTGTGGAACGTATTTGTGAGAACTTTACTCGTGGCCACGTTCAAGTTTGATAGGAGTCTGGGAAAATATGCTTCAGACTCCAGATGGACCAAATCGAAAACTAGCAAACAGTAAGATAACCTGGAATTTCGAAGCTCCGTCTTCAGTATTAAACAGCATGTTGTTTGCTGGTATTTTCCTCTTTTAAAGATATGTACCAGAGACGAATGCTAACAATGATCATTATATTATGCTTTCTGAATGACGCTTGCCAATTTTGTTACTGTCCAGCAACTTTTTCTACTTCTAGTTATTTCAACAATCGTAACTTTACTCCACAGTATCACACTAGTGTATACTTTTGTACACATTGTCATGTTGCGCATGAGAGGTTTTGTGAGCTTACAAATCACAATGCCCACGAGTACAATGTATCTGAATACATCATAAAAGGTTTCTTCTTGACTAAAAGTTTTCCATTTCCCATGTCGTGTAAATCCAACCATGTAAATCTGCCATGCAAGTATTTTTGAGTAGGATAGTGTAATACACGGACACAGCTTGGACGGGAAGCACAACATCGTAATTATGCATGTGTATCAAAATGAACTGCACACTTACGCCAGCGCACGGAAAGGGGAAATTCTTTGTTGTCAAGGCGATGAAACAATAATTTTTTTCCGGTTCGATGCTACTGCAGTCAGAAAGGATTTCATGATTCTGTTGACTTTTTCAAAATAGGGTATAACGGGCCGTTGTTTTTAGCACAGTTGGGTCTATTTTGGCATGTACAAGCAGCCATGCAGGACCCCACAAAACCACAAGCATCCAGCTCATGTTGTTAGAGCTAGGATAGTCCTGGAATTTCAAGTCACAATCATATCAATTTTTCACAGACCTCTAAATGTAAAGCAAATTAAATCTGTGCAATGGCCTCTCTCTCTTTTAAATATTTTGAACTTATTTCACGGCAGGACAGAAAATTGTCATCAGCAGGGAACAGGAGTGTTAAATTCTAAACTTACTGGCACTTGGTTTCGATAAGAGTTTATTTAATTATTCACTCAATAGGCCTAATAGTTAATACTTTATACTTACTTCAACATTCAAGCAGTTGAGGTAGGGAATAAATTAACTGACTACTCATCAGAGGGCTTAGTATAGATGTTACAGACGAGAGGTTACATCCAAAATGAACTCGTCAATTTACTTTCATCAGAACATTATATATTTATATATACATATAAGTGGGTTGTATACCACCCTTTAGTTGCAGGATAAACGGTCTTTTATGGTGTTCTTTTGCTGAACAAGAGGATGGTCTTAGTATTCACTTTTTGATTTGGTTGTATTTGACAAGTAGAGACAGGATCTTGGGTTATTTAAGGTCTCAATATCTTAAAGGCTTTAGAATTTTTGTTTGTCATTGAACGGTTGACTTTGCCATGGAAGGACCATCAAATTGGAGTCACGCATCTGCCGCTTAGATACAATGAATGAAGAGAAAAAGAGAAAGCTTGACACATCGAAATTTGTGGGCGTGTAGTGTTGCAGAAGGACGAAAGCGTCATATACTCCTCAATCACGCAAGACACGGAGTAGCTTCAATATGGAGCAAATTCAGTCTCAAGGGATCTGTCCATGTAATCCCTGGTTTGTAAAATGGCAGGTCCCCCACGCGATAGGGGAACAAGGGAAGAATGGAAACACTGCACAACTTGTTAACTCCAAGGCATTTCACGCATTATTCCCGCATTATCCTAGGCCAAACTACTTGGTCCTGTTGCCCATACTCTGCACCTTATCCTTTATGTCCCTTTTCACCACCGGAGTCACTCTTCTTTGCAACTGTTCCGGAAACGGAAAACGAATCCCTTGTGAGCGGCCGGCCCTGCATAATGGGATGGACAGCGAGGACAAGGGCTTGCAATTGTTCCTTGTTGCACGGTTGAGATTTGGGCTGATGACACTCCAAACATTTTTCACGCTCAGTTGCGAGAGATCAAGAAATCTTACATTCAAGACAGAGGAGTTCGACGACAACAACCATCACCAATACACGTTTTCTTTAGAAGCCAGATCGACGAAACCTGCCAATTCAAATAGAGTAACTGATTTACAAAAAGAGTGACTGGAAATATCAAATCTTCAAACCCGATGATTTTTAAGGTTTTATGTGTGAACTAAACATTAACACGCATCTTTTTGGAAGCCGTAAAAGATTATGGTTTTTAAGAGAGCAATTGGTGTTAATCACTGGTACCACTCTATTTCTACAGCAATTCTCTTGTACTGACAACCTTACATGTTAGGAAACGTTGACAAATCGAAGCTTTGCAATTATACTGAATTTTGCGTCTCAAGGTTGTTACGGGCAGTAAGTGAACGTCCAGGTGCTGTATGTTTGAACATACTTGTGGTCTTCATGGCTGATTTACGCTTCGCAGAATGTTTTATGAGTTAATATGTTTGGATCGATCTAAGAGGTTAGTGTTGAGGAACCAACGTCACATTGGTGATGATTTCTGACGAGTCATTTTATCCAAAGGAATGATGTGCTTGATCGGCACACTGAACGTTTAAAATTATCTTATACAATGGACTTTCATTCTTTGGTTTCATTACGTATGTATCTAAATGGAGCTTTCACAATTCCAATGAAACACTAACAGTTATATCCATTTAAACTTCATAGATCCTACTAGCAAATTATAAATTTCATTTGTTGCTTTAAGAAACATTTTAAAACAATGAATATTGAGCTTGATGGTAACAGATACGGTTGTAAGTTTGACCACCAATAGAATTTCTCATTTCCATTCACACATGCAAGACTGGATATAAAAATCCGCAACAAAGTGCATGTGTTATTATTTCTGATAATAAAACGTGGGATTCTTCCAAGTGTTCATACAGCACTTAACCTCGTGAGATCAGGAGGAAACTTTAGTGCAAAGATATGTTGGATCCTCAGGCCATACGCTAATTTTGGTTGGGGAGGGTGTCGAACCTAGGTCACAGGTTTGAGAGGTGCAGTAAAAGTACCTGTTCACCTAACTTTGCTTACTTGATGCTCTGCGGCACCAACATCTAGTCACAAATCAACTGCCACTATTAAAGCGGGAGGAAAGGCTCTTGGCTTTAAGATTTCTAACCATTCAATGTACACCTAAGCTGATTTTTCAGTATTTGAACGTTTGTAAGGCTGGGGACTTGTGGCGAGGCTAGGTACTTGTAAATTCCGATTAATGGGTCTGGGGTTCGAGTCCACCTGCTGGTTTACATGCTATGTCCTGCAGGAGTAAAAGCATGATGGGGGTAAAGGCTGAATCGAGTAAAAATTTCAAAAGCATTGGCAAGCATTAGAGTTTCACTTGGTTGTGATGGCAGTTTTTGTTTCACATAACAGTAAGTAGTCATTAAAATTTCAAATAAGCGTAAATCCAGTAGAAATCAGAAAGTGCGTTTACAAGGACTGAAACATAGAACTAGAAGCACCACGACCTGTCACATTACAGAAATATAAACCGAACTTCATAAAATTTGAAGATTTGTTCAGTTACGGTTCCAATGCATAAACATGACACTGATAAATATAGTAACGTCTTTTCTTATAATGCGTACAACGACCAATCATGGTAAAAATTAGTGGCACATACAAATTAATAACGTGTTAATGCACCGCAGAGTCAAATAACTTGTATTGTGTGCTGAAGCCGCGATCACGTCTGCACTTCTATTGTCCAGACTAATCTACAATCCATGGCATAAGGTCTGTATAGCTCCAGGCTGAGATCACTTATTCCAGCACTAAAGTCACGGCCTCGCAGCTACAACTGTTCTCTGAACTATAACCCTCTTTTCACAATCCAAAATCTGGCCCTTGGGCCCCCACACAGAGTGACCCTTTCCCAACACCGCGCGCTGTACCCGGAGGATTTTTTTGGGTCACCCCTTGGCTTGCCGCGCGCGCAGCCGCGTTGGTGGGTAAGAAAAAAAGTTGCCCAGGTAAAAGTCACACGAGTACTGGGATTTTTCCAACAAAGGGACACTGAATTCCATTAGGCCCTTCTGTTTGCCGGCTATTGAAATTTAGATACTGTGACGGGTCACACAGAGTGCAAAGAGAAAGAAATGCCATTTACTTTCGGTCTCTATAGTTGCGGTTTCCCGATAAAGCCACTCGGTACTAGGATTTATGCTATATTGTACATGTACGTCTTGCAGACGTCATGGTGTGGTTTCGTTTTCAATTGTAGGATTTCATTTTGAGGGCGCTGTTACTGCATGCCTTTTACTAGGCTTTTAAAGTTAAAACGACGATAGTTGTTATTTTCTCTTGCCATTCATTGACGTTGAGTTTTCAAAAGGGTTCTTTCTGTTTCCTTTTTTTTCGAGAGACGCGGAATATCTCCCAGGTAGAGCACCTGAGAGAATGGCACAAGGCCAAAAGCCCAATCCAAAAATAGTGGGAATATTCCGGTCACTTTGAATTGTGGTGATTCGCAACAGCTGGTAAGGCTCGCAATAGCAAAACGTAATGACCTTACAATATTTATAAAAAATATTCCAGCCTCTTATTACATAAACTGCTATACCAGCCACTGACAGTTTAATGCTTAAAATGTCAATCAGGCCCTTGCAGAGGAGACTATGATTTGTGTGCATGTTCTATTCTATCCTGCAAACCTTCTCGTCTTTCTTTTTTTCAGGCGTAAGCATAACCTTTCAGTCATACACGTTGCTCAAACGTCCAAATACAAGTCTAATGTGGGGCTAAGTAGTAACTAAATTTTGTTGACAAAACGCTATAGACCTTTGGCCGAGTGGACCACTATTCCAGTTGGAGTTGACTAGGGTGGGAAAATATAAACATGTCAATGAATGGTGAACCAACCTGTCTTTATGCAGGGAGAATGTGGCACGTAAAGACCGTGACACGGACAACTTAATTACACCGTATGCTTGTCCTTTTTTCTCTTAGAAAAGTGAAGCTCACGGCTTATCACGAAACTAGCATGAGTTATAGAATTCCTTGTACCTGGCAATAGAAAGTCCACTTTATTCACTTGGAATCTACCGTAATTTTACTTTCTTGTTGAAAACATCTCGTTCCCATCCGTTTTACATTTTTTTTCTGTTTATGAAATTCCCAGTTGTTACCAGATTACTACAACCGAGTTATTGTTTGGTGCGAATATAAACAGAAATGTGTCAAAACCGTATCGCCAGGAAACTGACATTAAAACTGGCTCCATCGAAACAACTGTAATCTGTGTTAAGACTTTAACCGCCACAAACTTAACAGCGAGGCGAGACGAGCTAAGTGGTTGTCCTTAGAAATAACACAAAACCTGGAAAAGGACTAAGTTTCATTGGTTTCATTTGACATGACAATGTTTAGGTTGCATGTTCTGTAACTGTTGATGTTGTTTTGTTTTAATGGCGCTTTCAGCTACCGGTACTCAGGTTATTTGCGCCAGTAACTTTACGTTTATTCTTAACCTTTATTAATCAGCATCACATTGCAGGGTTGCCAAGAAGATCCAATTTAGAGGCAAGAGGAAATCGGTGTACCAGGAGAAAACCTGCGAGAGCGAGTATGGACTTGAAAACCAAATGCACCTAAAGCCTGGGCCAAGCCGGGACTCGAACCCGGGCCTCATTGGTGCAAAGCGAGGAAAGAACCGCTACGCTAACCCGTTCACCCGCGTTCTGTAATTTGGCACGCTCCAAGTATATATCTTAAAGACGTGTGCTGTCCATCTCGAACGTTACCGATATATCAGGAATGCCGTTCATCTGCCACTTAACATTATATATCCTTTAGAATGATCGCAACCAACGGAAATTCCCTTTCCATCCAAAAACATGGTTTTAACGAAGTTGCCGGACCCCCACCGCACCTGCATTGCATAGAAGGTTGTGAATGATGAGGTTAAGATCGCTGCAACCATCTGTGCTACAACATGCTAAGGAGAAGGCTATCTCAAAGTCTGAATGAAGTCCGGTACTTAGAGAAGTCAGTTGGGTGTTTTGTTGTTTATTCGTGTTTCCTTTTTTTTCCTTCTTTTTTTGCAGTTATGTCGTAAGAGATTAGGATGTCGTAAAAAAAACCGATCAAGATAATGTACTAGTTCCTTTAAGAAATAAAACCAAAGCAACATTAATAAGTGGTAAAAATGTTGTATTTCCAATCAGAGAAGGAAGCCTAGTACCATGCTCCGATTACTTTAAAGTTTAGATTATATGGCCTTGTCAGCGTGTATGATCGCAAACAATAAGCACCTTGGTTGGATACAGCCATTTAGACTTCATATTTTTTCCTTGATCAGACCTTTGTGGTTACTTCAAACATACAAATTGTCAAAATGGTTTCTATACACTTAGAGAGTTTGATAGAGCTTTGGGGTAAGAAATATGATTGACTCATTTGGTTTCAAAATGCTCTCAACAGTTTCTCAGAAGCAAGATCGTCCACTTGGTGTTTTCACTGTTTCCGCTTAATGGAGAAGATCAATTTTTCTTGGAACACATTTTGATCCGCCAATCTTTTGCTTTATTCGTCGTGTGTGGTTTGTTTGCCCTATCTTTTTATTTGTTAAGAATATCATTTACAAAAGTGTTCATTTACCACAGACAATAACCCAAGCTTTAGTAGTACGTTTTAAAAGAGGCCTTATAAGAAATCGTTAAATTCTCTTGATCTGACACTGAGTAAAATCATGGTTAAATTTCCGAAGAGAGGAAAAAGACCAGCTTTCAATCTGTCACTCTTTTGTGCTGCATTTCGCCGAGATCGAAGGCTGCCGAACTCGTTCAAAGGATTGGATGAAAAAGAGGGACCATCTGTCAAATTTATCTATACAGCAAATATTGGCATTCAAACCACGGCTTTCCCGAAAAGCTTTTTGTTTGGTGCACACTTTATTGTCCACAGCCTCAGGATTGTGAGTTCCTTAAGAATCCGATTACATTGCCAATGAATCATAGGTTGCATGTAAAACTTAAATAATACAATACTGGCCTGATAGCCGTTGCATGTTTTGAAACCTGTGCGTTAAAGGGAGAATCGTTTTTACGATTACCTGATGTTTCGCAGGAGTTTCTGTAAAATGGCAAATTTGTAGAAGGAGACTTTGTTAATTATTACCTAAATGTATGCCTGCGCAAAGAGCACACTCAACAGCTCATTATTTATGCTGATCATATTCGGGCATTTTGTGGGATCGATATCTAAGTATCGACAAGCCTGATGGTTTAAAATAGGTGAAACACTTTGACAACTTAATTAGGGTGGCTTTTTCATAATAATGATAACGTTAATGTTCCTGATTTTTTATTTTTCAGTACGGGATTTAAAATGAAAATTCTTTATCTTTTGCAAAATCGCATTTAACGTTCAGTTTCGTACAGGAAAACTCTCCTTTCAAATCAACCTTCAAATCAAAGTGTTCCTTTTTTGCAGTAATAGAAACCATGGTCAACTATCCGTTAAAACTCGGGAAATTCATCAAACACAACTCCTCTAGTGGATAAGTCTGGAGCTAAACCCCCCTCTTCTCTTTTCTGATCTCTTCAGGTTATGTGTAACCAATCTAGTTTATTGTTAAGATTGAATTTTTTTCTTGTTGACTTTCTCCTCCTACCAATGCCACCCGTCGATTTTACGTTTAAAACTCCCTTCAAGTTAATCACACACCTAATTATTGACCTTTAAACCTGCACAATCTGAGGAGTATGAGGCGCTATAATGGAAAGGTTAGCCAAGCACCACCACCACCACCTCCTGACCCACTGTTTGAGACACCACCATTTTTTTATTCATAGATCCATGTTTAACCCATCTTCCATCAGTATATCGAAGATCCGGTTTTTTTCACGATTGGCCCATCATACTAACCTATCGAGGGTTTGTTGGTTTACCAACAGTGACCATTTTGACGACCCTGGATCCATGAGTCATCCACGAGAGAGAGAGAGAAAAGGGGTCCCTGGATGGATCCTTTGTTCAGCTGTCACCACCCTATCAAAAATTCATAACCCATCGCTGGGCTCGCTTCAAGTTTACAAAGAAGCGAGCTGAGCGCGCGCCAGAGCTGTACTGCAGACTTCGGATATATTGAACGCTTTGGGCTTGTGTTTGCCACGTGGTGCGCGCGTCGAACACAATGTTAGCAGCCTGTTATTTTTAAGCTATACATGTAAATGATTTGTGGGGTTTACAGAATATCATTGTTGAAAGATACTGAAACTGTTCGAACCGACAGCCGATTCTGACCACTCTCAATGTTCATTGGTTTCATCAATTTTTGAAGACCACATAAATCGAGACAAATTCCTGTTTGGTAAGCATTACCGGTTCCTCAAGTATTCATGTATTACTGAAATTTAAAAATATTGGCGGATGAAAGACTCACAGTGTCCTCAACCAGCTGGCATCATTCAACAGCTGCTTTCTACTTTTCTAGAGCATAAGGTTCCCAAGCGTAGAACCTTGTGAACAAATTACATGCTTTGCTGACTTGTCATGTTAGGACTCAGGTCTCAGGAATATTAACAGGTCTTTTTCCGGGAGTTTTGCCAATCTCCTCTTGATTCCATGTGAGAGCTCACAACGAGAATATTTGCTGAGTTCCTGCTACAAATTATGAAGCTCCTGACAATGATTTCTGTCGTCAAAGCTCCATCGTATGTGTGAGATTGCCATTTGAAAAGGCTTGTGACTACATCTGGACGAGTTCCAAGCTATACATTCATGGATTCCCGCGCTTGAAACCGCATGCCCTGTTTAGTTAAGAATGCTCAAATCGACGATACGATAATGCTAAGAGCAAACCTCGACTTAAGTCGATGGACAGGCTACTACTGTTTGATTTCGAACACTTCCAGTTGCGCATACTTTACGGGCATTATTTTTGAAATAGAATGGATTTTTTCAATCTCCAAGTTGAGTGAAGTTGGACTGCACCCATGTGGTTGAAAGACAAAGTCTCTACTTACAAATTCAACTTAATTCCCATGTAGTACACAGTGCTATCGATCAGGCATGGAAAGGATTCCCAATAAATCGATTAAGCCGATAGGGGTCGACTTTCTTGGTTCAATGTTTGTCAACAAGGTACATGTAGGCTAGTGTAAGGGGTCGTATCCCCCAAAATGTTAGATTTCGTCGCAGTACCAGCAAGCCTCCGAGGAAGAAATGAATTTACGATCTGTTGTTGATGAAGTCAAGGCTCATGCAAATAAAAGCGGAATATCTGAACAATTTCTTCAACAATCATGAATGAAATGAATTGCAACGCCGGTGAAAATGTTCAATGAAGGCCTCAAAGGAAATTCATTACCCAAAATATGTATTTTGAAAAAGCTTATGTTGCTGAAACCAATGGCGTACATGGATCAATGCCCCCCTCACTTCTTAAATCCTGACGCATTGAAGTATGCTGGCCGTTTCCTCAGCTTCACTCGTACTTCCAGTCCACCAACCGTATCCTGCTACGTGTTCTCAATCCACGGACTCCAAATAAACATTAATCTGTATGATTTTACAGATTTCTAGCAACTTTGTTTAAAAATGATAATGATAATAATTAATAGGAGGTGCAAGAGGAATCTGCTTCGCTTAGAGTTTCATTGTTTTACACCACGTTTGGAATTCTTAAAGTCTTATCCTCGAAGATGAACATGGTAATCCTAACAGACTGATACTTTTCCAAACATATGAAAATAGTAAATGGGTATTTTAGCGCCATGCAGGATTCGTTGGCTTATTGATTGTGGGATGGGTATACGAGTGCCAAGTGAGGCCCTTTCCAAATATACTTCAACTCCTTGAAGCTGCCAGCTTGTGGCTTCATACACTTCCCATAGAAATGTGTCGTTTTAAGCCGTAGCCGAGTAATTTGGACGCGGGCTATGTTTGAATCGGCTTGACTGAGTGTAAGCCTTAATGGGTGGATGCTGTTTGGTTGGTCGAGTGGTGGATTGGATGGGTGGGTGGCTGAAGAGGAAAGGCAGTACAGTGAGAAAGATTTGTGGGTTACAGTTGCGTTTTGAATCAGTGATTGCATGGTGGTGAATTATCTGCATATGACCGTCTGTCAAGGTTGGAATGCCGCAAAGAATAGGAAGTGGAAGGACTGATGGGATACATACGTGATTTGGAAACGGAACTATGTGGTGAAAGAGTGTGTATGACACTTCCCAGAAATAAATACTATTACAAGCCGATTTCAATTTCATGTATGGAAACAAAGACATTATAGCGTATGCGAATTTTAACGGGTGGTTCATACTCGGCGAGGAACGCGAAATTGTGACGTCAGATCAAAATATCTGCCTTGCGGCGAATTCGCAAAGTTGAACACATTTCAACTTGGGCGAAACTTCACTGCAATTTTTTCGTGACTTCAGATTCGCTTCGCTTTCGCCTGAAGTATCAGCCTGTACCGGTACTAAAATCCAAAAAACAGCGCCATGAAACAGTCGATGGCTATGAGGTGAACATCGTGCGGCAGGTGCACCGAGTGGCTTGCAGGGAACACTCCTATACAATGGTCTGATTGTCATCGACTGCAGCTGACCCATTTACCAAGTTCGATCGCGCCTCCGTTTTCTAACACTTTATGACATACCTGACGCATCTAGCCAACCAACCACGCTGTTGATCGATCAACCAACCGATTAATTAACTAACGATTAATCAGCCTATTTCACCCATCGTACCCACAAACAAGCCAGCCAGCGGACCAATGAACAAGCAAACAACCCAACAAACTAACTAACTAACTAACTATCAATCACTCAAAACGGAGTGAGCACTTACATCATGACTAAAAGTATGCTTGTTATTGACACAGCCGTATATGCTCTATACTAATCAACCCAGTCAACTTGTGACAACCACAAATCTTTTTTCCCGTAACTGATCGTAATTATCTAACTGCCGTGTTTGTTAACCAGTTGCTAGATATAGATACCTAGCCCGGTCTGCATAAAAGAGGTTACCGTCACTTCATGCACATACCTTAATTCAGAACTATCGTTCTAAATGGACAGAAGAAAGGTTGAGTTAGCAGAAATTTACTTGTTATCAGCGTTTTTGTCCTACTTATTCATCGACTCAACTGTGCTAAAGTATATGCGGTTCTATTTTTGTAGTAGCACGCATTGCGCATTAGATCAAAGGTCTTTTTTTATTTTTGCCGGCAAAATGTTTTGAGGACGCTTTAGTTATTTTTGTGATGGTCGTTTTTCGCCATTAAAGGGCCTATACGACATGACTGTTATCCAGGAATTTTGTACGGCTTTCTCCTGTCCTATATGAGTACTGTTGGAATCCCTTTTTGGTTGGTCTGATTTTCAAAAATGAACTTTTTAAAAATGCAAATATTTCATACTTTTGTTTAAAATGAGAAGCAAGCCGTCACTGATGTCGCTAGAGTAAGACACGGTTCGTTTTAGTTTTCACCTGTTTAATTTAAATTTACTTACTGATAAACAGAGTTGTGACGAGTCACTAACTTTTGTGACTCGAGTCGAGTCACAGTGAGTCGAGTTAAGTAGTTAACTCCAGTTAATTTGAGTCACAAGAAATTCAATTTAACAAATAAACAAAGGGGAAAAGGCATTTCTGGGCCTTTTTATTCACATCTGGGCTACTACATTTAGTGCCATTACACCTCATGGAAATTAAACGGGTGCCAGTGATTGCCAGTCAATAAAGGTGGCAAACTTTAATCCATGAAAACCTCTTGAGTACACAGACCCCTATGCTTCACGAGCCCATAGTTTGGAGGAAAATCAAGTTGCACAATACGTGTCTGCAAATCGACCCCGATGTGGGTATGAATTTAGTCGGTGCTCCGCCGAGAGCCTACCGCAATAAGAAATCGGTTCTGGGGTAGCATCACATGCTACAGAATTCACAAGGTGGAATTCATGACATTATGTATGTCTGTTGTACCACGGAGAAAGGACCACAGACGTAGACGAACGCTATTTAGGGTACAAGGTCCAATTTCACGATGCTGCTTACCGTTAAGCAATTTTTTGCTAACTATAGCACAAACATTTGTTTGACTGTCCTTAGAAAAAAATTGCATGGGCATGCGTAGAGATTTCCACTGTTACTTTTCCTCCGAAATTAGCGTTGCTTTTGCTGTGCTAACGACTTGTGGTCTCTATGAATGAGTGGAGTCTCAGCGTAAAATCTTGTGGTAAGCAGTGCAGCAAAATCGGCCCATACAGTGCATGCACAGCATATACGCATTCCCGACGTGACGCGAACACGATAAACTGGCACCCGCAATTGCAAAAAAGCTGTTTTCTTATTGGGACTCGAGTCTTATAAGCTTTCACTCGAGTTCAGTATTTTGATAAAGGACTCGAGCCGAGGCGAATTTTTGCTTGTAGTCACTCGAGTCAAGTTGTCAGATATTGTGGCTTGAGTCGATTCATTGATCAACTAGAGCCAGTATAACTCTGCTGATAATATTTATAAAAATGCTTCATTAATTTGGCCTGCTGTCCTGCATTAAAACAAACCAAAACCATCTTAAGAAAACGAGATTTAAGACCTATTGTAACCTTAAAGTGTTTTCCAATGAATGACATCACATTTCTGCATTCGAATACGCAAATATGCATTGCATGAAATATAAAAGAGACCAAAATGTCATTAAAAATGTTGCAATGAATACTTAAAATAAGATGAAGTTTGGCATAAAGGTCCATTTACAGTGAGTGCATTGCAATTGCACAGGCCCTTTTTGTACTTGTTGGACTTAGCCTGCATGGTAATAAGCCATTTGCGAGTTACATTTGAATAAAATCTGGTACACTGAGTTATCTGATTGCACATAAACATAACGATTTGAATTTCCCCAGACTAAAGACACTGTTGCTATACCTCGTGACTCGGGGCGAGCTCTCGCATAGCGACCACCATCTCTGGGATGGACTGGTTCCTTTGCGCACTTCTTATCCATTGAGAACAGCGTATTGTTGCAAGGCGTCTCTTATCATGCTTATGTAACTAAGCAAAAGCTTATCCTGAATCACCAGGTATAGCAACAGTAGTTCTATGGAGAATTCAAGTTGTTATGTTCATGTGAATTAAAACAACTCAGTGTACTAGATTTTGGTCAAAGTTAATTCGCAAAAGGTTTATTAATACAGAAAGTTTTGAGCTTCCGTGCGGCTAGCAATTTACTTAAATGCAAAAATTTATAAAATAATTAACTCAATATTTGACCATGAGAAATTTTCATTATTAAACAATTGTCAAATGAAATCCAGCATTTAAACAATTGTCAAATGAAGTCAAGCATTTGGGACTTTTTCTTGTTAAAGTAGTTTTTTGTAACTGTCTAAATGCTACTTTCTTTGATGTGCTGATTGACATTAATAAAATGAAATACATTTAATCGAAGTTATCATTTGTAAAAGTAAGGGCATTTTAAACAATCAAACAAACCAAAACCAATTTTTGTTTCCTTTCAACCTTGCACACGCGTGCAGGCTTCAGAACAACTTAACTTTTGTCGTTGCTATAAACAGATAATCTGACCATTACTGTTCGGTTTTTGTTATGGCTTTCAAATGAAAACCGTGTTGGGCCTGGTAAAAATTGGTAAAAACAATGTGTTTTTGAAATGCTGAACAGAGTTTCGATGAAGCCAAAAGAAGCACTGGTTTTGAAAACCTTTGCGTGTTGTATGAAGATCGTGCTGGTTATGGCCTTTTTATTAAAAATTAATCATACGTATGCGCGCACTGAATCGCATTTCAATTCACTTTCGTTCTCAATAATTTTTTTTACTAACAAGCTGTTAGAGCGTCTGGCTTTTCGCCAAGGCAAAAATTCACACCTGTACCTGCGCCAACTGCTTTTTTTTGTCCCAGCTTGGCCAGCGAGCTTTTCACACGGCGTGATACCCCCCCCCACACACACACCCACGCTTGAGTTCACGTCCACTACACGACTAAGTTCATTCATCACCTGAAGCGCCAAATCTCACGCCATTTATTGTACGCCTGAACCGTTACTGCGCATTTTTTTAAATCCCCTTTCCGCGTTTTAAGTTGCTTCTCTCCTCCTTTTACGGTGAGGATAATTGTTGAAGATTCGTGTCATAGTTCACGACCTACTTGCTGCCACAAGCCCTGCACGCTACGTTAGACTCACTAATTCTGCTGTCGCTCAGATATTCTTGTGTTGTTATCGCAACGACCTGTGATTGAACTGGCACTTTAATTCATATAAAAAGTCAGGGACCAATCCAGGGTAGTGACTCCCCGCAAAGTTTGATAAGTCGAACTTTAATTGAGTTCTATTCTATTTACAGTTGATTTTAATCCTGTTCGCTTACATAGTTGACATACACGAGTAGAGTTAACGAGAACACCGCAATAAAGTAATTAAAAAATAAAAGACGTTTTAGTACATTTCGAAAAAGTCCTACGCTGGATATTCCGAAAAAAATTTGTTAAGAAATTTGTAATGCCCAATACTTGATAGGCAGTGACAGGATTTACCATGTTTTTGGGGTGGTGTGTGTCCCTTCTTGACAACCCAAAACTGATTAATTTTGTGAATAGTCGGCTACCGACAGGCAATTTGGGATGGGGAGTACATGGAATGGGGGTTGGAGTTGAGACTCGTCAGATAGGCCCCTGTTGGTTTTTTATGTTAGATTGTTGCGGTAAGACGGACACATAGGTAATGCATTACTATACCGTACTCGCCTTTTGTACACATAGTAGGATGTCATTTTTCAATTCCTACCGTTACTATAATTATGTCATTTTAAAATGTACATGTATTTTTGTTCATTAATTTATAATTTCAGTGTCAGGGCATGCAGGGAGGTGACCCCCTCCCCGAATACGCGACCAGAGTAGTCAATTCCATAAATTGTCAAGTTTCAATGCCGTATAGCTATAATGAGATAACGGTATTATAACCCGACAGGTTATATGAATCGACACCAGAGGAGGACTTGAGACAAAGTTGTACTGTAGTTGATGTGGTTTATTCGGCTGGCTCGATGTGCGGCTCTCTGCTCAATTGCCAGAGCTCATAGGGATTTTATACATTTGTTGGACATTCCGTTTTTAATCCATCATACAAGTTTCCTTGCCTTATTAGGTATTAGCTACTAGTCTTTGAATATTAATACAGCGTGCATAAATATGTTTGGTTCATTTGGATTTGAGGGTAGGGTTAGTCAAATTAGTGAACACTGATTTTTCCTTATAAGGTCGGTGGGCTGCCTCATCGCCCATCCGGTCCAGCCCTGCTTTCCTCCCCAAGGGCCTTGTGGTTCAACTAGTCATTCCTTAAGTGAGGCTCATTACTTGGAAAGCGGTTCTACTGTTGAAGGTCAATCCGTGCATTGGACTTAAGTAGCCATACAACATGTGCTATTGTAACATGATGATAGTACCCGAAACACAGGAGGAAATGAAATCTATACCTGGACGATTTGACATCATTATTTGGGCTCCAGTATGGTGGCAGAGAGCGAGTCGTGAAATTGACGGCAATATTGACGATTGGCGATGTCCGTCCAAGGCCACCGTAGTTCAGAGATTCTTTTATTCATCATTTTATTCTTAATGTTATCGATGTTCATTTTGGTTTTACCCTGAATATCATTAAACAAATCGAAACGTCCCTTCTGTCTGCCATTTACAATGTGCACACTTAATTATCTTGTAATGTTTTCAGCTAATATGTTGAAATGCAGATATTAAATTGTTTGACTGACTGAATCGGATACAGTAAGCCTTTAAACTTTTGTTCGTCGTTAATCTTTAAGAGCTGTCGAGTCACATTTCGTGTGTTGAATGTCACATTCACTGTTGCCTATCAACCTAGACTTCAATTAAAACAACAAATTTGAGTCAACAGACATCAGCTAGCACCACAGATAAATTCTTTTACCTTATTAAACATCCTAAATAGCTTGAAAATGCCAACCTTACCAGCAGATTAAAAAGTGAAATTTTACGCACGTTGTTATGGACAAACCTTTTGGCCAATTGGGTGCACTGACGCGCGTGGCACGTTTCTGACAGAAAATCATAGATATCAGAAGAATAAAAGGCTTTTATATCTATGCAGCCAGATAATGTGTTATAAACCCAGCGTGCCACGCGCTTGATACATGACAGTCTGTTCTTTGTTTAGTTTGTTCCAGCATGTGACAGCAGGTAAGGAACAATCTGATAAATCTTTGGAGACTGCGTTCCATAAACTAGATTAATATTGGGTCATAGAATCTATTTGGTTTTGCATATTTTCTTTCTCTGTGCTCAACCGACGCTCTATTTTGGTACAAAATTTTCTTGAACTATTTACTGACTATACGTTTTAAAGTTTTAGCCACTGATGAGCAAACCATGTAACTCACATTTTTCCTATTATACAGGAAAGTTGTCTTGGAATTTTGCATGCCATTTTTCAAGTTACAGGTTTCAAGCAATCCACCTCAGAAGTTCACTGTTCGCTTCGCCAACGTCTGTCATTTTAAGTGCAGTTTCTAATTTTGTTCAAAACCTGGAGTGTTTGAAGAATGGAAACCAATATCTTTGCTATCCGCTGCATGGTTCATTCTCAACCTATCCGACTCAATGAAACTCTGAGCTCAACCTTACCTGTTTCAGTACGTCAGTTATTGGTAAGCTATCCACAGAAAGGTGAAGCTGTTTTCTGGCCACCTTGACTTTGTAAAAGGAAGTTCTTTTGTAGCACAATTCGAGCGGTGATAAGTACCCAGCTCCAGAATTTTCCCAGTTAATAGTTTGGAGTGCGAATGAGTGCGCCGACCAGTGTTGGAATTCAATGGGGCTCTATTTATGTATGCGGTAACTAAAGGATAGAAAAAAATAGTAATAAATGCAGCCAGCCGAAAGAGCTGTATCGGAAATAAAGACTCGGGGGCGAATGAAAAGTTCTTTTATGAAAAAAGCCTCCAGTTCGCAGGTGTGTACACACTTTGTCAAAGAAAACAAACTTTGGGATCCTGGGAAAAGTGATGCACAGAGCCTGAATATATGGAATCCCAGGGAGGGCAAGATTTGGGATATATCAAGTAATTTGACAGTTTCTTGCTTGAGAGGTTGTTGGGTGCCAAATGGCTGTTTCGTGTTTGATATATGTGATTCAGTTGAGCCAGGTATAAACCACAAGATAAGGACGACAAAATCTGTTAACTGAATGTCAGTTGTGGGTAAATCGCACAATCGGTTTTCTCTCTCTGTTAATTCTTTGACCTTTCGCAATTCCAAATTCAAATTACGGCAATTAGAGGTAGACCTATAGTGTAAACAAAATTTCGTTCATGCGAAAGATACGTACGTGTTAGTGATTGAGTGACTGCAAATGAGAATGGGAGCACTGACTCTGTACTGAGACCAATGAATTGAGCCGGGTTAGGAAAAAGATACCAAACAGTTCAAAGCTCCCCATTGAACTAGCAAACCAATGGGACATGGGTAAAGGTGTGAGAGTTTTTGGTGTCAGGTGTGAAGTTATCCTTTCCTCGTCTTTCCCGAGCAGGCTTGCTTTTTTCTACGATCCTCACCCCAGACTTAGTGGAAAGGATTTCCAGTTCAAAATGATGGCTGAAAACTTTCTCACTTTGGATTGATCACCTCATCGAGCGTGTAACATGAGTACATTGTAAAATGCGTGCCGATTTCGAAAAGCATGTCTCATATGCACACGCACTGGACTGGATAACTGCTAATTCAATGTTCATTGTATCTACCGTGGCCGCGTGTTTTTATATAGCCCTTAGCCAATGATAAACTTTGTGCCTTTCTGCTTGCGCAATCACCTTGTACCAATGCGACAACAAAGCGAACTTTAAGCCGAAGAAAAGGGGTTTCAGAATGCTCGATTTAGCGTAAGAATCGAGTGGATTGTCTGCGGAACCTTGACCAAACAGATTTCTAAATGCCTTTTCTTTTCTTCCTTTTTGCCCCTCTCTGGCTTGCCTCTTGCAGCACTGTGGTTGCATGCAGCTACTTTATGTAGTTCAACGAGAAAAAAATTCCCGAACTGTTGGGAGGTTTAGTGGGACCAAGGGAACCTCAGGCTGTAAGTCTGTGATGGGAGTTCGTCGTTTTAAACTCAGCCACAAGTTGATGAAAATGTCTCCAACGTAAGGTTTTGGGTTGGAGGACACAGTTTGCAGCAATGAAACCTTTTTCTGCTTTTGACTTTGGTAAAGGAAATTGCTGATGTAGATACCTTTGCCAAGACTTGAGATGGTAGTCGCCTGAGTGCCATGCCGAACCCGCAAACAATATGTTCCGAGGTAAAATTACTTGTGACGTACCAAAATAGCCTGAACAATATGGCAAATGATGCAAATATTTCAACGCTCTCGAGTTCACCTGCGACGAATGTGGCAAATTCTTCAGGAGTTGGGAAGAACATAGCAGGACGCGGGAAAAAACACTGAAGAACTCTACCTACCCCCAGAAAATAGTCCATCGAAGGGGCTTTGGCATGTATGAATTTACGACAGTTTTCAAATATTTCAAGTCATGAAATATTCACAATGACATGAGAGCTCATTCTTCATGATCCACAATCTGACCATTCCCGCGTAAATTTGTGAGATAATATTGCGAACGACGATATTACGAACGACCTACTCGCTGGTTTTAAGTCGAGACAAACGATCGTATTCACAGGCTTTTACAATCAACGTTACCTGGACAACCGCTCCTATTAACACCTTCTAAATCAACGCAGCAAGCAGACCCATTTTCACCCAGTCAAAAAGTACGTTCACATGATGATTCTATGTGTGAATAATACACCTTTAAAAAAAAGCAAAAGTGTCACAGAAAGCAAGTGTCCCAGTCAGAATTATCAAATATCCTTTCACTCGGGGGGTTTCAATACTTGTTCACTTTTTTCTGTTTTCATTTAGGCTGGTCAGTTGGTTTAGGTAGTCACACGTTTCCATAATTCAACAGAATGGCTATTTATTTGCCTAAAATTTAGAAGTTTCCCCGCGGTATTTAAACTGTTATAATAACTTATTAACGATTCAATTTGAAATCGTAGAGAATCCTTGTATTATTCGGAGGATGATGATAACTTGAATATTTAAAACTAATGAAGATATATGTCCCTAAATTTGGGGGCGCTTTCAAGGCGCTCCTGAGTTACAATCCCAGCTAGTGCACATTTGGAAATGGGTTTGTCAATTGTAGCCACGAAGGTTTTCCTTGCTTTTATTAAACGGTTCTGCTGAAACTCATGGTTCTTTTAACATTACAGGGAACGCTATCCCTCACAAGTCACTAGTCCATGTCCACCTACGGTTTTAGACCAGTAAATATGTTACCGTAGGCAACAGTAATAAATACCCCCACTTCAAAAAAGGAAAAAAAATATATGTTTCCCAGGTGTTCAAGACATATCAAAATGAAAGGCTCATTTCCTCATCTTTTAATTTTCCTTTCAATTTTAGTGGCTTATTAAACCAATGACTTTTGAAGATATTTATCTCCAGAGATAACCACCCCTCAAAGCAGCCATGAGGCCTATCGCCGTTTTGAAAACTGATACATACACTCCATTGCAAAATACAGCGGTTTGTAGAGCCCCGTTTTCTCCATTACTTTTAGAAATACAAGCTGGTAGTCCTCCTGGAAGATTCCATCCTTCTCAACCAACTATCCAGTCCATGTGCCACAAAATGCTCTAATTGAAGAGAATTTTACAGCATACACATCATGATTCGGTCTGCAGAGGCAATTTTGGGCCAATTGTGCAGTACAGCAGGTGAGTGTGGTGGTCTTGAGAGGACATGAAAATCTAAAATATTAACGTCTAATTTCATGTGCGAAATTCACGACTCGCTCTCCAGTAACGAATATTGATGTCAGTATTCGTGTCGAATACTCTTCGATCGCGAATATTGAAGTCAATTTTTGCGTTTTGAAATTCACGACCATCTCTCCGAAGGCAAATTTGTCGCTATTTTTCCCTGCAAGTGGCAGGCAGACGATGCATCCAAGCTTGTCCACTTGATACGAATCAGAACAGGGCTCATGGGGCAATAGCACGATGTACCACACATGGTATGTATGCGGGCAGCCGAAACTGACTAACCTAAATGCAGGCTTCACATGAAGTCAGAAGCTGGTGGAAGCCGCCATTCGGTAAGAGTAGGCCCTATAGCTTCTTGCTAGTTTTAGGTCATTGCACGTGTGCGTGTTGACTTGACCTAGCCCCTTTCAAGCTGAAAAAGAACAATTTGCGCGACAGTATTCTCGATCGGAGAGTGTGAATTCCTATACTTGGGACGCCAATATTGACGATTGCTCACGTCCCTTCAGGGCCACCATAATGTATTGAGGACAGTGCCGTTATTACAACTTGAGGGAGTTGTACGAGGTCCTTGGCGTTGTCAATATCTCTGGTGATATTGCTGACAATTAAGGTGATTCATTAAGTACTGGCAAGTATCGGTAAACTCAAAATGATACATCATTTAGTGCTAAGCAAGACAGTCGAACCAAAATGCAAGCATTTCAGTTATGCTACGAAGGTGTAAAGGCAGATTAAGACTGCCCCTATTAATGTTAGAAGTTTGTCCGCCGAAATGGATGAAATTCGATTTCTAACAAAGAAAATTGTTATCAATGTTTTATCTGAAACCTGGCTATCGGATAAATTAATGGTATTGAGATCCAGAACGACGAATACACTGTTCTGAGAAATGACGGAATAGGTGGTACGGTGAAGTATGCGTAGAAGTAAGGCATACCGCCTTAAAATAAGAGTTGACCTGACAAACGATACTCTTGAAGCATTATGATTGGACTTCAAATTTTGAAACGTGACTTATTACTCTGTTGTATGTGCAGACCTCCCAATGTTAACCATGATTGCTTCAATAGGATGCTTGACATTTTTGAAACTTCGTTGAATGTAATGAGATTTTTTTATGGTGTGTTCTTAATATTGATTACAAAATCGACGAATCATTTTGCATGTCAGCAAAAATTCTGTTCAATCAACTGGTTACCAAACGTACACAGGTCACATGTGAAGATCTGTACCTGAAAAAATATACCCTCTTTGACCTGACAGAGGCAACTCTTAGTGGTCAGCATGGTGTTTGCTAAACACAAAGGTTTGGGGATTGTAAGAATTTTGATGGAGATACTTCCTCATTGAATATCAAGTGTTGTTCTATTTTTATTAGGTGTGAAGATTGCTGTTTAGAAGATGACAGGCAGTGGACTTTCCTGCATAATGAGGTTTTAAGGATTTGTAACTGTAGGCCTAAGCATATGCTCCCATGAAAACGGTCAGAATTAAAAATTGGCACTGGGGAAACCCCGGATCTATACTTATTTATCCTGAGTATTCCATTCATTGAGAGAAACTCACTGCTCTCCCATCGATCCCAGTTCCCACAGTAATACTAAATAATTAAAATATTGAAAACACGATGCGCATGCGCATACCGAACACAGCCGAATCGTCGAAAAAGATTCGGAACTCAGGGTACCATCGGGCCGAACACCGTCAAAAAGATCGGAAGCTTTTTAAATTCGGATGCTTTCTCAATTCCGATGAGTTTTCAATTGGGATGCTTTCGGAATTCAGAGGCTTTCTGAATTCGGATGAAATGCGGGTGCAGAACTCGAAACCTTCGGTTGTTTATTGTCGGGGAAAATGCATTCGAATCTGGAAAACGTTAGGTCTGTCAAATTTCATTCGGATTTCGAAAACATGTTAGATCTGGAAATTTTTATTCGAATCTTCAAAACATGTTAGGTCTGAAAAAATGTACTCGAATATTAAAAACATATTAGGTCCAAAAAAATTTATTCGTATCTTAAAAACATGTCAGGTCTACAAACATTTTATTCGAATCTTAAAAAACATGTTGGGTCAAAAAAATTTCATTCAAATCTTAAAACATGTTAGGTCTGTAAAATTTCATCCAAAAAGATATATTAGGTACGAAAAATTTCATTCGATTTTGGAAAATGAATTAAAAAACTCAAAGTACGGTCTGTTTTAAAAAACATTAGATTAAAAAAAATTCGACTTTTAAAAGAGCATTACATTTTTCCGAAAATATGTTCCGATCTTTTTGACTCTAATTCTGCTTCGTAGGTATAAACGTTAATACACGGTCACGCTGAGCGTCGTTGAATGAGGGAACTGCCTGAGATATGTATGAATGTGCGTTATGTTCCTCTGTGGCTATATAAATTACTCTAAATCTGTGAGAAGGGTGCCTAAGAACAAACCCGGCGAGGTTTTAGCTCACTGAACACTGTATGTTCAGAGGGAAAAATATTTTAAGATTTCGATTTCGATGAAAAGTTGCTGCGTGACCTTTTGAATTGCGCCTGAATTTAGTATATTGGAGACGTTCTCATGCTCAGTCGATTCCAGCTATGCGATGTCATGCACTGTACCGACCAATTATAGTGACCGCGCGTTTGTCGTGTCAACGCTTGTGCGTATTTCTACTGGCAATTTTCAAAAAGGCATCTTTCGACGCATTGTTGGAAATGGCCTTCTTTCATTGTTTTCACTAAAACAAGTTCACAGGGAGTTAAGTCCAAATGCCAACTTTAAACCAAGTATTTTTTCATTTATTATTTCGTCAGTTACTTTTTGGATAACTAAACGACGAACTGTTCCTTTTATCTGGTGAATATTTTTACTTGAATAAAAAGTAACCGTGCAATCTGCGTAAAAAACAGTTTTAATATACCTCGGTCACAGATGGGATATCAGTAATGAATAAAGAAAATCATAATTTGTTTGACAAAACTTTCCCAATTTTAGTTACTTGTATCCCTCCACGAAGGTGAGACCGGAACAAGTTGAGCTCCAGACTTCTCACATGTGTAATTATTTTATGGAGCAAGATGGTGTGACTAACAGTGTTAAAAGCTTTACAAAAATCTGCTCCTGTAAATTTACAATGGCCCTTCTGCTTGAGCAGGAAGTCTGAAACATAAACAAGTGCTGTTGGTGTGGAATGAAGAGGTCTAAACCCCGATTGCTTTCGTGCTAAACATGTACTTATTGTGAGAAAATGGGAAAACAATGCTCAACAATGTTCACAGCAGTTGATGTAACCGAAATATGTTTTTCTATTCAGCCAGGATGCAAAGACTGGTTTGCGCATATCATGCCTTTTTGGAACTTTTTCACGGCGCAGTGGGAACCAGTACAGCATTGCGTATTGAGCATTATCATTGCGTGTGTAGCTATAACGAAGGGAACTTGCAAAAAAAATGGAAGTATATTTAGGCTAGGTAAACAACTTGCTGATAAAGATTTTTGGATTGTGCCGTAAACATAGGCTCGGTCGGGGTAGACCGGAAGCATACCTACTTTGGGTCTTACGGAGCTTGCAGTAATTATGATGATGTTAATCAGGTTTTGCAGTCTGATCTTGAGAGCATTCATGATTGGTATGAATGTGCTCATCTTTCCATTAACCCTGATGAAACTAAAATTATGCTCTTCGGAATCTAATTGTGTTCACAATTTCGGTAAATATTTCACTTAAAGTCACGCTGTTGACAGAGTAATGGTATTTTCGGATCAAAGTTGATGAGGCCCTTACCTGGGAATCACATGTTTGGAATGTTTGTAAGTCGGTTGTTTGAAGATTCATTTCATTGGATGAATAACCAATTGGTTGTATAATTGTGTTCATAGTTTAGATTCAGACGGACTTTGTAATGGATGGTTTAACATAAGAAACGCCGATTCTCTGAATGTCGCTTAAAAGAAAGCTTCAGTGATCTATTAATCTTCCAGGTGCTAGTATGGAACAACTTACCTGTTATGGTCCAGAATTCATCACCAGTTGATTTCTTTAATATATGAGAAAATTCATTTTTAAAAGTGCATTTTGAAATTTTTGACCGTCTTAACTTTTCATTTTACCATATTTTTAGAGTCCTTTTTTAACCTTCTACTTGTCTATTTGTCTTTTTTTGGAGTCACATGTTTATTATTTAATGCAGTGTATGGGATAATATTTTGTGTCCTAAATAAAGATAATGGAAGGACCTACCCAGCTATCTACCTTAACTGCCTGATTGACGGACTGACTAAATACATTCATAAATAAATACATGCACATGTAAACAAATGTAAACAAATGACTCTGTATTTCAAAGAGTCCCAATTTTGCAATACACCTTTCCTTAGCTAAACCTTCAGTTACTTCATGTCGTCTCTGTAAGACCTCTGCTTTGGTGTAATTTGGTGAAATGATTTTCTTTCTAGTTATGGCTATAAATGGGGTAGCTGATGAAAAAAGCAAGCGGTGTTTCGGTTTTTCTTTTGATCGCTAAACGCCTATGGGTGTCTCCTGGAAAGTACGAAAGCTGTTAGTAACACAGAGACAAAACGTAATTCCATTGTGTTGTGCGCCTAAAAAACGACAGATGTTAGCAAGAATCCATTAAAACTACGTATAATGGGTCTTTCAGTTCACGAACATTATGACTGGGACAAACAAAACCCAACGCTACGGATACTGCACAGAACTTGTAGCCCTTTCTGTCAAACTGCATGCAAATAGTGTGTTTTTATACGATGGAATGTTTCCTAGGATATAAATTCCCAATGGCCAGCTTTAGCAACAAAAGTCAAAATGCCAAATATCGCACAAAGAACACCAGTCAAACATTTACGATTATTGATTGCAAACCACCTTATACATATGTTATTTTACGAAAGAAGAATACACCCCTTTTAGTATACTACAACTGTAAAAGTCTCGCACATCAAATCTCCCAAATGGGAATAGTTCCACGCGGAAACTAAAAAAGTTCAAGGTTTCCAGGTATACAACAGTCAGACTTCGAGGGCAGGCGCCGTAATTTTTCATCGCACAGAAAGGAGCTTTTATTGAAAAAGAAATAAATTTGCTTTTTTATTCTCACTTTTGGGGGTGTCTTGATGGGACGTAGGCGCGGACGGAAGGGTAACAATACCTTGTGGTGAATTGTTCTGCATTCAGCGTGAAATATAGCCCTGATTCGTAACCATCAGTCATGTCACATGCGCGGTATCATTTAGGCACAATCCATCTTCCCGCACTTTTTGTTGTATGGCGGGCACAGAAAAGCAACTATTTAACTACCACAAACACGCATTACCTCAATGCCACAAAGTCACCGAGCAAGGTGGAAAATTACTGAAATACCTTAATCCTTCCAACAATCAAAAGCCTGACTTTTTGGGCCCACAAAGGGCACAATGTGGTTTTTGTGCTGCAGAGAAGTTGCATAGTTACTTTTTCAAAAATTAAACTTGTGCCAATGGCGGCGCCAGCCCAGGAAACGTCAACATCGGCGCTGAATAGGACATGTTGAGTATCGGGGGACGACCCAGATACTACGGCTGTTTCGTTCGTAGCGTTGGGTGTTGCTTAGCGACTCCTCCGTTATTGCAACCTCCAGCTTAATTATGGCTGTTTTGAAGCATTTATCACTGCCACCGTCGTTTGAGAAGTTGTCACTTTTGAACACCATTTCAAGTCAGTCATGTTCCAATACAACATCCCCTCCCAGGACCGTAGAATATAGTCTGGTTTCCAGACCTGATAAATCCGACAACTATCCCTTTCGATTTAAGGGTTTGGTATCACCCAATGTCACGTGACAATCAGGGGGATTTCCTCCTTTTTCCGAACACATACGAAAATATCAGAACACGTTATCGTCAAGTTTCGGATAGTACCGTTGATGGTCGGACATTTTCGGCAGTGTTTACGTACTAATCAAAAGATGAACATAACTGAAACACGTTTCAAAACGTATACAGTCATAATGGACGTATTAATTTAACAATTGATCTTGAATTCTTGAGTTTACGCTCAAATTGAAGGTCTCGTTGGCTTCTTTTCTATTAAGAGATAAATGCCGCACAGCAACTTTGGCAAACTATCCGTTCCGAGCGGAACAAAAGAGGGCGTGTTTTTTGGTACTCACCGTATAGGCGCGCCATGAGGCGCACAAGTATATGCACGGTTGACGCGGAACACGCCGAATACGCGTAGATAACTTATTCCAGCTTGTATAGAGCATCAAAGTGTGACGTCACTGTGAACCAGAAAGTGCAGTGCAAACGAATGGAATACGCGTGCGTGTTGGTTCACGCGCTGGTTCTCACGCTAATGCCTTTAACACACTAATTGTGCGCGTGACGTATTCGCTTCGGTACTCTATGGTCTTTGCGTACGCGCAGAACGTGTGCAGGAACCCACTTGTTACCATTTGCCTTTCTTTCGCCGATTGGGGCTGCACTTCAGATTGGGACAGACACTATATACATATGGAATTCCATATCTGCCGTCGCCCGTCGTCCGTCGCATTTTGCTTTTTGTTGTGTCCCAATTCTGCCATTTACCAGTTCCAAACATGCCATTTTCCGTCGTGCGTCGCCTGTCGTGCGTCGCCCGTCGTGCGTCGCCCGTCGCCCATCAAATGGGTTGCATAGGACCTGCAAAAGCCGTTGTTTTACAAATGACAATGTGATGATTCCATTCACTTCTAAAGATCTTTTCCGAATAAGGCAAGTACAAATCCCACCTGCAAAGCATATACTAGTCACATAATTAATTCCAATAATGCTAGACTACCCCTGCCCCTTGACAAGAAAATATCACCTCTCTGAGAATTCAACCAAGTGTTTTTTGGGGAAAAATATTTTCCGCAAAAATGTTCCGGCCAACTTATCCACAGTGTTATTCTAATTTGCATACTGTAAAAATGTGCCGACTTGTTTTCATCAAATTCCAGGAAGAAATCTGCCAACCGATACAGATGTTCTATTTTGTCCTCTCAATTTCACCTTGAAATCCAGAAATACTAGACGTGCTGTGGATAACAAACTGTTTATTAAATGTATTGTTAAGGGGCAATTACCACTTGGTTTAAGTTTCAGAAAATATGACGTGTTGGTTTTTGTGGGTGTGTATGCCATGGTGGATAGACCAATGAGAACAGGTTGTCCAGCACATCAGCATTATTTATGGGGCTAACAAGTAACGTTACTGTTTAAAAGACTTCTGTGAGCCAACCTGCAAATAAAGTCATGTCTAATTTGGAGTATACAGCAGATTTCATCATAGGTATACCCGCCCTCAAAATAATGTTGAATCAGTTCGTCTCTTATGAAAACTATTGGGAATCAAACATTGTAAATAATCTATTATTTACATTCCGTTCTGTGGGATATCGTGCAGGGACAGACAGAAATATCACACAGGCTATAGACCTAAAGTCTGGCTGTTAACGAGTAAAATTACGTGTAGAGTAACTAAGTTATCGAGAAAAACAATCTACCCTAACAAAAGTCTATTTTGTTGATTTATTTATGTAACCAAAATGGTGTTATTTCACATATACGTTACTTAGCCGATGTCAGGATATTATTTCTTCTTTCAATTGGAGTTTGGCGCAACTGCAAAAACGAATACATGTACATCTTCTAGTTCTATTGCTAAAATGAGAGTCAGGCATGGTGGATCGATCGAACAAGGACACGTACATGTGAAACGATCAAGGGTCAAAGTTAAAAACACCACTGTTCAATCGTGACAAAAAAAACCACGGGCGATGCACGACGGGCGACGGGCGACGCACGACGGGCGACGCACGACGGCAGATATGGAATTCCATAATATACACGCAGTGACCGTCAACGCCTGTATCGACTGAAAATGCTCGGGAGGGCTTTCTCGTGTTTAGTTAGTTTAGTCTGTGTAATGTCAAACAATGATATTTTTCCCCTTGTGTATTTTGTACCGTTGTACACGGTACATTCTGAAATGGCTTTTATCTAACTGAGACCACGGACGTCATTTTTATTTGGTGTCTGTGGCACAGACGGGGCTTCCCTTGTGACCCCTGACATGTTTTGTTATGAACTATATTTAACCGTGGGCCATACATGACCTAAGATTTTACCAGGATTTGTCAGGAATCTTCAGGTCAGGTAACAAGTCACCGTAAAATACCTATTATTATTTTTCATTTTCCCCTGATTATCATCAGGTTCACTCGTTCCTGGCCCTGATGTACAGTCCACTAATTCAAGCCCAGTTGAAAACAGTGTAAATCCAGCACTGTTCAGGGCCCAATAACATGCATACCAACATCCCTGATGTTTCTGAAACACAAGTTAAATTATTGTCTGGTCCCTAATCTTTCAATTTCTTTTCATTTTTTATGGTTAACCTATTACATTTTCTAAGTATTCCCACACAACAAAATCACCCCCCAAAAAGTAATTTTTCCAAAGTCTGCTTCCAGTCATTTTTCAAGTGGCAACCCTCAACTTTCCCGGGCACTTGGGACCATTTTTCAACCGTATTTTAACCATTCTGCTTCCAGATAAAAGGCCATAGACCAAGGGAATTAATCCTGGCAAATATTTACACAATCTCACCATTCTGGGGACCAAACAATCTCCTTTTTCAAAAGATGCTGTGGGGACACTTTTAATGCTAATGAGGCCAGAAATTTTCATTTGAATCATAGTACACTGCACACAAACCCCCGCCCTTGCAGGGCTCAAGGATAGGTTAATGAAAACCATACGTCAAAAAGCCTTGTGGGTAATTAATTACCTTAATCAATGTATAAAAATATTCTGTGCACGCTTGTCACACCGTGACGGAAGTGGTGACCTTTGTTATTATTGCGCTTTGAGGGATAGGATAATAAAACCAAAAGGAATAGGCCTAATGATGAAGGGGATAGTTAACTTACCATATCAACAGGCAGTTTGTGTATGTATGGGTAAGCTTAACGGATTGGGACAAGAAAGAGAATTGCAATGTGTAAGTCCAAGTCAGCAAAAACTGTCAAAGACCATTGAGCCAGTTCGGTAATTAAAAAAGCAAAGTCATTCGGGTACAAGGCACACGCGCGTGTCCACGTTGGGTTGCGTTGATATGGCAAATCCCTACGCGCGTCTGTGTGACCTTGTACGCGCTTAAATTGGGCATGCACTGTAGGAACGAGACTTGGACGTTGTTAACTCCCCCAATCGGGGGGGGGGGGGTGTTTGCGCTTGATGTGCCGTACAACGGTGGGTGTGCCTATTCCATTCATTAAAGGGGGTGTTCATAAGGAACTATTTCTTTTAAAGCTACAATCTCCAGCGTCTCTATTATCTACAAGGATTATGGAAGCACTCGTTCTATTTCCAGTGTGTTCACCAGCCCTTTGTTTCATGGAGATTCTAGAAAAGGATTCCCATGTTCGCTTCTCGATTCGCTGCGCCGTGATCTCCTCAAATTAAAATCCCTAAAATCCATGCATAACAACGATTTATTTTGTAAAACTCCCACATTTAACATTTAGTTTTTTCCTGAAATGTATGTGTAAAGGCCTCACCTTCAAACTGTAGTTGTTTAAAGGAAATCCTTCCCTTCAACATGACAGTTTTTCCGCACCGTTATAAAATCGAGTGATGCGTCCCATTCAAATTTTGTCCATTGAGTGTGGTACGCGTATAGTCTTCACGTTCGATCACAACCATATATAGATATCAAAAGAATAAAAGAAACTAGATGGGAAGCGCATGTGCACGAGCCATTGTTTGTGCAGAGAATTTTCTTGCTGTGCATGGACGAGCTAAAAAGTCACGTGAACAGGGCGAGTCGCAATGGGCAAAACGCATTGAAGAAAAATGAAGTCAAGATAAAAACTGTACGAAAAGTCTACATTGCACATTTTTGGTCTTTTGTCATTCATTATGCAGCCGATACTGCCATTTAATGTTTAAAATGCTACCCATGTACATGTATGTTACGACGTATATGCCAATATACAAAATAGGGTCTAGTTCAAATAAATATTACTTGTCCTTTTTTACACAAAGAAATGTACAAAGAAAAAATCTGTGAAACGGAAAGCCAAATTCAAGGTTCTTCTTAAAGCCTCTACTAATACCGTAAAATCTCATTCTGTACAGGGAACTTGCTCAAGCGCTATATAACATTCTGTGTATTTATTAAATGTTAAACTTTTCTGCTCGGCATAAAATGTGAGCATATATTATATGCATTTTAATTAGCAGTGTCACAATTCATCCCAGAAGTTTAAGTGTATCGGCCTATTACTTCGCTTGAAAGGCATCACAATTCAAAGCGAAGCTTTCGGATCATTGATGGACTCAATAAGGATTGCTATTTGAATTCCTGTAAATAAATCCGTCTCGCGATCTCACATTGGCCAGGCCTTGTTTACAAGAATAAAATCACAACAATAACAAGAAGAAACATGGACTAGTTTTCATAATGTTGAGGCTCAGACAAAGACAGCTTAATGCATGTCATTTAGATTGTGTAGAATGATACGAGTGGAACAAAGACCACAGCACACAAATTGCAGCACCATTTTTGCTGGAACATTGCAGAGTGCATTGTCGCAGTGAATAAGTCCTTTGAAAAGCACCAGTTTGGAGTATAGTCGTCTGACTTTATTTCCTTGTAGCCCTTTAGTTGTTGTCTTACCCAAATCGTATCATCTGATTTTCAAAGAGTGATGGGCCACTTGCTGCATCTGACTAATGGCCGGCCTCACCAGTCGAGGCATCCTAGGTGCAGGCGTGTTGCGAGGAGAGGAACACGTTTCTTCTAACCATCTCCTGAATGATGCGAAATACCGTTACGGAGAGCAGGTGGGACATTGAAGATGGCCGCTTGCTGTTATACAGGCGAAACACCCTCTCTGCAGTTTTGCACACTACTAAGACGACTCGAGATGGGTAGATCAGTCCCCCGTTATCCCAGAGATTTATCAGATGAAGATCTAGCTCGGGAGCAAGACCGGTCGGTTGTCGCACAAGGGAATCCATTTACTTGACGCACTGGATCATTTCAAGGAGCTTTCTGACTACATACCCTACAATGTATGCAACAACATTGCAATTGAAATCTGTGAGTGCGCCCGGAGACGGAATAGTGGATGGCATGGTGGTCGAAGTATCAGGTGTTAGTGGCATCGCCGAGCTCAGAATTCTGGTGTCATCTTGGCTTGTTGCATTGGTGTTGGAAGATGTGCTAATGTGACACTTCAGAAGTTGTTTACATGCGTGTCTGTTTTTGTTGAAGAGTCATGTGAGTGTAATATTATCATATTACATGTATTTGCAAACACTGTGCCGCATCCATTTTGCAAACATCCCCAACTGCAGGTTTGTGAACTTTGCCTGGATTAGGGAACGAGTCGTTCCTTTTTCAGACTGCGCACTATGTCCTTCACAGATAAAAAGTTGGTTGTTGATTGCAGGTTTGTTTTCTGCAGCCGTTTGTTTTCCTTTTCCAGCTGGGCGATCCGATCGTTTGAGGAGGACTGTATGCATATTCGGCCGGCATTTCAATTTATGCAAACTGAAAAATCCCGTGAACTAAAAGAGAAATATCCTGCCAAAAATTGACCTATCGTTTCTGAAAATGTAAATACACGAAGAACCGTGCAATTCGGTGTTCTCGTACGCGAATGAACAGTTGTTTCTTATGGGACGACGGCTAAGCCCGGCTTCCCTCCCGTAAACAAGCAAATAATGCAAAACATAATGCATGAATATCATTTTCGGAAATAGCAGACCATTTTATTATTAAATAACCCACTCGAAATCGATAATATTGAACTGTTTTGTATGTCTGTGTGTATATATTTGTTTTTAATTCAGTTTTTGCACCTGTTGTCTGTGATCTAACCTGGGTAATATTTTCACTTTGGATTAATTCAATCATGATTTGTTCATCAATAAAATGAAAGTCTTACTTTTAATTTTACACACTCGCAGGAAAGTTGTACTAAATTTCATTTATATATTGAATGGAATTTTATTGAAAACTGACATGTGGCATGTGAAACTTTCCTGTGAGTACTCAGTGAGCACAGTTTAAATTTAGTAGCCAAACTAACGTACTGCCATTTTTACCAAAGACAGTTATTAATGAGATTTTTAAAAAACTTTTTAGTTCACAACTTCATTACATGAACCTATAAAATTACTCGTTCTCAGTTAAACCTTTTTCATTCCGGAAAATAGTTGTTAAATTTCCGGAATTAAAAAAGTTTAACTGAGAACGAGTAATTTTATTAATTAGGCAAAGTTTCTTTCAATGCGTTGAATTTGAATTTCCTTGTTTGTAACTTCATGCAACAAAAATGTCAGTCTCTGCTTCACGCTATGGCTGCGTCTCTGCCTTGTCATTCATATCACATTGTCTGTCATATATACGATTTGTGCTCAATGCGTCTGCAGATCTGACATACACAAGTTTTCTGAAATCTGGGGGAAATAAAGGACAAATAAATCATTCAGTTTTTGAAACCACTTTTGCCAGTAAGTAATATTTCAGACGGTCCCAATTTCAATATAGTGAAGTCTCGTATACAAAGCCTGACAGGCTAGATCGACATGTCAGAATCAAATAGACAAAAGTTACAGTGGAAGTAACAACATAATAGCTTTTACAAATGAAAAATTTAGAAAAGTATGTTATTTTCAACAGTAGCAGGCCATGATCCTGTTTTTCTTTTTCGTGCATTCATTCCAACTTTGTGTTTTCATTTTAAGAGTGAGTTGATGAAGAAAAGGTTTTATTTTATTTATTTCTTTAAATCATATGTATTTAGATCGTCGCAACCAACTATGATCAGCATTGTCTCCAGGAAATAAATAAAATTAACGTCAGCCACAACAAAACTTTTAGCTTTTTCCTACTCTAATTCTGATCTTTCTAATAATTGTTTTTAAATCCGTTCTAAGATACAGTACATCAATCATTATTATGTGCTTGCTAATGTAATGCGAATCTGATGGGAAATTATGTGCGTGGCCAAACAGAAAGACACCGTCACAATGAATAGGGTCCACAGTGTTTTATTATGAAACATGGACTGATATCATTGAATGTATGATGTTGATGAAGTTAACGAGGAAGACTGAACTGAAGGAAGACTGAAGACTGAATATTCTGAGGGTAATAATTTAGTGCAGGCTGGATGGTAACTACCTAAACCCGTGTTCAAACCTGCGGTCGTACAATTGTAGACAAGTTGTCTGGAGGAGTGAGAGAATTACTTGGAAACTGCTGGCACGGATCACAGAGAAATATTTATAAGGTTACAAATTTACCACAAATGGGAACTTCATCAACGGTCTTAAAAAAGAAATTGGACAGACATTCGAACAAGGATCAGCCGGGTAAAATTCTGGGCTTACACTTATTATGTGAGAGCACCTACATACCCAGATTTTGTTTTTGCTCGTTTTCATTTTTTTGGGGATAAAATATGACACAACTAATTCAATTTGATGAACGGATGAAAAAGCCCCACCCCCCCAAAAAAAATTGTAGACAAATTGTCTGGAGGGTTGGGAGTACTACTTGGAAATTTGCTGGCGCATGGCATGGACCACAGAGAAATATTTATAAGGTTACAAATCTACCACAAATTCATTGGACGGACATTCGAACAAGGATCGGCCAGGTAAGTTAAAGAGAGACAAACTCTGGGCTTAGGGCCTACACTTATTATGTGACAGCAGTTCCTACATACGCAGGTTTTCTATTTGCTCTTTTTTCATGTTTTTTCTCAATAAAATATGACAGAAATTAATTCTAATTGATGAATGGATGAGATAAAAACAAGGAAAACTCAACCCCATGAACGAGTAACATACTTAGCAAGCACGGGGGACGGAAATGAAAGAAAACAGTAAAGGCGCCCTCTGTAAACACCATGCAGCAACGGGCGAGAGCACACGACGCGTCGCGTCGTGCGTTGTGTCGTGTGTGTGTCGCGTTTCAGACGACGTAAAAGGCGACGCGATGCACGACATGACGTATGACGCGACGCGGGACGGCACGACGCGACCCACGAAGCGTCGTGTTTGTACAGACGTGATGGCAAGCAGAGCGCGGTGCGACCCGACGGCACGACGCAAGGGAGCCGTCGTGCCGTCGCGTCGTGTAGTTGCATCGCCTGGAGGGAGGCAAAATTGTCGTAAATAGTACACCATGTTAAACACTTTTGGGTAAAGACACATTAACACTGAATTTGACTGAAGGGCCAAGTCCTCGTTAAAGTATTTTGGGAGATGGTGGGCCTCAGCACATAAACATGACTTTTGCTTTAGTAAAGCATTTTCATTTTGGACCGACCATGGCGAAAATCTTCTGATCGGTTTAGACATCTTTCTACATGCCTGTTCATTTTGCCTTTATTCAGTCTTTACAGAGTCACAAATTTTGAGACCAAACGTTAAAACTTGATTTGTTATCCTGCATTTTAAGAAAGACTTCTGTGACAATCTACTTTCAGGTGGCTCCATTAAGTTTAGAATTCTCCATGACACCCCTGCACAGACATGGGACCCGGATGATCACTTTGACGGTTTCACCATGGAAACACCGATTACAATTAATTTCCCTAACCCCATATTAAACCTTCCTTATTTAGTAGCTACACCGTGAAGCTAAAGTGTCGCCTGATCATCCGCGGTGCCATGACTTTCCCATTGGTATATGCAATGATCTCCATAACAAGTTACTTTGCGTTCAAAGCACCTAAAGATCAATAATAACTTCAACAAACTTGAAAGTTTACAAGGCTGATAAGATCAACAGTTGCTTCAGACAAAATAAAGATTCAGATTTGCAACATCACCAGCTCTCACCCCATATTTCACAAAGTATGTTCCTCGGTATGCTTTTCCAAAATACCTTAGTGCAAAGTGGGGCGGGCTAAATATTCTCCAGAACACCTTTCATTTTCACAAACTTGCTTTTTAATACGGCAAACCTCAATTGGCCTGCTACACCCTAAAGCCAATGTTGGCACATATTAAAAGTATTCAGAGATACCGTAATGTCAGTAAAATGTCTCTGGACTGGACTTTGTGCGCAGTGTCTTGCATTTGTCGTTGAACAGGGGGGCGCAAATGTGTCGAAGCGTGTCATTACCTATGAGCCTTTTATATGTATTTCTATTTCTTCAATGCTCCTTTGGTCTACGATTCATTGGGCCACTTCCCGCGCAAAGTGAGTTCCCTCTAGTCTGAATATCGTGCAGATCTGGAGATTGTGAGGTAATGGGAGAGGATACATGTTCCTCTCTCCATTACAAAAAGTTTGACGTTAAAATTCGTTTTATATTACTGAAAAAGAAAGAAGGCAGAAGTTGGTGTTTTGCACTGTAATAAAAGCGCCTATATTTTAAACACTTTCTGAATCGACTTTTAAAACACATTTCGCTCCTGACATGTTTATACTTTTACACCGACATCCAGTTAGGAATGTGTTTGAATGCTACAAGCGGATTGCATAAAAGCTAAGAGTATACCGCTGAAATTAAGCGTAGGCCCTATATAGCATTCAAAAAGAGTGGGTATAAAAAGAGATTAAACTCCAGACACTGTTTGACAGTGTACTGCTCTCTATTTCTTCAATAACTCCCTTCAAAATGACTATACGTTCAACTGGGCCTCTTCCTGCGCGCTGCAGTTGGGCTCCTATATTTGAGCACAAAAAATCTAAGAATTATCTAGATCTGGAGGTTGTGGTGTCATCAGAAGGGTACATGTTCCTGCTTCCATTGCACATAGGACATGTCCGTATTTTTTGTTATTTCTACATGAACTATTCAAGAAATAAGGCACGTAATTACACTGCTTCTGTTTCTTCAGCCAGCCAGCTTATAAAGATTGGTATACACTATAATGTGAGAAAAATTACACTGGACTGAACGTTTGCACGCAGTGTTCTTCTTTCGCTGTTGAAAAGAGGGACGTTGTTTTCAGCTCTGATCGCTCCTATCCTAATACGCCGGGTAAAACGGGGCACCCAACAGACTTCAGCCTGTCGAACTTGGTCGTGCACAGCTGAAATATTCCCCAAAGAAGGCAAGAGTTGGTGTCATACTGCTTCCTATTTCTTCAATCATGCTACTTTTGTGTATACTTCACTGGGCCACTTCCTGCGTGAAGTCCCTATATTTAAGCATAAAATCATAAGCATCATTTAATGTCACATTTCTTCCTATTTCTTTAATGATCCCTTTGTCTACGCTTCATGGGCCTCTTTCCACTTCCTACTGAACTTTCCAAGAATTAAGATCTTACACAATAATGTAATTACTAACTTACTATCCATTGATATCGACGTCTCCAGCTAACTCCACCCATTTAGCGGGTGCATGCCGCGCAAAGCGCGCGCCTCTAGTACAGTGTACTGTACATGTACAGGTACATGTAAAAGGCGACGTTAAGACGTCTGGCGAATACGTACGGGACGGGAACCAGTCTAAAAGCGGACCGGCGCGTGACCATGTTTTTGTTACGTCCCAACTATAGCATAAGTCCCAACTATAGTTGGGACAGTCCCAAGTAGAGTGGTGCTTGAGTTGTGCTAGTCTTGGCCAAAGACGTCAGTGATTGATAGTTGTTTTATTTCTGTTGAAGAGCGCCCTCGCACAACTAGTTTTTGCTTACTTTCAAACTCTAATTATGAGTCGTTGAAGGCGCACTATGCACAGTCTATCGAGTACTAACCTCTTGAAACCAAGACTACGGTTGGGCTGGCCCAACTCTTGTTGACCAATCTCTGTGGGAAATGTCTCAACTTTATCCACTTGACACAATTGATCTAAAATGTGGCACTTCATCTGTTCATCTAGCCCTATGACCGATCACATGACATTTGTAAACAATATGACTTTGGCACATGCCGGGCACGTCATGCACACAGGACCTCTCTGCCGTAGTTGGGTCGGCCCAACTGAAGCACTCTAGTTGGGACTGATGCGATAGTTGGGGCGTAACATTTGTACTCGTTTCACAGATGCAATAAATTGATGCGCGATGAGAAATATTGTGCGGCCGACCGCGGTTGAAGGCAAGTTCAGGTCTGAATTGATCCTACCGTCGTTGATTTCATTTATCAGCGATGAATTTCCCTACGTTTGCAATTGTTCCAGCGGGTGGTTGTGGACAGAGGGCAGGTGTAGATATTCCTAAGCAGTATTGCGACGTGTTAGGCCGACCTCTAATTGTTTACACTCTTGAAGTTTTCCAAAGGTAGGCTACGGCCTAGGCCTAAAACCTAACGTTACTCTCAGAATTGTGAGGCACTCTGGTGTGCCTCACAGTTCCAAATTTTCCTTGCTTTGTAACGCTATGGGGTTCTGAATGTGCCTCTTTATTCTGTCATGTCTGTCTAAAACTGCACCTTTTCTAGCCCCACTACTCACTAGTCAGCTAGTGAGTGTGTAGCCGGCAGTAGTGTGGCACGGATCACTCCCTGTTTATCCTTAGCCACACATCCGTCTACGCAATTTCGTGTCGGCCTATTGAACATTCCGGCGCACCCACTTATCGTGGGTGCAATTTCTATTGCACACGAACATGATTCTTGACCTTTCCGCTTTCTAAAAAACCATTTATTGAATGATTTCACTCCCGTTATTCAGGTATTTTCTAGTCTTTTTGCCTTTATCCATTCAATCTAACGGGCACGCTCTCTCAGTCGCCATCTTTAAAATAAGGTCGTTGAGCATTACGTCACTTGACCCCTCATTGTCTCGACGGCTGTTCCATGTCAAGACATATGTAATACACGGACTGAGCGATAAGATACTACATGTACCAATGGGTTCTTCCAAAAGTTTGGCAGCAGTTTAGTTATCTTGTCATGGAATAGCCGTCGAGACGATGAGGAGTCAAGTGATGTGATGCTCAACGACCTTATTTTAAAAGATGGCGACTGAGAGAGTGAGCCTGTTAGATTGAAAGGGTAAAGGCAAAAAGACTGGAAAATACCTGAATAATGTGAGTGAAATCATTCACGTCGCGATTGAAGAAAACAGCAAGACTGTGCACGCACTTATCCACATGACGATATTGTTAAACCTGCTTGGTAGAGTGTCTTCGACTGGTTACTGGAAAGTTTCACTAGAGAGCCAATCTCTTATTGGTCGAGAAGAGTATTGAGCTTTGAAGCTTTTTGTGGTAAAGGTAGCAGTGTACATGTTGTAGAGATTTGCGGTAGCTCCCTGCAAGGATGTGGTTTTGAACCCTCCAGTTCTTTTCAGAACCACACATACTCATAGAAGAGATATCCTTGCGTGGTGCTACCGCAAACCTCTATAACTAATGGAATAAGACTATTGAAGAGAAAAGGCAAAGCTCATACACTCTGCTGTGTTTGTGTGTGTCAAGTTGACCATGCATTTATGTTGATGGACATACAGCAAGAAAGAAAGTCACATTTTTTACCGGATTAACTCTTGCAAATGTAACCCCAAATAGGATCACGACAGTCAAGGGACATTGCCTCAGTAACACTCTTTTTCCGGGTCGACCTTTATTAATAAAAACAGGGAGGTCCTGCATTAACATTCCCCAGTAATATTTTGTACTTTTGCGTTTGATTTGATGTTCCTTTGGCACTATTGGACTTACTATTGAGCTTACAACTTCAGAGCAAGTTAATTAAAAAAAAAAAGAGACAAAGCCTGTGACGGAGACGAAGTTGGGTAGGCCTACATGTACATGTATTCAAGACGGCCTTAAAAAAAATTCTTACCATAAAATCTTAAATGATAAATCTTAGGCTGGTTCTGCACCAACACAGTTGTTGTGACTTCATATTCACAAGATAGGAATCAGACCATTTTACATTGTCCAACTTATATCCCTTAAAAAAATCCTCCTGAGCTACAAATCAGGAAAAGAAAATCTTACACTCTATTATTAAATGTTGAAGTCAGTTTAAAATGACAAAAGAGGAGTATTCTTGATTATCGGGATGGAAAAAAATGATAGCTGGGAATTGAATGCAGCTCTTAACATTTCATGTAAGCGCTTACAGATTTATGGGGTCATGCTATAGAGGATTTTCAGTCACATGATTTTGATGGTCAGCGTTCAGTTGACACAGATATGCGCGGAAACGCAAATGCCTTTGAAGTCTGCCGTATGTGAAATTGCCAATATACATACATGTAGAAAATACCCAGATTCGAAAATGTATGTGCCTCCACGGATATGGTACACTTCCTGATATACCATTTTGTCAATTGTATTACCTGAAATAGCCCCTGTATTAAATGAAAGGCAAGAAGCCTTTTCCTTTGCTGATTGGCGATAAATTGTTTTTAAAAAAATGTGAGTAAATATGTTTTGAGTTCATTTAATGGCAAGTTAGATCACAGAAGGGGGCATTTGGCCAAGTGGTTACGGTCTGTGGCTTGCAACCATAGGGTTGGAGGCTTGAATCTAGCTGCTGGCAGTATGGTGTGGCCCTTGACAAGTCACTTCATACCTACTTGCCTCTCTCCACCCAGGAGTATGGGTACCGGCATTAGCTAGGGAAGCAACCTGCAATGGACTGGCATCCCATCCAGGGGGACAGAAATATTCTCATTCTTTTCATGCCAAGAAAACCAGAGATAAACACCAGCCTAATGAGCCAAATTGGCTTGGACCAGACTTGCTTTAGATCACAGATGAATCAATGAAAAGAACCAGTCACAAGATGCTGCACATGCAACTTACCATAGGCCGGCCAGCTTTGCCTGGCACACTTCAGTCTTTTCACACTGGGATCACTCATATACTGTGCACTGCATAAACCAAACCAACCTGTAACGGCAACAAATCATGGCTTTCAAGCTAGCCTGACTGCAACCAGGGACTCAGTTGTAGCCTGCTCGCAAGCAGTCCACTCACTCTGTGGTGGCCATGTGACCACAGAAGGAAAGGTCATGTGACTCCACATAATAAGAAAGCTCAATTGAAAAGATGCCCCAACTTTGCACTGGTCGTCATGCTGTTGTATACAATGATAGACCAAATGACATGAAAATTTTGCTCCCCGAAGATACAGTGTTGAAGTGGTTTATTGTTTGTTTATCAATAGAAAAGAAACCCTAAGTAACAACAACATAAAATCTTAGAAAAAAGATACTTCTTGAGCAAAACTACACATCATTAGAATTTACAAAGTGAATAAAAATAACTGCAACTAGACAAATGTGGTTGTGCTGCTTCGGATTCAGAGCCCTTTTTAAACATCATTTGTAGATTTTGTGAGCTATTAAATTCCGAGAAGAATGAATCTTTTAAATCTGTGTCATCTTGACGTTTTTCAGGTGACTTGCCACTTGACGACATCAACAACACTTCATGTGAAATATGGTGTATAATGCATGTACATGTACATGCACTTCGTCTTCTAGCTGCTTGCAAAATTCACTTTTAATCAGGTGTGTACTCTCGAGATAGGGTACATTGAAAGGTGTACCTGTAACGTCACGTGAGTTGTCAATTGGTGACATCATCACATGATATAAATGTTCACCTATATCCCTCCCCTTTTTAGCTATCTGCAAAATTGGAACACAGTTGATCCTGTAAAGTTCAGAAGATGCAGTGCTTTGAAGGTGCACGTTACCTAAATTCAAAGTCAAATTTTAAAACAACCTTTATTTCCATACTTTCATTAAAATACGAATCAAGAATACACGTAAAATAAATAAATACGAGCCATGAATACAATGTAATATAATAAGAGAAAATAGAGAAAACTTGAAAAGATAGAAAAAAAAGTATGGAGCTGTTCATATAAGCGGGGGCTTGTAGAGAACAGCCTGTAGACAAGACAATTGGACTAGGGACAAAAACACTGAAACAGACAAGAGAACACGCGACAAACAGTGAAGACTAGACTGGACATCCAAAACAGAAGTAAAGAGTTGAAAGGGGTAAAAATGAGCAGTAACAGGAATAGATACAGAAGTAAAGGTGAGATAAAGAATAAAGTAAAGGAAGACATTGTCTAAGGATGGGAAGCTTTGTAACATTGTGAGAGGAGAGCTCTTTGGTAGGAGGACTTGAAGCAGCTAACGGATGGCATTGTTCTGATTACCCTATCAGTGGTGTTCCACAGACCATAGAAGCAAAGAGTAGAACTTGAGTACAGGGTGTGGGTGAATGAAACATACAAAGTGTGACGGGATCTGGTGGAATAACCATGCGTATCATGGATTAAAGAAAAGAAAGAAGAGAAGCTGGTGGGCGGAAGATTCTGTGTGAATTTGTACATAAAGATACCGGTACCAGTGAGATATTTATTAAGTCGTGAATAGTAAGAGTATGTAACCTTGCAAATTGAGGTGCAGAGTGCTCCTGATGGTGTGATAGAGTGCAGATAAAGATAGCTCGCTTTTGAGTGATGTACAGTGATTTATAGAGAATATAGCTTTGTGTTAGATGTATGCGACCAGACAATATTGCAATAATTTAAGTAAAGTAAGACACGGGAATTATAAAGAAGAACTAAGCATTTGGGAAGTAGAAAGAGACGAAGTTTAGACAATACGCCTGTGTTGCGAGAAACAATATTAGTAATAGAAAAGATGTGCTCTGCCCAAGTGAGTTTATGGTCGACAAAGACACCTAAGAATTTCGCCAAATCAACCCTTGTGATGGGAATACCGTCGATCTTTACCATAGGTAAGTCAGTGTTTTGGGAACAAGCAGCCTTGCTGAAGAAGATGAAGCCTATCACCTGAAGTCGTAATCGTCCATGATACCAATTTTGTACTGTAACACTTCCCTTTTTATCAATGGCAAGTGCAAAGTGTCAACCAAATTGGAAATGTATTTCATGAGATATAGGGTGTTAAAAGATGTGATGCACCTAATAATGTCACATGACTTGTCAACTGATGACATTATCATCACATCAGTTCAACTGTCATTTTTGGAGGGCCTTGAAAAACGATTTTTTTTTTTTCCGAAGAAGTACATATACATTGTAAAGAATGCCAAAGAAAGAAAGTGAAAAAATCACGAATTAGGTTGTGACATCATCATGATATCACTTTTTTTTCAAATGTAACATAACCCTGTTTTCATTCATACCATAGAGCTACCCGGTATACGTGTAGCTCTACACTCCATACAATTCTAAGCTTTGTTAGACTTGATATTGAGAGGTTGGGCTGTAAAGAATTCAACTATGCATGTCATGTGATCTTAACTGATCTTAAATAAATTGTTCGGTGAGAAATTTATAAGAAAAGATTTGTTCAGATCAGAACAGTACTCTCTACGGACCACTTATTGTACCCTCAAGGTAAGATTATGACATGCAGGTAAATGCTAGGCTGATCAGAGGTTCAAATGTTGACCTTCAGCTCAGTTATTTCAATGTACCAAGGAAGTTTATGTTCAGCTAGGCAAGGCATTGTGCACAGGAAAATTATCGGAAGGTTACACAGAGGGAGCCAGGATTATGTTGACTCTACATTCATGCTGAAGTCAAACAAAACAGGATTAAATTCACAAACAGACTTCAAAGTAGAGCATACATGTGTTTTTAGCAATTATTAGCATTGAAAATACTCAAGATAACATGTACCTGTTGAACACAATGGTACAAATGCTTATAAAGTCATGTAGTCTTTTACCAAGGTCAAGGTTTCTCTACATTCAATTTTTTTGTAATGATATTAATAAAAATGTGAATACTGGCTTCCCTAAATCAAATTGTGAAACTTTCAACTGTGACAACTGCCCTTTTTACCCCAGCTTGTGAGTGGCATCTTCCAGGTCATCTCTGCTTGGCTGATGTCCAATCAAGAAGAGAGACTATCAGTTACAATCTGCTTCTACTGGGTATTAATGCATGTATTGGCTTCAAAAATAATAAATAAACCATGTTGTCAATAACTGTAGACTTTACCGCAGTACTTTCAAATTACGATGAATTATGGGTTGATTTATTGAGTTGCTTAATAAGTTGCATTGAGCAGCATATCGCAGAAAGGTTTTTCCTTGGATTGTTTCTGAACATTGGGAAAATGTCTCAGCAGATTTATGAGAAGTTTTTCTGAAGTAATTCATGCAAATGTAACAACACTGAAAAGAATATAAAGCAAATATAGGGCCATGCGACTCAATGTAATCTGTCAATCTGCACAATCACTCATCTTTACCTGATCAGTTTATCTCATTGCATGATATGCCCATAATTCTGTCATCAGCAAATGCCCATTTTTAAATAGATTACGGTTTTGGAAGACTGATTGCACCAGCAAGGAAGTTAAGATTGAAGTTTCATACAGGCTCAACTCACAAAACAATCTGATTGCGTATTCATGCAGATTGTGCAACACACCTAATTACATGTAAAATATTCACCCCTATTGAGGGTAGACAATTTAGAGTAAAAATTAATGTTATTATTATTATTGAAATTAATTATGACAACTGCCATATCAACAACATGGACATCTTAATGAACATCACACCTGAGTCTTTTCTTAAATGTGTTCATAGGCATACATGTCATCTATAATCACAGTATGACCCGCATGCATGTCAGTTCTGCCTCAGAGTGTGAACAAATGTAAACATGATACATGCATATGGTGAAGCTTACATGTCATGAGTTGAATTTGTACAGGATTATCAAGTTGATCTATGAGCTGGCATCACCACATTACATGTCCAGTTTGTATAGGTAATCGCTAAAAGCTGCATCTCCCCTTTTACAGGATTAAAACAATGACAAATTCAGGCTGAAAAGACACCTACTAAAACAGCACACCATATTATATTCATACAGAGGCGTTACTCTCGCTTACCAGAGCAAGTCAGAGACATTTGTTTGGGCTACCTTTTAAGTCTGTTGTCATGGATATGGACGCATACTACTTGACCACACACGATAAATTAGAAGGCCAGCATCACATCGAAGCTAAGCCTAGAGAACATTTTGGCATAGGCTGCTGATATATGAATCACGTTGTTAACATACACATTTTGGCATGGGCTGCTGATATATGAATCACATTGTGAACATACACATTTGGGAAAAGTCGCTTAATCATGCCCAAATGATTCCCACAGTCACTAGGACTAGTCCTTGTTTTATGCTTGGACTGCAGATGCTGGAACTAACACAAACTGTGCGACACAGGGCATTTTCCTAACTTGTGCCCTGGTAGAGGCCGCAAGTATGTACATGTGTAGTGTGCGCCAAATTGAGGGCAAAGGTCACCGTGTACACAAATTATAATATATCAAACGATCATACTTGTAAATAGTGCTCTTAAATGCAAGTACATGTAGTACTAATCTGCACATATATTTGAAATTGGTGAATTGAAATTTACAGTTTTCAGCAAAATTTGAAAGTAATTGGACTTGATTAAGTTCCAGATATTGACAGGAAGTAGCAGTATGCTTGCAAATTGGTACACATATAAATCATGAAAAACTAATAACAGATCAATGAATAAGGTCATGATGACATCACTTTAGAAATGCTATCAGGGATTGACTATTAACGTACTGAGTGACTTTCATAACGATCAGACATTGCCTATATGTAGAATTAAAACTCTACTTTATTGTGACGTCATCATGACGTCACATGATTTTCCAACAAATGGATATCTAATAGACCTGGAGATCTAGCAAAAAGAATTTTGAAAAAAAAGTTGTTTTGTTCAGGAGATATGTCGAAAAGAATGTCAAAATGAGAAAAATTTAAAAATCGTCAAAAAATCAGGTGGGGACTTCATCATGACGTAACTCAAATTTTCACAACACATTTGGATTTGTTTGTGTGCAAAATTTCAACCCACTGGGACAAATGGTCCAAAGATACAAGCCTGAAGAGAATTCAACTTTGTGGGTTTGTCAAGTGACAAGTAATGATGTCATCATGACGAATATCTTCTTGGGCCATCCTTGGGTGGTGGTCTAAGTATATGTCAAGTTTGAGGGCAATTACTCATACTAAAGTGCTATGGTGGAAGGATTACTGAATCGAAAAACACCAAAAAACTAGGTATTGTTAAAAACTGGATTTTTTCTTAATCACGATGTCAATATTCCCTGGGATATTCCTTTTTTTATCAGGGTCAGTGACCTAAAAGCACAATCACTTATTTTTCACTCTCTCAATCCCAACGTATTCTCAAAAAACCACTGCAGACCGCCTGTGACATTGTTTATTGTAAGAATTGTAGAAAAAGTAAGGCATTTTTAGGGTATTCTGTTCCTGTCTATTGAAAAGTGTCCTCTACTTCACCATCGCGAACCAGAGAATGAAAACAATAGCTACGTCAGCAGTGTAGCTGAAGCAGCTAAAAACGTACCATCACAGAGCGAGTTGATTTTGATTGTGTATGTCATGTGAAGGCTTGGTATGACTCCTTGACTTGGGAAGTTTCGTTAGCTTTAAATTTGGAGAACTCAAATTTAAGCCATTCCCCAAGGTTCAAGTTTTACTGCATTTTATTTCACACTTAGAAACTTAGAAATAAAAATTTTCAGTTGCAAAGTACTAAAAGTCAAAAGTAGTCCTGTGCAGTTCTAGTTCCTGAACCCAGGCAGTGAGCGTGCCAATGCAGCGCTCAATCCAGCAACTTGGAAGTAAAGTGGATGATATATCAGAGTGAATATTCTTAACTACCATGTTTTGTTATCATTTTTAAAATAATTACGAGTACCCACCCATCACAGGAATTGGGTTTCTGGTTCTGGTTCTACCTGGTAAATGCACACCACTGTTCAATACCACTCACTAAACTGCACTAAATCAGCAGTCAATTTTGCTGTGACGCCAAACAGCCATCAGTATTTCAATGATTGTTAAATCTGCCAACACTAAGAATCTGTCAGAAATCTGAACACCCATTTAACCAGCCCATAAAAAACAAGCAGCCACTTGAGAGATTTACACTTGCACTGTACATGTACGTGTACACATATGCATATATGTAATAGCTGCCATTTTGACATAGCAAATCTGTAGTTCCCTCATTTTCTGCAAATAGCACCCTGCCCTCTTTTTTAGTTTTATTGTTTTCAGGGTTTTTTTAATTGGAATGTTCCAAGTTTTTTCAGTCTGAAATTTACAAATTGGAACAGTTCCAGTTAAATCAGAATTGCTGGCAGGAATGTTGTTACCCATTACCAAAGGTACCTTCACAGAGCTCCCTCAAATTTAGACATAATGGAGTCAGGGTTGTGATTGCATTCCCATACGATTTGATCAGTCAGAGCTCCCACTGCATTTTAGGTAAAGGAGTCCAAATCACTGGCTTCTTTGAAAACTGTTCCCCCTAACCTGTACTGAACTCCTTTCTTTGTTAAAATTCCCCTAATGTACACAGGTACCCACTTTTAAAGTGGATGTTTATGATACTTGAAAAGCTGTGATTGTCCAATTTAACAAGGTTCTTTCCCAACAGTTATTGCTCTTGGACAACACTGAGGTGAACAGTACCACATGATTTTTCTCATTATTCCTGTTTCTAGACTCGTTTGGGTTGAGAAAATCTTTGTCGCCATCTCACCAGATTGGGAAGCCCATGCGAGGGAACTAGTCCTGTCTTATCATCTCAGCAAAGTTGAGCTCATAAATGGTGGATCCAGCCGCCACCACTCCATCCAGAACTGTGTTCAGCATCTGCAGAATCACCTACTGAAGAGAAGAGAAGGGGCGGAGCTCGGAAAGCAAAATGGCAAAGTGTTAGCTGAGGAAGAACCAATTGTCATTATCCAGGATGCCGTCAGGCCATTTGCAGATGAGAACATCTTGAGGAAGGTGACTTTAGCTGCTAAGGAGCACAGGGTAAGATTTTCAAAAGAATTCTTACGTTAGGTTTTTGAAAGGTACAGTCCATCAATATCAGTTATCAGGAAGTAATTGTAAGCAACAAAATTATTGTTGAAAGTATACTTAGTTCACGGATAGTTATGGGACTGAACTCCTCTTTCTGGCAAGCTCTCAATTTCAAGAAAACTATGAAGGACATTTCCAATGACGTGTGTATAGAAACAGTTTTGGAAACTTGCCACAAGAAGCGTGCAAGTATCGACATGACACTCATGCACGGTTACTAATTCATAGGCTCATTGCATGACATCATGCCGCTGCATTCGACTGAATGTGAGATCCTGTCCCAGATGCTGAATTCAAGCCTATTTCAAAACATGACTCAGCGCATTTGGATCTGAAATCAAAATCCTTGAATATTGCTTTTCTTGGAATATACGATATTCACTGTGCTGAAACTTCATCAGGTTTGTTCTTGAGGCACACTTCTTAAGATTTTAAGCAATTTGTTGCCTCAAAGGAAAATAATACACAAACAACAAGTGACGGACTGTACCTTTGAAGTACGTGCATCATCTCCTCACTTACTTGACATCTGTACAGACACTGATGGATGATCACTTTTCTTATCAGGAAAACATACCCAGTCCTACCCAGTGATGTAGCCAACTGTGCCTCGGTTAATTGTGCCATCAAAAGAGCTCCCCCTTCCCAGTTGCCTCCCTTCCCGATTACAAATTTGAAGAAAGAATGAAAATAACAAAATTGTAAAGAAATTTGATGTCTCCCACAAGAGCACACGTACCATCCAACTATCCTACTTGCTATCCAAAGGACAGACTTCTTGCTACACTGTATGCCAGTAGTCCTTCAAGCCCTGAGCTAGACACACCCACAAAAAGCTTTGAATGCCTTATGCAATCCACTATCCATTGATTTGTCATTTTATCTCAATGCTTTATAATTTATAGCCATTTTCTGATCAGTGAATACTTATATAGAACCCCATTCACAACAGCCCATCATTTTTGGAAATGAAATCATTCAATGATCTAATATGGCAACTCTGTTTACATTTGGCTCTGCTGAGCCAATGATGACTGAGGTGTACAGTGCCTAATCTTTTCAAAATACTGCAAAACCAGGTTTCTAGTTTGAGGCAGATTGTCTGATTCAAATGTTTTTTGCAGATAAAATTGCCAGGACTCGTCCAAAAAATGCATTTTCTTCCAACCCTCACAGCCCAGAGTACAGCGCTCTAAATAGCACCTAAGTCAGTTGCAAATGGGACCAAATTTTTGCAAATGTGATCATATTTTCACCATACAGTCGCCATTTGCGACTTAAGATACATGTAGCTTAAAACTACATACAAAAAGTACTTGAACAATTTTGAGTATGCTTAAAAATCGAAAAGTAATGATTACATGTATGTACTCAAATTCGTTCTGGAAAGGTAGAAATGGCAACACAAGTCGCATTGTGGATTACAAGCTTACCATGTGCGCTGTACATGTACGTAAATGATACTGTACATATGCCGTGATCACACGCACGTGTTGGCTGGTTCCCGATCTAAACATACGTTGTTGATGCACTGTATATGGACACCAGGGCCATCGTACAAACAATGGCTTGGGCTCCATTTTTGCTGCTTTTTTGCTGCAACGTAAATGAAGCCTAAAACGGAGCTCATATACAGGAATTAAAGGGTGTTGCTGTGATTTAGAGTGTTGGAAATAGTCCTGCACTGCAACTACCGACGTTATAATGTCTGTGGCTGAACCTCGTGGAGAGAACCCTGATTTCGTGGATTGACCTCATTAGCGCTTGTGTACATGAACATGTGCATGTTGTGTGGTGTACATGTACATGTGCTGGGCCAGGTCATGATTCTACGTCGTGGATGGACGATGTACATGTAAACACAGGGTATTTTGTGTGTATGTACGTTCATGAATATTCAGCACACGTGATTACTAAACTTCTGTAAGTGCTGATGCCTAGATTTTTCCCCATTAGGAGCCAATGGCAGCCAAATATTTTAGTAGATTTTTCTGTTTAAAGGGTCGCCAGAGTACTCAACTTGCAGTAGGGGAACATGGTCCATTTATTGTACTAAACATTTCTGATATTCATGAATCTATCTGTAAAAATCTACTCATTTATTGGCTTTTGCTTTTTGTTTTTTGCTTTTGGTTCTGGCAGGCTTCAGGATCTGTTCTCCCATTAGTCTCAACCATACTTGAGAGTGATTCCCAAGATGTTCTTGTCCAATCACTGGTCAGGTCAAAGTTGAGAGAGAGCCACACCCCTCAGGCATTCTGGTGGTCAACTCTCCGTGAGGCCTATCAAAAGGTGAGAAATGACGCTGGACTTTCTTTCCTGACAGTGTCTGTTTGAACATAATGATTCAGAAAATTTTCTGCCAGAAAAATCAATTTCTATCCTTGATCATGAGTCATTCAAGAAATGCAAGATCCAAAAGTGATACAATTTTGTGTCCCTGTAACTTGTAATATTTGACAGTGAAATATCGCCGAAATTTGACTTCAAACTACATGTATTCTTATTTGTTTGGCAGGTAATTTGCATTGCTTAATTTTGAAATTAAATGTGTTCAGAAGTTACAAATTATTTGGCAGACGTGGCAGGGACACACAAAAATTGGACCCCAAATTTACTAAATAACCTTTTTGATAAGTTTAAGTGATTCTGTGGGACTTGAAGCACTTTAGCTCATCTTGCATATCTTGCAGTGCCCAACACAGACTGCTTGTAATGAGGGCATGGAAGGATTTTGAAAATGAAAGGTTTTTCTTTGGAAATTTGGGGTTTTTATGTGAGTTTTCACCCTGGTTTCTTGGGCAATCTTGCAAGGAGCATTCCTAAATCCTCCAAAATTGTCTAGGAGCAGGCATCCTATGGCATGTTGTTTGTTCTTTAACATTTACAGGGTAGCCCTACATGAAGTAATGTGACTGGGTGCTGCCATAATTGGTCTCAGAAAATTGTCCAAACCTGTTCATTGTTGAAAGATTTAGGAGTTTTACAATTAGTAGCTCAGTGATCAGAGGTAATAATGCTGTGATCTGAAAAAACGCCCAGAATATTAATTGTTACCCTCTTTAAAATTTAATTTTTTTTCCAATTAGATAACAGATTATGACCTAGTCCATGGAACAGAGGTCTTGGATCTGGCCTTAAAGTATACTGGCTGTAGGGCTAAATTAGTTGAGGCGCCTGACTATGTTTGGAAGGTAAATCAATAAAGTTTGTGAAAGAGGAGTAGTCAGTGGTTGCATTAATTCAACAAAGTGTTTGCTAAGTATTGCTTTATCTCATAAGCTTTCTACTGTAGAGCATCTGAAATTTAAGTAGTACAAATATTCTAAAGACTCATTTCACATGTGATCCAGTTCTATTATTTGTACTTTAGTAAAGGAGAGAAAAAATTACTTTCTTTAAAGTAATTTTTGTTTTTTTGGAAATAACATGTCTAGGTCACCTACAAGAAAGACTTCCTAGCAGCTGAGACTCTTGCCAAAGGTAGGTAAAACACATCTAGAAGTATGTGACACATCAGAATGTTTCGACCCCAACCAAAACTTTTCCCTGCCAAAATAACAGTGGAGGATAACCTTGTTCACCCAGAAAAGTTTAATGTTCATTCAGTTGTTGCTATCATTTGATAATTGCTTGAAACTCTTTGACAGAGAACTAGTTAGGTTACGTAATGATGACATTTTTAACCTAGCCCTATAGGGATGAGCCTAGTTAGGTTACGTAATGATGACATTTTTAACCTAGCCCTATAGGGATGAGCCTAGTTAGGTTACGTAATGATGACATTTTTAACCTAGCCCTATAGGGATGAGCCTAGTTAGGTTACGTAATGATGACATTTTTAACCTAGCCCTATAGGGATGAGCCTAGTTAGGTTACGTAATGATGACATTTTTAACCTAGCCCTATAGGGATGAGCCTAGTTAGGTTACGTAATGATGACATTTTTAACCTAGCCCTATAGGGATGAGCCTAGTTAGGTTACGTAATGATGACATTTTTAACCTAGCCCTATAGGGATGAGCCCAATACTGTCAGATCCTTCAATATCCATACAGAGTTCAAATGATTTTGCAGAATTAAGGTAAACGAGAATCCCTCAAGCCTTCATGCGCAGGGAATGCACCATTGGCTGGCTAGAGAGAGAAGGGTATCGCCATTTCCCTGACAAAAATAGGAGTTGAAGGTTAAATTGGTATATTGGATGGATGCTGCCAGTGCCAGCAAGGTAGGCAAGTGTTCCTCCAAGAAAAAGAGCCATTTTAAAATGAGGGCAGTTTCAACAGCCGTTCATGAAAAGTCAGAAAGCAAAACTGTACTTACATGTACGTTTTGTACTCGGCAGCAATGCTGTATGTAGAGTTGCAATGTGAGCTTGTGTAAAAGTGTTGCAGTAATCAGTTGGAAACTTTCAAAGATATATCATCAGTGGACAGTTAATTTTTTCCTGCATAAATGCACATACATTGTGACCACACAGGGTACACTTTCATGGCAGACGGTGGAATTAACCTTGAAGTGTTGCAATTCTCTTTATAAAGGGATCTGCCCAGAGGCAGAGGTCAGCCAATCTTGACTCCTTAACTAGTGCTGCTAGTTAAGGAGCGTGACACCTACCTTCAATTCATTTTCTGACAAAAGAGGCCGCCCAGAAAATTGTACACACACCCCACCCTGGGGAGGTCAGATGCTGTCCAGTGCTCCCCCTCCCTGTTTCATTTTTGTGAATATCCTGGGGGTTTTTCGTGAAAATATATTGCTTTTTTCAGCACAGCATCTACATTGATGAGTATATTATTATGCCTAGTGTCACTGTTTTTAAATGAGAAATGGACAATTGCAGTTAGCTTCAATTTCATACTTTTCCTTTTCTTACAGTTCATAATTCAGAAGTTTATCTCTTGTCCAGTGATCCAGTAACAAGCAAGGTTTTGATGACTCTTCAGAGCTGTTTAGTATCACGCAGTTTGAAGGTATGTCATCCAACGTCTCTCTTTTCAAGAGCATTGGAACAAAAATCTGTTTTGACAACCGAGAGCATTGACAACATTAACACATCATCTGTGTCACATTATTTGCATCAGAACACAAAGAAACTACAAATTACTATGCCATACTGCAAATGCAGTACTATAGCTTTCTTTACATTGTGCACAAAGTATACTGCATTTCCAATTAAGCTTATTAAACTTAAAGGGACATACCATGGTAACAGCAGTAACAGCAAAGACAATCAAGCTTATTAAACTTAAAGGGACATACCATGGTAACAGCAGTAACAGCAAAGACAATCAAGCTTATTAAACTTAAAGGGACATACCATGGTAACAGCAGTAACAGCAAAGACAATCAAGCTTATTAAACTTAAAGGGACATACCATGGTAACAGCAGTAACAGCAAAGACAATCAAGCTTATTAAACACAAGCAGAACAGAAAAGAGACAGATTGAAAAATGTAACTTCCGAATGTCCACTAAGATCTCTTCTAAAACATTCACCCATATTTCAACTTCAAAAGCTAGAAAGCTAAGCTACATGTTACCCCAAGAACTGCTATTACCATAAGCCTGACTTTAAACCTAAGATTTTTGTCAGCACACGATTTCCCAGGGGATGGTTGTGTGCTGTGACTCCTGACAAACCCAGTGTTATTTTGGAGACATTGTTTGTATGCCGGGGGTTATGTTTGGATGTCATTTTTATCATTAACAGATTAGTGAAAAATTACGGTTTTGCTCTGAGGAAAGTGCCTTTGAGATTTGTGTTTATTCAGAGTAATGAAAGGAAAAAGGTATCCAGACACTACAAACAGCTTCAAGACTCAAAATTCTACATACCTGTTATCCCCTTTCAGTTCAGTGCTGTTCCAATGCAACTTATGCCCACTGATCCATTTTTTTTTTAAAGAGTGATCTATCATTTTTCTTTTCTTGCAGGTCTCAGTTGTACCGACATTGCCGGATTCTGTGAAATCCTTTCATACTTCCATTTTTCTCCACCTTGTAAGTTGATGAACATGTAAATGTCCAACTTACAGTCGTGTATGACAGTTACTCTTTACAAGCTATGACTCAAGCACACTTGTACCAGATGGATTTGAAATGTTAGGTTGGCGTTACTTGGCCATTGAATAGCAACTCAGCATCTTCAGACCAGCAAACTATTTCTGGGCATGGCTCTTACAGCTAGAGAGATTTGTTTCACTGACCGTCTGAATATATGGCCAGTACACGTATTTCTCGTTTGGATGAGTTGTTTTCTTTAGGTAATTTTAACCCAACTCCCTGGCTATTTAAAGCAAGGAAGTTTATCAGGCTCCTTCAAATTAAACACAGTGGAGAACACCACGAACACTGTAACAATAGAAGTCACATGTCCTCACAAGTCCCTGCAAGTCCATCATGATGAGTCATCCAGTCTTAAGCCAAGTCACAGTCCAATACAAATAAATTGTGACAGAAGCATTCCTTTATTATTTATCCTACCAGGGCTCCCAGTCCTCCCCCCCCCCAAAAAAAGTGTTCTTTTGCCTTACAAAAGTCAGCATTTGAAACAAATTGCTTTGACCAAATTTAGCTTGTGCTAATCTTTTTTCCAATTATCCCAGTACCAGTACGTTTACATGTCTGTCCACCGTGTGAATCCAAACACACTCCCCCAACATCAGGCAAAGTGGATTCAGACTCAGTGTTGGATGTTGACGGCTTGAATTGTATAGAAAGAGAGCAGACTGTTCTGCTTTGGTGGAGAACATTTCATGACAACCAAAAGAAACAAAACAAAATGGAAATTCACAAAATACCCTACTGCTCCGTCCTGTAAAAGCACAATAGGCAGAACACTGTCAATAATATGAACATGATTCTTAAAAAAAAAGCTCACTCCATGGAACGCTTGTTTGCAACTAGTGTTTGCAGATACATTCATCACAATGGCTGACTTGTATGAATGGGAATGAGTTATGCACTTGACTCACTTGAATCACATCATACATGCCATCACTGTCAAATACTTAACAACAGGCAAACTACACCAGTGCTTTTGGAGCCTTGAGCAAAACAAAAGCATGAGTCAAGGATAACTTGCATTCATTTCTTTTTCACCTGCGTTGCACAAGCTCGTCAATGGTGGTTTCAAGTCCTGTGCCACTTGTAGCACGAACTGTGAATTTTTTCACAAGCCCTTAGACAACACCAAACATACAATTTTATAAACTGTATATTGGTGAATGGTAAAACACCCAATACAAAGCGACAGTACTCATATTTAAGACACCTGTACATGTATGTATGAGCACTTATCTCTTTTCCCAAAGGTAAAACCTGCAGAAGAGGAGGCAACCATGAAATGTGAAGAGACATTAAATGCCTTACATTTAGTCTCTAGGCCAGGCCACAGTGGCCTCCTAGCCTGCATGTGCCACCTACACGATGGTAGCGACAGGACATTGGGATTCTATAGACGGCTTGCGAGGAGTCTAGATACCCAGGGAAAAGCCAAGAGAGTCCAAGCATTCCTTGTTGTCTACACAACTCCCAAAGATGAGGTAAACTATTATGTAGTTTTTGCTAAGTGAGTTCAACTGTTATGGAACATCAGGTGGCACAGAATTCGGTCATACACTTATGCAATTGTAAAATCTGCTTGGATTGTTTAACCACTTTGCATTAGAGGACATAAACACACAATACATTTTCATACACAGGTGTCGCTGAAAGTCAACGTACAGGGTTCCTCAAGATCCCTGTGAATGACATTTAAACTCGCATATCCAGTGTTTTTGGTAAATACACAAAGTCCCAGATGGGTGGAGGTTGGCCATGAGCTTGACCACTATGTATGGCCTGCTGTGATAGCAAATATCTTTCTCTGCATGTGCCCTAGAGTTCAGAAAAACATGAGTCTGCAGTAAGAAATATCTGTTCCAATACTGTTGAAATGATCTCTTGCTAATCAGCATGTCATCACAGGTTTCACAAAGAGGCAAATTTCTCACTGGAGAGTAAATCTAGGTTTCAATAAGATTACATATGAAGTTGGTCTCTTCTTCAAACACTTATCTTCTCAATATTAAGCATTCCTCTGACTTAACCAATGCTACTCCATGAGAGAGGGGAGTGTAAATGACACAAAACTGTAAAATGATATTCATAGAATTTAATGAAAGTGGATTATTTTGTAAACAAGTGTGTTCATGAACACTCATAATTCCTGTGAAAATGGTACACACACTAGACAGTTTTGCTGTAGCGTGTGCCATGTGCAAAATTGTTACATTTGTATTCATTTCCAGAGTCAAATTCATGTGAGTTTTGCCTTTTTTTCCCTACGTTACATCTGTGGAAGACAAATTTGTCTTTTTGTGAAAACTAGAAATGCGGTTTGGTTGAATTTTGCCTCACAGAGATCATCGTAAATTGGCTGACTTCAGTAGATTTGTAAAAAAAAATGATTACACCAACTCAGGTTTGTCATACGCTAGTCAATTTTACAAAACAATAGAAATTAAAAAAAAAAATTCGGGGCCACTCTGTCTCGTCATAAAAACCGTGACGATTTGTGACTTGGCTGTATATCAAGAGTTGGCCTGTGGGCTCTATATCATGCCCTTTCCAAAGATTAAAAAAATTGGGTCAAATGTAACTTTTTCTACAAGTAGTTTTAAGAAAGTTACAGACGTGGAATTTTGCTGTTGATCAGCTGATTTCCTTTTTTTTTTTTACTTCTCGTTTATGGCATTACAAATTGACAGACATGTCATGTAAAGTTTGGAATTTCCTCTTTTTTCTTAATTCCCAGTTGCATGACTGAAGCTATGTTAATACTCCAACTGGGTATTGTGTTACAGTCATTCATTGATTGAAAATTACAGTTCTGTGCCGAATTCTGTGGAAATCAACAGTGTTTTGTCATATTTGAAAGCATTTGAAAGCAAAACTGAATTGCTGGACATGGTATCTCAGCTATTCTGGCCACATTTGAACAGGTGTGTTTTGGGTGGAGATGTTTACATCATGGCGCAGCCTCACAAGATAAGGTCGTATGGAATCAAGTGAAATCAATAAGACTTTTCCTCAATTTGCTTTGATGTCTTAGGAACAGCAAACAATATCCAAAGTCTGTGAGATGTTAGCTGGCTTGATATTGGACAGGAATCCCCAGATGAGCGGCCAACTCTTTGTCATCTCTGACCAGGATTAGAGCATCCATGTCACCCCTGTCAGTTGTCACCAAATTCCAGCAACTGTCAGACTGCTGAACATTTGATCACCTTTAATCTTAGCCAGATGAGATTCACACAGCATGTTTGCCAGGTCAGATCACATTATAGTGACATGCACTCTTGATTCCTGTGAGAGTGCATACATGTAGTTTTGGTACTGGCATGGTAAACATTTCATCCAGTCCATTGGGAGTGTACCCATTTACAAAAAGGCTTTGTGCTGCACGTTGACCCTGTGTTAGAGGATGGGTTCATCCTAACACCTGTGCCTTTTATTAACAGAAACCAGTGATGTAGTGTCGCAATGCTGAGCTTTGGCCTTCAGGGCCTTGGCTTTATCCTTAAAGGGTAGCTGCAATCAATATGTTTTGATGCAAACCTTCAAAAGCACCTTTGTGTCTCAGTTAACCTTATTTTCAACATTTGTTTCACTATTTCGAGGGTTAATTTTTTTGCCCTTTTGGCTTTTATGCTAATTAGTATTGCTATATTCATGAGAAAAACTGTGATGTCATCTCTGGAGGAAAGCGTCAGTGTTGCGTTGGTTTGTACGCAAAAAAGTCCTTCAATTTTCTAGATTTTGTTGGGCTGAATTTTCTCCTCTTTTCTGATTCACCGATGTTTATGTGCATACGATAAGCAAGTATCAAAACTTTCCTCTGAAGTATTTCAGTCAGTAAATTCTGGGTTCACAGTTTGAACAGAAAAACCTATGCACTGAACAATGTCTTCCCTAGATGACATCACAGCAACAAGAGCCCTCAGTTGTCCAGGAAAGCATGGCTCATTTTAAGTGTATAGTCCTAACAGTCCCAAATCCTCCAATTTTCAAAATGATTTTACATACACCCTGGGGGTGGGGTTAGGGTTGAAAAAGTGCACTTTTCAATGAATTTAAAGAAATAAGAAAGTAAAAGAGTTTTTATACATTGCAGAATACACAGTTGCAAAAACATGTGTTAGAAAAATTCATTGCAGCTGCACTTTAAGGCCTAAGGGAAAAGCCTTGGCCTTGCGGGGCCAATGCTTTGTCATTTTGGAGCCTTGCTAGGCCCACTGATTTTTTTTTCCAACTTTCCAGGTAAATTTGTTTGAAGTTTTGCACTTCTGCAAACGTTAACTTTGGGTCACATGTGAATTGTTTTTTAAGCCTTCAGTATCTTATTTAAACATGTTTTGCCCTGTGACGGAAAAGCATCATAGATTTGTACACATTCACTATTACTGCATTATATTTGTTACCATGCTACTTCCCCAAAACAAACTACGGTAATTTCCGGAATAAAAGCCGCGCGGATTAGAAGCGGCAGCACATAAAAATCGGCAAATTAAGATTTAAAGTTGGTGTATAAGCCGCACCATGGTGCTGAATGATCCAACCATGGAGATCATCATGCTGTGCGCTGAAGCACCAGTTATGGTTCCATTACACATGCAATCTTCATGAGCAGAGTGCCAAGGAGGGCCACTACATGTATCAAAAAGGAATTTAAGTCCTTGAAAATTACCAATTTTTACGGGCTGGATGATTATCCTGGTTGCATGGGCCAGGCAATTTATGCAGACGGGGCTTGGGATGTGCAGTAAACACTGATAAATCTTGATAACTTGAAGTAGGTTAGGCCTAAGTTGAAAGTCGGACGACTTATTCCTGCCTAAAGAATAGGTTTTTATGTACAAAATGCCTCCGTAACTCGAAATGTCCACACCACTATAGCCGCGTATGTTGAAATTTTGGTAACGACGATCAAAAAACACCACAAAATCGCTTCAAAAATAGTAGGCGAAGGACTACTGCGAGACCTAATAAATAGTTCAAGTCATCATTGTCATGCCCGAATCACACAAGTGTTCACACAGAACTGCTTGTGTTGTATGCACTGCACTGCGACCATGACCAATCCCACTTTCAGCTAGCCTGACTGCTACCGCAGACCCATCTGCAGACAGTCCAATCACTGACTCTTTCTGATTACTACAAGGTTGCTGTATAAGCCAGCCAGCGTGTAAGTCACAGAGATATTTTTCAGCGTGAGAATCAATGTATGAGCTGCCTCTTATAATCCGAAAATTACAGGAATCATTTTCTGTACATACAACCATGTACTTTATTACTTGTGGCCCTAATATGCCTAAGGCCAGGAAGATACAGTTATATAGGATAGATATGTAGAAAATTGTCTTATCTGTGCTAAGGACTGATGATCATGCTCTGAATTCTCTACTGGTTACTTTCCACATGGTCTGATCTTGAGCGCATGTCATACATAGTTCACTTTATATGTCATCTGTAACTGGATTTCAATCAATGTAATAAACAACTGTTTTCAAACAGCCTGTGCTCCCTAAAAAAGATGCAGAGAGGTTTCTAGCAGGGCAGGCCATCCTGCCAAAATTTGATGACACCCTGCTAAAATGTTGCCACCTGCCAAAATTTTCACCACCTTGCTGTGTTTTTTTCCATTGGATTTTCCCAATTCTCTATTGTCTTCACAGTTATTTAAGTATGGAGAAGTTGCTTACACTCTGTGGAACAAACATGATGAGTTTACCAACATCAGTAAACAGCAGCATTGCAATGGTGTTTATGATCAAACTCAGATCTTGACACATTGTACGCAACATTAAGCATTCGCATCTGTACATGTAATACGTACACAAGAAAGCCTTTGCTTTGACCCTGGCAGAAACCCTTTGACTGGCATCATTTCAACCAATAAAGCATTTATTTATAACAATCAAAAGCAACTTCCAAACAGAATGCCATTCCTACCGTATGGACAGTGTATTATTCTTTATGTGCTAGTTTCCTTTTACTAATACATCAAAGAGAGGGTTTCTCAAAATTGCATTTGTAATAATGAAATTCACAGAGGAAGAAGCAGACTCCATTAATCATGCTAATCCACTATTTTTTTCAGAGATGGATTCAAGTCAATCACGAGTCCTTTCAGAAGCCCCTTAACAAGTCCACTAATAAGTAACAGGGTGAACAATGACAAAAGAATGCTTTTGTCAGAGTTAATTTGAATAGCTTGTAAATTAGCTTAAGATTGAATGACTTTTGATAGACTTGTGATGGACTTACAGGGACTTGCAGGGACTTGTGATGGACTCTAGTACAACACTGATTTGTTTTGTGCACACACGAAGTCTGCAGAGGCAGACTGTGTTGAACTTAACTTTGCCACTGTGCATAAGTGTTTTCATTTTGGGCAATTTGATTCATAGGGGAAGGGGCAGGTTAGCATTTCTCCAAAGGAATTTCCGGTTTTATACTTTTTAGTCCATAGTGTCAAAAGGTGCCAATTTTATGCTGTGATTCCCCCCCCAGTCTAGGATTCAGTAGTTAGATTTCAGAATTTACTTTACTTGTAGAACTGTCCAAAAAGTGAGTGAAATGGGATTGTGTATGATTACATCAACAAGGTAGTCAGAGTGTCCAAATTTCACATTGATACACAAATACATATGTGTGCACTTGTCCTTTGTACATATACATGAACCTTTATTTTGCGAATGCATTTAGATGTGCTTTATATTCCTCTATCAAGCCACATCAGCTTTGGTTGCCAATATACCTATAAGCCTAGAAGTGGCCAAAACCACTGAGCAAAGGTGTGTATCTATCAGCTACAGCTGAAGTATTTTAGGCCGAGCCCAGTCTGTGTCTGTCTTGCATCACGTTTTGTGCAATACAGATCATATTCAGTCTTGCCACCTGTAAAAACATTTGCAATTTTTACACAGTGTATTCAACAAATTTAAAGTGCTTTTTAAAACAAGTTTCTTCAAGGTAACTAATTGTTTTTGTGTTTTTCCATTTTACTTGCTTATTCTGTGTATTCATAATCCTTGCTTCATATTTGTTTTTAATAAATGTTATTTTTGAGTATGTTTTAGAATAAACTATAAGTTTGTTACAAAGGCTCTTGATGACTGATTCCCTTTTGTGAAACTAAATTGGACAGATGTTTGTGATGGCGTTGCTATGGCAGGGACTGTACAGAACAACAGTCTTCAACAGGAATATATGTACGGAACCAGTGAGGACTACAAGTTGAAGTTACATGTACAGGCAAAAAAAGGAACATTGGGAAGTCCTCATCAGCTTGGACAAAACTTGGTATACTTGATGAGGAAGGTGACTGAGATGGGATTTCCTTGCGAATAGCTGAAGTTTCACTTGGGCACACAGATTTTGGAGCCTCTTACAATTCTATGCAATTTTTTTTCTCACCAGTTGCTCCTGATGGGAGCCAGAGTTTGTATTGTATTAATTTTACTGCCATAAAATACTCAGTTAAAATTTTTCAGTTAAAACTTAATCTTTCCAAAACTCTTGGAGTCTGAAGTCTTTTATTGAAGTTCTGCTTTGTTCACACTAAACCAGTTCAATATTTGGTAGCAAACTTGGCTCTGAGAAAGTACTCAACTGTTAGACCACCCTGGACCCTATTCCACATTGCAGTTACTAAAATCCATTGAACAAGAAATCTGAACGGGGTTAGATTTTACTTGATTTCTCACAAATATAGCCTGAGAATGTCACCACTGATCAAATGTCTTGACCTGTTTTAGTCTAGTGTTTGCCTTGTACCCAGAGTAAATCCCTGTACTGATTGAGGCATTGCTAGATGATGTGCAGATAACTGCCATATGAAACTTGAGGGGCGAGATCAAGCAAGAGATATTTGTCGACCACTGGTCAATTTGTCCCTGGTGACCTCTACACAAGTTGTAACCTGGATAAAGGTACTAGGCAAAATTGACCAGTAGTTGACCAATGATGGTTGCTCAAACTTCAGCTAATATTAGACATTGGCAAATGCAATGCTTTCATGATCAGCATGGTCGGCTGCTGTCAACCCATGCTTGGAAGACTCTACGTGGTCCATTTGGTTTTTCAACAACTTTTGTTATGACATAAAATGCATTAAAGGGGGCCAGTCAGTGAATGTTATGTTAGCAGTGTTTCCATGATGGCTTAACATTTTTGTAATGAGTTTAAGAGCATTCCACAGCCTGTTTTATATAAGAATCAGCATGCGGCCCATAACTGGAATGGAACCAAAGAGTGGTTTCTGTTTGAAAATGAAAACTATCGAGTAGTGCCACATAACCATTGGGAGTGAACACTGGGGTACCCTTACCTCTCGTGTCTACAGCCTTAATGTACTGCCCTTATGTGAGAATAGAAACAATTAACTCTATTTCCCTTTTGGTTTACATAGACATCACCACCCCTGATGGTTTGCAAATGGTGTCAACTTTGAAAATGATGTTGCCCTTGTAATCAATACATAAGAAGTTTTCTTGCCACAGTTTATGTACATGAGATGGTTGCCACTAATGTTCATGTAGCTGTCAATCACTGGAGCAGGTACTGTTCTGATGAGGGATCCATCTGGGTTATGTAGAGATATGGAGCCCACTGCTATCAGATTATCACCCACTGCTAGGCATGATGATGCTTCACAGATGCCTGCCGTTTTACCTGGTGTAAAGTGACAGAGGTTTAAGATGTTGACTGCAGATGAAGAGCAAGAGTGAGTATACTGATCATCAATACTGTTGACACATGTACATGAAACTTTACCCTCAGGATTCAGTCTTATTGTTTTCTGGCCTTAACAGTGCCCTATCACCTGTTGAAAGTGACGTAATATCTTCCCGGATCTCAGCCTCACACCATAAATTCCATCTTTCTTTATGTAGAATTGCTCCAACTTGAGCATTGTGGTGATCCTTTGTGAAACCAATGAATGAGATGTCCCAAGTTGCACCATCAGGTTGTTCAAGTTCGTCGTTAGGCCTAATGTGTACATGTTTCAAGTACTGCAGATGCTCCTGCTGAAAGATGAATTCAAGATGCTTCACCTGAGTCATCTTACTCCCTGGCCTTTGGTTGCTCTCCTCTCAACAGCTGTTCCTGCCTTAGTAGATTCTGTAGTTGCTTTTCAACTTGGCCACTTCATCTGCAGGCAAGATGGTTTTCTCTGGCACAGTGCGCATATTATTTCATCGTGGGATGGATGCTGTCTGTGCTTGAGTTTTTGGAGGCATTTTAGACAGAAGCTGTGGGAGCAGTTTTGCATCTATGGTTCTTGGTAACGGTTGTGGCAGATTGAACATTCCAGATGACCCTGGATGATTGAACTCAAAAAGTGACATTGCAGTTACACTGGCTGCCATTTTGTTTTCCTCCCTAAAGAATAGAAATTAACAGACAGGCTTGTGGCTAGCAGTAAGGTTTTAAAGTCAAACTCCCAATGCTGGCTTGGGTGTACAAAAGTTTTGAAAGCATTCATTTGATAACTGTGATATCGAATGTGTTAAAAATTAAGGTGAAAAATGCTCTTACCGGTAATTGATTTGTTTGTGTAGAAATAATTAAATCGGCCGATATTATATTTTCTCTTTTTTTGTATTTGCGACAAATATACAAGGAGTGCCAAATTCTTTATTTTTTAAGCCTATCATCATGAAAACTTGAACTCAACCGCTTTTTCACTACAGATTCTATAGCTGTAAGCATACAGATTTCTACCCCCATCAAAAAATGTTCATTTTTTTCTCCCTCCACGAAGGGAGTTAGTCCATCGTAAGTCAAAAGTCTGATCACAGTCACAAAAGATGGACACATGAGGGATTGCATTTTTCACTGTTTCTTTGAATATGGCTTGTTAATTGTTAAGTTTATGGTTCCATGTGCCATTAAATATGTTTTGGGGGCACTGAAAATGGTAACAGTTTGGTAATTTGAAGTTGATTTTGCAAATGCCTTTTATTGTTGCAGTTTCAACTCATTAACATAGTTGTGTAGGGATATACATGTAGGTGTGCATGTAATTACATTTGAAAATAAGTAAAAATTTGAAAGCTTTAGAAATTGATTGATGCCGATGCCTGCTAGCTGTTTAAGTAGAACGTATTCATCCATTTTTCAGTTTTACTTCTGGAACCACATGGGATATCTGTTGCCATTTTACAATATAGACCAGAACTGTATCATGAATATCTTGCCTTTTGTCTTCATGTAACAAAAACCAAAATAAAGAAGAAGCACAAACTCTTTGTAACCTGGCATCAAAGGAACTTTTGCATGTACATGTAATATGACGAGAGATACTAGAACGGGATTCTGAAATTTTATAGCATGGTTTCTAACTCAAAGGAAGTGTCTAGTTTTACAGTGTTCTGAGAAAGTTCCCTCATAGGTCAAGGCAATATTTTTGTTTCAAAAAATTCAGACCTGTTGTGTGACTGGCACAGAGTAGTGCAGCAAGGGGGTGCGGAAATTCCATTGGCCTACCATCCCTCTAGATTCCCCCCCCCCCGATTCCTCCAGGGACTAAGTTGTTGCGGTACCTGGCATCCAGGGTCAGAAAAAATGGCTTGATGGGCACTTTCCTGGAATACTTCCGTGTGATTATTAAAGTGTGTTGCACCACTACTGTGAAATTGTACTCAATTTTTGTTGTAACTTTTAAATTCCACATGTAGGGGAATTTTAACAAAAGAATCCTGCTTGCAAGCAGCACACTTTGAGATGGTGACACAGTGAAACTTCAAATATACATGTATGTGTATTCTTATTGTATGTACATTAATGAGAATATTGTGTTTAGAGACCAATATCCTACATAACCTCTACCGTCCTGTAGAACAGCCAAAAAAAGAATAATGGATAAGTTTGGAACAGTGGAGGCAAAAGTGTTTGGAGAGTGCTAAATTTTAGGCTACTTTGCATCAGGAAATAGAGTGGCTAACCTAGCCTTTGAAAATAATTGGGTGGCTACTTCGCCTTAGAAAATAATTTTAAAAATGGAAGTCTCTTTTTTGTGTGTTTTTTATGCAGTTTTCTTTCCCAAACTGAAGTAAATGAATTTTTATATCAAAAGGAAAACAAATAGACCCCCTGGGTAACAAATAAAATAAGATATGAGAAGAAACGCCGTCATTGTAGCTCACCGGAATATATTAGCTGTATGTTATTACCAAACAACCCGGTTCACCACGACGACGAACGCGAAGAAAAGGATACAAATTAACAACCGGAATCACCTAGAAGGAAGCACAAGAACTCGGAGTAGTGAAGCGACCGCTATGACCATCAGCAAGGCAGGAAAGAATGAGAGATGCGTGGCAATAGGGGCTATTTAAAGAGAAATGGGGACATGCTTCACCGCTCACGTTACGTAATAAACAAAAAGGCAATGAAAGAAATTCGACTTGGGGCTACATCAAGTGCTGATCACATCCCACATTACTTTGTTTTTTGCATCTGTTTTGACAACCAATAAGGGTGCATACAAATTTGAAATTTGTTCCTGTACACTGATGTCAGTTTGTGGGCACTTTCCAAGAAAAAAAATTACAAACTTGATTGGGAGTCAAACCCACCTCCAGCCTGCAATAGGCACTGCTGAAAATTGGTACAAATTTCTTACGTTGAAACTAAATTGTCTTTCCTCAAATTTGTTCTCAAAATAAACTGTAACCATTTTCAGCAGTGAAGTGCTGACTACTTAAATGTCAAGTTTGTACGTGTCAGATCTCTTACCTCTGTACTACATGTAGCTAAAACTGGACACAGATTTTCCAATTTCATAATGCTTATCATGTTTATTTGTATTCACTCAATATATGGTAAGAGTTTATGAAAAAGTACCACACAACACTTACATGCAAATTCCTATTGTATGTTACGTGATTCATGCTATTGATAGAAAAAATATATGTAAAGACAAATTTATCTAAAAGATTAACAACATATACTAAAATTAGAAGCAACATATACATTTTATTAATATTCAGTTGTTGCCGTTGAAGAAATCAATCACAGCTAGGTTCATTTATAAATTGTAAAACTGTTTCGTATTAATTCATTTCTGTATATTGAATAAAGCTCAATAACCAAACTTGGGTTATTTCTCTATACCTACATGTACAGTAGTGATTCGTAGGTTTAACATTCGGGTTATTCTAGTTTACAAGATGTAGAATCTCTGCAAACTAGTGGTTAAAATCAATACTAAAATGATTTACCCTTTGATGCTGTTTTCTTCTCAGATCATGCAGATACGGTGGGAAAAACAGCAATCAAAGGCTAGGGAATTTTAATCCATAGTGCACTGCCAAGTTGTACCTCAGCACTTGGGGTAGCCTACCTACATGTACATTTCCCAATAGGGTCTGATCAAAAAATGTCAAGGTGTGATCACACAGTTTCCCCGAGATCAACCACCATTTACCACAAGCATTTGGTTCCCAGCTAAAAGATTGCCTCACATTGTCAACGTGTTAATAGGGATCATTTTCATATGAAATAATTGCAAAACTCAAATGGTATGGGAAACTACCTGTGCCATGCAGACAGCTGTCAGTGTGCTTGCTCTGCATTTTGGCATACTTTATGCCATTTAGATACATGTATCTTTGAAGCCTTGCTGGCTATACAGTTACCATGTGTGGCACTTACATGTACATGTAGATCTTGTCTACAATGGCAGTTGGCCTTCTGGCCACATGGGGCACTGATAGAGCCTCAGGGGTGATTCAACAAGTGATTTCCATTGGCCAGTGACTGGTGATGCCGCAGGCAGCAATGTGCAGTTTTGTCTACTGAAAGATCCTAAAACTGAATAGATAACCGCATTCATAACGTAATATTACAAATTTGACTTTTATGAGATTCCCTACATGCAATGGTACACGTATATTAAGCCCCACAAACCTGATAGCAACCCCTCAAGTGAACTTTGATCCCACGATAAGAATCTTGACATAGGAATCGTTATCAACAAAGTAAGCTATTTACATGTGCAGAATAGGTAAATATAATGAAACACTGTTTCCAAATTTATACGAAGACAAGAAATTCTGTCATAGTTTCAAATACAAATTATTAAGTATAAACAAGAATTTAGCCTATGTTGGGAAACAGAAAATCTTTTAAAAGGGCTAAATTCCGAAAGGGGAGGGCTAAATACACAATACATCTTCAATTTAAAAAGGATACGAAGTTGCCATATAATTTCAGCACTTCATTTTTTATATGGACAAGAATTTCACCAAAAGGACGTCTGGCATTCAAGTTTCATATCATTAAAAATGTTCTCAATAGGATACCCTAATTAACCCTAACCCCCTAGACTCCTGCACTAGAAAACATACTGAACCTCACAAAATCCAACAGGTTCATGTACTTGTCTATGTACTTGTACATGCAGGTTACTGTACCAAACCTGATAAACTCAAACAGAATGAGCCCGTTGGAGTTTGAGTGATATGGTATGGATGGGTCTATGCAGTATAGGATGACTTGCACTGAACAGTACCAAACCTGACAAAATCAAGCATAGTCCAACAACTGGTACAGCAAGCCAGACATTGCACACAGTGACCTGTGTGTGTCCCAACTCACACAGAATCCAACACCATCTCCCAGGGCCTTTCATCCCAAGTCTCACAAAATTCAACAAGTTCATCAGGTACGGTACCAAACCTGTTGGAGTATGGCAGGTTTGGGGTAGTTAGGGTTAAAACAAAAAGAGCCTGACTACCTGGCTTGCAGAAAAAGGAGACGATAACAAGAAATGTCATGTTCAACTGTTGAATTAAAACAATTGTGAGTTATTGAAATCCGGTGTTTACATCTTAGGGTCGTAAATAGCTGGTTTGGTAAAGCATACCCTAGATGTTACACATTCACTAGCTACATGAAACATGCAACAGACACTATCAGAAAAAGTTACCAAGTGGTGGTATTACAAGAGTGTTGTAACTAATACATATGGGAACATTACTTGTTAATCAACTTGCTGATTGATATTTCTGAACAAAAAAGCTTGTATGCTGTTTTCTGGACCCTAGAAAAAATTTCTCCTAGAAAGTATAAATTCAAATTTGTGCAAGCTTTGAAAACTTAATGATGACTGTCTTGAATCCATTCACTAGTATCCTGCAAGATGCAAGCTTGGTTTACTTGGTGATCAATTTCCTCTGACAGCCACAGCATTCTCTGATGAAAAATTTGATTTCAACCCAAGCACACTTGTTTAGAACACACTGTAGCCACCATCGCCGCCCCCCTCTAGCCAGCTGCCCTTCTGCTGACTTATGACGAGATTGTGTCCAGAAGCTACAGCCATCTGAGCTGCATTGGGGGCGACGCCCGGGGGAGGGGGCTGTGGATGAAGACAGACAGACAGATGTAAGTTAACAACAGAAAACTTCAATATAAAGAATTCTACTTTTCAGGTAAACGTGATCTGAATTTCACTGGAAAATGCCTGTTGACAACACAGTGTCACTTCAAACATGAACATTATTATGATACTATTCTGAATAAAAAAGTGCTGCAAGCTGTTGATACTTAAGGGTGTAAGCTGGCGTACTATACACGTGTATGTACAATGCTAGCCTTTAGCCAAGCCCCGGATGCTTACGTTCAACGCTAAAAAACAAGACAAGTGCAAGAGGCAAAGCCATGAAGGCCTTTACTTTCTTGTGGATGGAGGGGGCATATGTCTGACTCTATTTCTCGACCAATTTGGTATAGAAATTCTCATACATAATAAGTTACATGCTGTGGATATTGATCAATGAAAATGTAGAATTACTTGCATTTTGTTTAGACTATTTGGAGTCACACATGCTCACAGGGAAAATGGGCTCCCTTTGTTCACAAAGAGCACCGGGGAACACTGACATTTTTGAGCTATCATTGGATAAAAATTATGTCAAGATTTCAGTGTGCACACTGAGTGATGATTGAAAATGTAAAGTGTGTGATGCTGCAGCATTTGATTTTTTTTTAAACCACCCCCACACACTACATGAACAGTGACAGCATCCTACACAACCATACAAGGGTCATGTTCCTAATGCCTTAAAAAGGAGCAAATTGTATTTCCTTATGATGAGCTCCATGAGACACTAAGGTGTCTGTGGCCTTGCTATTCCAACTGTCTACTTTCATGTTACCAGCATTCAGTATGCATGTCACACATCCCTTGACTAATTTAGTATCAAGCTGGCTAATGTTTTAACATCATCAAGAAGTCTCCTTTACATCAAGTTTTCTGATGCAGGGATGAGATTCTCAGAAAATGAAAAAAGCTGAAATTTGCGAGCGCGCAGCCCTTTACGGCACGCGGGCCCCAGGAAAATTGTCAACTTTAGATGCTCTGTGGTGCAATGTAATGCTAAGCCACTCTGGGACATATTTTACAATAGAAATATTTGTGAAAGTCCATACTCTGACAAACCTAGCCTAACCTGTTTATTATTTGTTTACTTGATATGTGTTATACATGTAAAGACCCACCGCATAGTTTTGTTCATCACTTATGGTTTGTCTTATGCTTCAAAATACATGTCGATTATGTTCAGGTACACATGTACCTGATAGACGATAATTTGTTTTCTGTGTCTCGAGTTCGCTGTTGTATTTCAACGATTCTGCAAGTGCTGTTAAGGTATTTTTGGCCTGGAAAGAGTAATTAATTTCTTACGTTACATCGCACAACTAACTGCCTTACCAGGTTTTGCCAATTTCCGAATAAATTCAGACAAGAACACTCCTCCTATTTTGGACTCAACTCACTCCCATCGCCAGGAATTTTAATCCCTTTGTTATGTGCTTCACCTTTCCTCCTTGAATGATGTCTTTACCGGCAGACATGATGATGGAAATGTAATGATAAGAAACGTCTATTCAACAACAGAAACGACGGTACAGTTTTCTTTGATTACACACAAAAGTATCCAGGGTACCAGACGCAGTGGCTTCGTGTGGCAGTCTATACACTAGTGCAAGTGGTTACATGAAAAGTGCACAGTCATTGGCCTATATAAGGATACGTCATGAAAATAAGCCTATCAGAACGATTGTGACAACCGACAGTTACCTGGAATCGAATACATTTCCTACAGAGATGGTTATGGGCGGCACTGGATTTTGTCAGCGAAAAGAGCCAATGGGACGTGTTTCTTCATCTTATTTCCCAATTGTAGCCTGGTAACAGTTCAGATCTGTGCGTACATTGACAGCGTGTGCCTAAACTACACATGAACGTACGGCATGCATGGCATGACATGTATGCTGTGCCCTTTGTGGTCAATGATTTTGATGCACTTAGGACGAAATAAAAAATGACATGACACTGAAATGCAATTTTATTTTATTTCACAACAAATTGAGGCTCAATATTATCATATCTGATACCTGGAATTCAAAAATTATCTTGATGAAATGGGTCGGAAAAGTTCCAAATATAGGAATTTCTAAGTCAACTATCGGCGTATCTGAAAGTCCAAAAGGGTGGAACTTATTTGCAAAAGTGGATTTTTAAAGTCCCAAAAGCGGAAATCCACCAAAAAGTGGAAGAATCTCATCCCTGCTGATGAAGACCTATAATACAATCACTGCTGACTAGCCAAATTACGAGGGTCAATAGGAGGTCCTTGCCTAATTAATTGCCGGAGTATCATAAATGCTTATTTACTATACAAGCAACCATTCCTAACAGTAGCAGAGCATCACAACCCTGTTCCCGGGGTGGCTGGGGTCTCCAAGACATTGAACTTAGGTCATATTTTGTGTTCTATTCAATGTAGTCTGGTAAATGGGGTGGTACCAAGCTACATGTATTTCGGGTTCCAAACCTCACTTAGGGTTTTTTGTTAACGTGGATTAAAACATGTAGATATCATTTATCACAAATTTTAAATCATGCAATATATAAAAGTGGCATTAATTTGCAATTAACTTTTATTTCGTTGCCGTTACTTTTATTCTCAGGGTCCAAAAATGAAAAGTTAACCTTACTTCCTAAATGTATGCAAGATGGTTGACACATGCATACAGTTTATTGAGACATTAGCTCCATTCAATGTTCTCATGTAAAACACAATGCATAGATTTCAGTCTTGACCACCAAAAAAAACATTTTAAAACGTGTTAAATTTGGGACTTTTGAGGTAGTGTGGGTTACATCTCAACTTTAAACAGAGTACCCAAGTGTGAATGTCATTTTGACCAGTAATGTAAACAAATGGTCCCTTCATGGGCTGTTTTGTTAATGACTTTAACACACTTCATTGTGCAAAGGATGTAGTCACTTCTGTACTCTGTAGAGCCCTACACCCATTTAAGTGACATAAACTTACAGCTGTGCTCAAAAGTATTCATACCCTTTGGAAAATAACAGACTTTTCTAAATTCTTCACTTGTAAAAGCTATTATGTTGGTACTTCCACTGTGGGTTTTCTCCATTTGTTGCAATACACAAACCCACATGTGTGTTGGCTAAACTTCATTTGCATAATAATAAATATGGCCCAAGTTCCCTTTTTGTTCCTGGTCAAAATTATTTTTAACCCAGGTTTACATAGCAGGGGTGAGATTGACCAAGGATAAAATAGCTGAAAAAAGGCATGAAGAAGCAGAACTGTGAAAATCTCCTATACTTTTGCACAGCCAGTGAGGAAAAAAGCTAAAATCCAAAACAAAAAAGCTGAAATTAGCTAAAAAGCTGAGAAATCTAACCCCGGGTATGTACCCGGTAGTCCAAAGTCTCTTCTTAATAGTCAACAGTGTAGACTTTATTCTTGATGACTGCCTGAAGATGGTTCTATAAGGGTCTGCAAGCTTTCTGCATGTTTCCTGTGGAATGTTGGCCCACTCTTCCTTGGCGAAAGCTTCCAGCTGGGTCAGGTTGGATGGTCTCTTGGCTATAACTCTGGTCTTCAGCTCCTTCCACAAAGTCTCTACTGGATTTAGGTCAGGACTTTGACTTGGCCTTTCCAGTACACTGGAACGTCGCTATACTGAACAGTGCTATACCGAACATTCAGCGTACCAAACATCGTCCATGACTCCCAATATTTTGTGCACAAAACCTACCAAACATTATGCAGTTGCATATCAACCGAGATTTACCACAGCATGCATCAGAGATCACTCCTGAGCGGTAGCTTCACGACTTTTAGAATAAACTACATGTAAATATCAATTTTATAACTCAAGATTTAATAAAAACCAAAAATAATTAACAGATACATTTCTAGAAACCTCAAATGTGAATGCAACGACAAAACATCCCGAAAACAGCGAATCATAGTATCACAAGAGAGTGCACTTCAGTTAGACAAGGGAGGGCGCTGTTCAACATGACAACGAAACATTCGACAGTTAATTTCGCTATACCGAATCACCACTGTACCGAACATTTCGCGTGGACCCCGTCATGTTCGTTATAGTGGCGTTCCACCGTACATGGACACCACTGTCCTTGAACCACTAATTTACTACCTTGGCGGTATGCTTGGGGTCATTGTCCAACTGGTACCCCCAATCAGGTCCAAGCTGGAGTTTCTCTGCATACGCTTTGACATTGTCATCCAGGATCTTGGTATAATCCTCCTTTTCCATTATATCTTAATGAGGTTCCTGGTGCCACTAGCGGAGAAGCATCCCCACAGCATTATGTTGCCACCAGCATGCTTTACTGTGTTCTTTAGCTTGTATGCTTCTCCTTGCTTCCTCCAGACATAGGTAATATCCATGTGGCCAAACAACTCTGTCTTTTTTGGCTTTGGTTGTGATCTGTGGGTTGTTGTTGACCTCCTGGCAGATTTCTCTGGCAAGTCTGGGAGATACTTTACACTTCCTGTCATGCCCATCAAGGTTTTTTTTTACTGTGTTCAAGGTTCTCCCCAGGATTTTTCAAAACTGTAGGGGATTTCCATTGTGGTTTACCAACATTTTTTGAAGCCATGACATGGGGTTCAGACCCCGCCCAAGGGCCCTGAAAATTTTGGGACTTTGGATGTTGTTAGCTGCATTTTAGAGCATTTCCTGGGTTTTTCAAGTACCTTTTCTCAGGAAAAAACGTAACAAATTCTATATTTTTTTTTATTTTGAATATTAGTATTTTAACAAATGACCAGTTTTCCTTTCTGGACTGCTGATTAGGCCTGTAGGCACAAAAGGAGTCATTTCAAGTTTCAGACATGCAACAACATGTAGTGGCTGTCTAATCAACGATATAAACACCTGTTTATTCAGTTTTAATTTTAATACATGCTTCAACGTTTCCGTTTTGCTGATCAGACCTGAAACCATGAGCTCCATTCAGTTGTAAGGCAAAAATATTAGCTTAAAGGAATTGGCCTGAACAAATGTCTTAAAAATATAAAACGATTTGGTCTTTATATAAAATAAACAACAAGGCTTTTCTTGTATATCGGCAAGGAAGAATACCCGCTGTAGGTGGCTGCTTTGTTTGGGTTTCCCTCAGCGCAGACTGCTGAAGTTATTGGCTTAAAAAAAGATCTTTGATTGAGTTTCTGCCATTGTGCACAAGACAAAACGCTGTGATATGGCAACGAGAAAAATCGTCCCCGTCGTAGATGCCATTAATACTCTTACACAGGGCTACGGCTGCCGGCATGGAAAAAAAAAAAGGTGTGTGGGATTGACGTTGTAAGTTCTGTGAATGGTGTAGTATAAAATTGTAACCTTTGTAAATGCAGCCCAGTAGCGTATTGAGCACACGGCACAGAGAAAACACACCTGCGCGCGAGTGCATGTACGACGCCCATGACGGAAGTTCAGATTTCATGCAACACCGGCCAGGAGGAACGTTCGGTTCTGAATGTACATGTATGGTGTGCAGTACAGTGTGGCCGCCGACGCATGGTGCACAAGGCATGTACAGAATGGAAAAATGCAGGACTAAACTGTTTTTTCATCTAGATTTTCAGGACATGCAATCTGCATTATGTAAGATAACTCTGAGCCATACTTATAATTATATTGTGCGTATCGGGGATGAAAAAATGGGTATTGACCAGTTTTTTGCGTATCGGTCAGAAATAATTGCGTATCGAGCCCGATACGTACATTTGTATGTGGGGAGAACCCTAGTGTCAAACCTCTTATGTTTTTTTATGATACTCTGAACTGTTTCAACAGGGACCTCATATTGCTTGGAAATTGCCTTGTAGCCTTTGCCTTCTTTATGGGCATTCACAATACACTGGCTACGTCTGGAGGAAGCAAGCAGAAGCATACAAGCCGAAGAACACAGTCCCCACCATCAAGCATGGTGGTGGCAATATAATGCTATGGGGTTGTTTCTCTGTTAGTGGCACCGGGAATCTTATCAAGATACATGTACAGGGCATCATGAAAAGGAAGATTATATCAAGATCCTGGATGACAATGTGAGAGTGTCTGTTTACAAACTCCAGATTGGATGTACCAGCCTGACAATGACCCCAAGCACAACGCAAAGGTAGTAAATCAGTGGTTCAAGGACAATTGTGTCCATTTACTAGAATGGCCAAGTTAAAGTCCTGACCTAAATCCTATCTACAGAGACTCTGTGGAGGGAGCTGAAGACAGGAGTGATGGCCTGGAGACCATCCAACCTGACCCAGCTTGAGGCTTTCGCCAAGGAAGAGTGGACCAATATCCCACAGGAGATGTTCAGAAAGCTTGTAGCCCCTTATAGGAACCCTCTTGAGGCAGTCATCAAGAACAAAGGCTACTCTATTAACTATTAAGAAAAGACAATGGACTAAGTAAACCTTGGGTATGAATAATTTTGACCAGGAGCAAAAAAGAAACTCGCACCGTGTCTGGTATTTTCCAAAGGGTATGAATAATTTTGACCAGGAGCAAAAAAAAAACTCGCGCCGTGTCTGGTATTTTCCAAAGGGTATGGATAATTTGAGCACAACTGTACTTACATGTACATGTATATATTTGTGTGCTTTAATTAAGCTATTGAACCAAAATACAGTAGCTATATGGCTAGATTAAATAATGCACATAACGGTACCAAGAATGTGACCATTACACTGACCACAACAAAGCTGAGAGATAAACAGCACGGCAGTGAGGAACAGCAACGGGGGGGGGGAGAGAAGAGATGATAAAATAGCAAGAATGCCTGATTATGATCCATCATGTTACTCACCGGTATCGATGGAGGGGTACTGCCTGAAAATCTTGCACCAGCTTCAAAGCCACCTTGCATGACCACTGTCGCCTGTCCAGGTGGTGCCTGTGGGACATAAGGCTGAGGTTGGGGAGGATAGTATGCAGCCCCTGCTGGGGGCGGAGCCTAAAAATTAATACAAGGCAGAATGAAATAGCCATCAACTTACTGGCAAATAAAGTATGACATAAGCCACAAAAGCTTACAGTCACATGTAAATATGACCCCCACACACACAAACAAGTGTGTATTTGCCTGCAACTGGGGACCCCCTATTGTTCCTCTTTTGTTTGTACTTAAACTTTTTTAGAAGACCACCCATATGTTTTGTACACGGTTGTCAATCGGGGACCCTCTGTCAATCGGGGACCTTATTGTCCTCTATTGTTCAGGGTCCCCAACTGAATGCAGAAACAAACCCACACACACAGTCTTGTATCCCGTCAACAAATTTTTCCACCTGGGTAAGGGTCAGTCAACAGATCAAACATACAATGAAAGAAATTAATGATAAGGGGTCAACTCACCTGAGGATTAGCTGCATATGGTGGAGGTGGTCCTTGGGGTGGATAGCCCTGTGCTTGAGGTGGGTAGCATTGGGGTGAAGCCTGGGTAGGGTATGCTGGAACTGTTGCCTGTGTAGGATAAGCAGCTTTCTTCTCCTTTCCTTTCTTCTCCTCTGAGCAAAGGAAAGAAAAATGCAATGATGAGGACTTCTTTTTGATTCACTTTACTGACATTACAGCTTCTGTAACTATTGCCCTTGTACAAAGAGGAGGCAAGAGTTTTGCATCTGGCCACTATAACCCATCGAATATAACAGTGCTTTTTCATTTAAGACAAGGGCAAGTTTATTCAGCTGGGAAAAAAAGAAAAATGGCTGCTGCAGGGCAAAAGGACATAATTAAGAGAAAGGTAAAAAAACTGCATGAATGTCATTCTGCTTGGATATTTAGAATTTCTAACATTAATTTTGAATAAAATAGCTCAATTCTAATGAGACAGTTATAAATCTTGGAGAATTAGAACTCAGAAAGAAGACACTTTTAACTATTGTTTCAGACTGATAAAAGAATGAGTCCACCATAAAAATGAAATTTGCAATACCCACATATTCATTATTCCTTCGACAAAACACCAATTTAAGTAATAAAATGAATGTCAAAGTTATTGCTACATTTAAGATTGGGGTAAAAAGTTCTAGTAAAAAAGGTGAAGTCATTCCTTGTCGGATTAATATGTGTAAGGTGACGTAGTACAATTTTCCCTATCTCATTCTCTTGGCGTATGTCATCTTGAAGGAGAAGACTGGAAGAATGGAGTACAGGTACAATGGAACATTTCAACAAAATGAGGCTATTTTGTTTCTTCTGAAAACAAATTCATTCTTCAGCCCTGATATTACACAATGGCATTGACAGCAATTGCCCTAAGCCATTGCTATGATGCCTTTCAAAAATGTCATAACCATTTTATGAATCAAGTTACATATGTAAAAAGTAAGAGTTAAACAACAGTAAGCCTAGGATAATTCAGGAAGGTGAGCGAGCAATCTTTATCTCCATCGGGAAATGTGATAATTACCGTGATAATGTGATAACTACAGATGTGATGATAAAGTAACCCATTACAAGGTCTGAATTTTGCCCAAAATAGCTCGTAGACGGTCCAAAAACCATCATGATCGCCTGTTAATGAGATATATGTATTATGTAGGTTGGACAGCTTTTGGGGAAAATATGATTGAAAAAGTGCAGTTTTAGACAAAATAAATGGGCACGTTCAGAATCCCATAGCATTTCAAAGCAATTTGGAACTGTGCCTCACAATTCTGGGAGCAGGAAGGATAGGCCTACACATGATCATGATATACATGTACTTCTTGAACGGAAAGGCACTACATGTACTCTGTAGGCCTTATTGCACTCCACCTTTTCTATGGCATTTTGAAAGTTGCCCAGCAATCGTACCAGATAAAATATCCGTTTGCGCTTGCTTAAGCAAATCTTCCCCTAAAGACCCTATAACAATAGCTAACCTATACGGAACTATATCTGTCGGCTAAGCCGAGGCAGGGTAAATAATGTCATATTATGTAGGCCCTATGGCAAAGAAGTAATGCACTTTTTATCTAAATGTAAGCTTCCTGAACTAGAAATGTACAAATTATTGTGGAAAACAATTTAAACCTGTTCATACGCTATATCATCATGATTACTTCGTAAACAGTAAGGCACTACTCCGTAGGCCTTACTGCAATCGTACCAGATAAAACATCCGTTTGCACTTGCTTAAGCAATCTTCCCCCAAAGACCATATAATAATAGCTAACCTATATGGAACTACTGTTCTCGAGTGAATTTTGTGGCATTTAACCTACATGTATATTATTGGCAACAAATGAGGTTTTTTTCTACTATTCTCACCTCTCATCCCTTGACGATCCACACACATCTGCATTACTTTATACTTCGCTGACCACAGATTTCCCTGAAGTCTCTACACATAATCTTAACCCTAACCCTCCTCAATCCTTCACCTGTTGGAGGACTGAGGAGTGTTAGGGTTAATGAGAGCAGTCAGAATTATTGAGTCTGGTATCCAAAGCAACATAAACATTCGTTACACGAATATGCTGGATCTGTTTTTGTCATGTAACGTACAGCCACAAGAGAATGCATACGTGTTCCAATTGTCGCGGGATGAGAGGTAAGGATGGTGGGAAAAACTCATTTTTTGCCAATAATATACGTTAAACACAACAAAATACACTCAAGAATGATAGTTCCATATAGGTTAGCTATTATTATAGGGTCTTTAGGGAAAGATTTGCTTAAGCAAGTGCAAATGGATGTTTTATCTGGTACGATTGCTGGGCAGCATTCAAAATGTCATAGACTTAGTGTACAGAACCATCAAAAAGGTGGAGTGCAGTAAGGCCTACGGAGTAGTGCCTTACTGTTCACGAAGTAATCATGATAATACAGCGTATGATACAGCGAAGGAGCTGTGGGGGTGATTAAGTTGCAGATGAGGCCGTGTCCGAACAGGCTCGCAAAGATACGGCTAGGTCTATTGTCAACCCGTCTCCACGTATTTGTAATGGAGCAAAGACCAAGACCTAGTTCCAGACATGCATAACTGACAGAACGTGGGCTGAGGTTGGAGGCCATTTCACCCATACACAAATGCATACTACATGTACCGCACAAACATAGGTCGTTTTAACGAATCGCGACAGAAAGTGTGGCATTTTGCAGAATTTCCTCCAAAATACGTTGTTCGCGGGCGTATTTAGTAATTTCAACACAGCATTTATGGAATTCAGGATACAAGGCACTTGTGAATGACATTTTGAGCTGTCTTCGTCAGGTAAAAATGTGAGAAAAAGTGTTGAAAAAATGTTCGCATAGTTTAAGGACATTCATACCCTGGATGTTAGTCGCAATGTAATGTCATGAATGTAGACGTTGTCCAACCTGGGCTACCCCCCCTCTATGAATTACAAAGACATAAATATGACTAGTGATTTAAGCAAATATGCACACATGCAGTAATTTATTGGCCTTGTATTGATTTAATACTATGAAATAGCTTTCTTACACCTGTGAACCATTTCACCACAAAAATTCGATTCCAAAACCCCACAGGCCTGCTACTACTCAGTACTAGTACTACTCGCGTAACGACACCACGTAGGCCTAAACCATGGAGGTAGAATCACCATGGCCGAAACCTTGTTGGCTAGTAGAAGTCACACGGATGAGACGGAGAAATGACTTGAGTTTTCGAAGTATGATGTAGCCTACATGTCGACGTCATACCTGTTTGCATACAATTACAACCCTATCTTATGCTTACCCTTTTTGCTCTTTGAAAACGGCATTGTAACGTGGAAATTCCTGAAGCTATTATATGCACAACCACAGTGTTTTGAAAATCACTCTTTCTCGTCGTTATGAGATATAGTCCCTAGGCCCTAGCGCGCGTCGCGTTAAGGGTTGACCACTCTGTTTTTCCTTCCTACCCTTGCTTGTACAGTACATATACGTAATGGTCCTCACTCAATGTACACAAATGAATATGACGTAATTCAAGCTGGTTTCTCCCTGACCGGTTACAAATCATTAGTAAGTCGGGTACCAGGCAAGATGTAGTTTCTAAAAATAGTCACATATATGCTTGGTCACCTGCTTTTGACTCAGTGTCCACGAAAATTTAGGGTGCCCGTTAGTTGCCCAGTTTATTAGCGTAAAAAGTACCCCCAGAGTTTCTTTTGAAACAAAAACAAAAAAAAAGAGAGAGAGTGTGGCCCCCAAAATGGTGGGATTGTGTAAGTCTTTGCCACAATCAACTCGGTGGTTCTTTGGGCTTCCATCTGAGGGCGGCGACGGATGGATGAAACATACGGTTGAAAAATACTGTACATGTAGTTCCGAGTGGTCGCGAAAGTAGAGGGCCGGGTGTCACTTGAAAATGGCCGCTTACAGACGTCGGCGATATCACTTTTCCGGGGATTATTTTGTTTTGTGGGAATAATTAAAAACGTTATTGCTTAAGTTGAAAGGAAATGGAGAGATAAAGGACAAAAAATAATGTTTGTTTCAGAAACCTCAGGGATGTTAGCACATGCATCATAGTGTCGATGATTGTTAACGCCCTCTGTCTCTCTTCAAATTGACGGTATGTTTGTTGATGACCGCCGAGTATTTGCTGCCCGAGATTTCACTTTTCCTTGAGCCCCGAACAATGGTGATTTTACACTGTTCTCAGATTGGCTTGAATTGGTGGGCTGCACCCATATACTTTTTGTTAAAGATGTTTTCATAAAAACGAACAGTAACTCAGTGTGTGACAGATTTTTTGTACAGTTTGCTATTTTTATACTCCATTATTCTCAGGTTACTTCACTGTACTTTTCTTGAACGTTTGTGATTATGGGAATGATAAAGGAGATGGGGGAATGGGTGAAGTGCCTTACAATCACTACGCCCGGTAATTATTTTTTTCCAAACCGTAGATAATTTGGTTGTGTGTAGCCTGTAGGAAAAGTTAACCGTGACCTTTTCAATGATTAATTTCTATTCTGTGTTACGACTCTACCCGATTCCATGCATAGTAACGGTATGTCATCCAAAAATTTATCATTTGGCCTAATTTTGAAAAAAAAAATATTGCCAGTAAAGTGGTATGGGGCCCTTCTGACCGGCCTAATAATGTGAGTTATGTGAGCGTTTGCATACAGGCTTATGAATTCTTGAAAAAAGGCCTCAGGCTGTATTTTGTTCACATTTGGACGAAATTATGAATTGTTCTTCTCATATTTGGACGAAATTATGACGTTTGAAGAGTAACAAACCATGATCAATAGTATAAACACACTCAACAAGACTTTGGAGGGGAAAGGCAACTTTTCCACTTCCCCCGGCGTCGCTGGTGATAAGCCCCATGCCCATTCCACCCGGTGATATATTGGCCTGACAATAATCCCTTTAATTATGATGGGGCGATCATTTCTCAAACGCATAGGGCCTAATGGCGTCCTTGTTAATCTCCCTGATAAAGAATTCAAGAGGAATTTATACCAAGCACCAATAACTTGATCTTGCCTTTTCTCATAAAAGCTCAGGAGAAATTTAGTCCGGTTGTTAAGCAAAATTCACGGGATGGTTTCATTCTACGGAGGCATATAAAAGCCACATACAAAATCTTTTTCGATTTACTATTTCACCACGGCAAGAAAGGAACTCGAATTTTGCGTGTTTGTTTTATGTGTGCCCTATACGCTTCCGTTGCAATCCAACTTCGTCGAGGTAGTGTTTTCATTTGGTGTCACGAGCTAATCTTTTGCCGGGCGTGTGGCACACTGCAGGTTGCACTTCACCAAGAATACGCGCCCGTAAAAAAAGTGCAAAATCGGACACAAATAGCGCCGCCTGTTGACTCTCGTGAAGAAGTTGGCCTCCGTTTTTTCACTGGAAATTCAAGATTATGGCTAGAAGATCACTTTTTGTTTCAATTTCATGGGGAATAGCCACGAAAAAAATTTTATTCGCCTTTGAACGCAGATACCCCCCAAATAGCAGTAAAACTAAGCGCTCATTTCTGAATGTAACCGCCCGCCTCTATCCAAAATAGGTCCGCAATTTGGGGCTTTTTGTGAAAGAAATACCCCGAACTGGAAACTATCAGTCCCAAATTCGGGATTTATAGAAATATTTTGATGATGCCTCCTGACTATGGCCTATCTTATTGTAGAAATCCCGCGGGATCACAAAATATTAATGAGCTCGCGCGCAGAAATACAACCATTTGGTGGAATGCACCCTGTGCGAAATTTAAATTAGACGTACATTTCTGGCCTATTGGTGCACCCTTCTGAACGCACTGTAATAGGTGAACACAAGAGGGCGCGAAGCATGTAACGACGCGCGGCGCGGCCTCCATATCCACGGAAGATCCTGACTTGAGTCAAGTCTAGCTTCATTATGGAACTTCTGTGGGAAGGTTGAAGTCCTATATTAGTGCAATTATGCTATGCTGCAATTAAGGGGCCTTGAAACCAGAACGAGAAACAAAAAATTTCAGGTAGATCATAAATACCCAATTTTCCTATATTTGTTTATGAAACAATGCCCAAGTGCATCATTTCATTAATAACTGAAACTTGAACATGCCGAGGCCATGTTACTGTTAGTTACATCGCTGTCTTTGCCGTCGTATTTTCACTCGATCAAGGTGTTTCCAATGCAAATACGTGAGACGACTTAAACGTTATTTCCTGTCAAAAAGTCTAAAAAGAAGTACTGAGAGCATATTAAATTGAATAAAAACGAATACTATGAGAACGGCTTGCAAAAACCAAGTAGTAAATGGACAAGATTGACGCTGGGAATAATCACACTAACAAAAACGTGGATTTCTGTTTTTAATATGTACAAAAATGTATCTTTATTTGAAACAACAAATCTGAGTAAACTGAAGAGCGCTTAGTTAAATCCAAAACACAGAGGAAACTGGTCACAACTTGCAATATGGCTATGTTGAGATGGAGACGAGATAAATCTTGAACACTATAGCAACAAGGTTAGCACAGCCATACAGATACTCTCATATTATGTTCTTCCGTTGAACATTACTTTTTGGGGCGAATTTTTGGAAGTTATTGTACTAACCACTAATCACTAATCAATTCAATTGGATTCCCATCCACTAAATAACCCTCTGCAGTTGCAAACGGCAGTTCACTGGTAAGCTAGCATCTGGGGACGTGTATTTCACATCTGCATCACTATATGTACATGTATCTGTAGAATTCTCAGAATCATTTGTCCTGTCGATATTCCGAATATTCAAAGCCACCCTGAAGGTCACAAAGTATTATCAAAATCAACTCAATCTTTCATAACCTTCAATATACCCAAGCTGGATTTCAACTCAGTCAAAATAAACATCTGTCTAACCCCAACCTAAACAGAGAACAATTCCTGGTGTCACAAAGCTCTATCCCCATCAGTGATCCCAACATAAGTTCGCTCCATCCATTAGGTGGGTTCTGGTGTCAGTGAACCAATAACGGATTACTGATTGAGATATGAATCCATGTGAAACCAACAGACCCCATATGGCATGTGCTACAGTGGTAGAGCCACTAAATCTACAGTTCACAGAAGGCTGAGGCTAGCTGTATACATGTATAAGGAGAGAAAATAGCACCAGCTTCAGATTTTGGAGACAAAATGGGGCTGTTTATTCTGTATAGAGTATAGCGTTTGGCTATTGTATACCACCTGTCTGGGTGCACTGGTGCATACACCTGTCAGTTTGTTTCCAACAATGATGACACTTGTCACAACTCTCTACACACGGCTCTGACTGGCTGCATTCCAGCGTGTTATTACTCTCTATATACTTGCAGGTGTAAAAAATATTACGTTTGAATTGTTCTCATATCGTTGGTCATGTCTGAACTAGCCGAGGATGGCATTACACACGACTCTATGGGAAGTGGTTTTAGCCACAGCTGTAGACTGGTGCATAATGTCGAGCAGTGGACAAATGATTCAGACACGACCACAATATGCAAATGGTCACCTCTCTGCCATCTTGAAATAACCAAGTGGTGCAGGAAAACCTTTTGTGGGTTAGTCACCCCCAGGGTATGTGCAACATCACATTCAAATTGGAGGATTCAGGACTAAGATGAGTATTACTTTCTACATTCAGTTTCCTTTGATTCAAAGTTGGAAGAAATTACAAATGGTCAACATTTACTCTAAAATATTTAGTTGGACTCTGTACAACACTTTGAAATTCCCACTAGCCGAGGATGGCATTACACACGACTCTATGGGAAGTGGTTTTAGCCACAGCTGTAGACTGGTGCATAATGTCGAGCAGTGGACAAATGATTCAGACACGACCACAATATGCAAATGGTCACCTCTCTGCCATCTTGAAATAACCAAGTGGTGCAGGAATACTCCACTGTCTCCTCAAGCGTCCTTCGTGCACTCACCAAGAGTACTGCTCATTTGTGGATTACCAGTAAAATGCTCAATGCACCTTCCCTAAGCACAGTTGTTTACCAGCTGAGAAATCACAGGACTTGCTCACTGCTGTCAACTTGTTCTCAACATGTAGGAAGTAAAAGACAAATGTTTCTTGGGGAGAAAAAAATACAGATAATGGCTATGGGAGGTCCCACAAGGTCAATGAAATACACATGACATTGTAAAGTAGTTTAAAGGCTACATTGAGGATTGTGGAAATATCAACTTACTTGTAATTATTTCATTATTAGGGCCAAAATGTTAATCTGTGCCTTTTTCTCCGTGTACAGTATGCTGGCTTAATAGATATACATGTATAGTTCTGGAGGTGTCTAATACTCCCTGACTACATACCAGAACCACAGAGGTAGCAAAACAACCTCCATGTCAGAACCATCCTAAAGGCTACAACTACCAAAATCTAAGACTATGACGTAATCTGAATCAAACTCTCTCGATTTAATGCAACATAAGCCACTTAAAAAGTAAATTAAACGTGGCCTGGGTTGTAGAATCTACTATCCATCAGAACGAGGCAAAACCTTTTGTGGGTTAGTCACCCCCAGGGTATGTGCAACATCACATTCAAATTGGAGGATTCAGGACTAAGATGAGTATTACTTTCTACATTCAGTTTCCTTTGATTCAAAGTTGGAAAAAATTACAAATGGTCAACATTTACTCTAAAATATTTAGTTGGACTCTGTACAACACTTTGAAATTCCCAGTATTTTATAAATACTTTTTTTCCCAAGAAGAGGAACAACCATTCTTTGCTGACATGGAAATGCCAGAATGTTTAATAATGCCAGAGGTACACCACACATTAAAAAAAAAAATTGTTTTGACCAAAACTTTAAAGAGAGTTTGGAGTTCTTTATCATTACAACCAAAAGGAAATGGATGGAAGGTTTCAAAGGACGCATCTGAAAAATATTGTAAAATTCGGTACAAGAAATTTAAAATACCTCCACATCACTCTCCAGAAAACCTAATTCTCACATACACTGGGACAACATGGGTAATGTAACATTGATTTGTTGCTGTATACGCATTGGGATAATAAGCTATTATTTGTCACTACTTCACAAACGGATTACAAACACGTATAATTTATCGTGTGACAACATCACAGCTGGACAAAACAGTTTCACTGATAAATGTGGACAGCATTCACGACATAAATTACAATATTCTGTCAAAATACATAAGTTTTTGCCAATGTTAATTCTACAGTTTTAACTTACAATGGAAACATGTCACAAATCTGGAGCAAAAGGACAGGCTGTGAGACCGATTACGAAGACTCGTTTCATCAGGTCAAGTCATCTAGATTTTTTATCACATCATAGTTCATGGGGTTTGTGGTGAAATAACCTGTCCACATGCTGGTACCACAGTGCGTAATACAATAAACAATATTGTGAACTGTTGACGCTCCTTGGAACATGACCAAGAAGGCTGACAGGAGTCTGATATGCTTTTGACATTCCACATTTATTGGACTCATTTCAAAATGGACTTACCAGAACTCTATTTGTGTCTTCTTATTTCTAAGGGCCACAAGGAAGTAAGATGTTACACTGCTTTGCGGAATTTCATATTTTAATGTGGAAAATAGTAAAATACCAGCGTCTGCCTTACTCTTTGAAGGTCAACATGTACAACACACAGCCAGCATCATAAAATACAATGAAATGTCAAGTTTCCAGGAGAAAGCAATATTTTTCATTCACAAAGCAGGGGTGCCAGTCAAAGTCCTACACAGTGACAATAGCACAACTGGTTTCCTGCCTATTTACAGGCATACACAATGCAGCATATGGGAAGCTGGTGCACTAGGCACACACTAAAGTTGCAACCAAAGAACACTGGTTCACATACCATTGTTGTTCACACTGTAAAACACTACCGTTGATCATACTTCAAAATATCATCTTTAATATATTGTACAAGTTAATAACACACTTATACCTGCCAACTACTTTTCTCCGATTTTCTGACCTTTCATAATTTTTTGATCTCTTCATAATAAAAAAATTAGTTGTTTAATTATCTCTTTATAGTCTACATTCTTTGTAATTGTTTAAAATTTCAGTGACAAAAATATATTGAAGAAAGAAGGGGGTTTCAACTTTACAGTGAGCATGAAAAAACACCTTTTTATTTTTCTTACAGTATGTATATTTCCCGATCTACAGGTATGTAATTGTAGAAGACTGCATCAGTAACCCAAAAGCGAATCACCCATTTTGAATAAAAAAGAACTTCTAAGTGATTCTGTACAAAAACTTGATTTTATTTATACACATTCCAGGGCCACCACACCCTTTCCACAATCATCCAGTGAAGAAGTACTTGGTGACCTGCCACCTGGATAATCTACAAGTACTCTCTATTTTAAAGATCTAACATCTCCCTTTTCTGCCTTATAAAAAAACTAAATCGCGGAAACCGATTTTCAAATTTTAATTTTTACAGTGTTAGAATCCTTTAAACTCCAAATTTAAAGACATCTGAATTCTCCATTTCCAATACTCCTGAACTAAAAATCTAGTCCTTTTCCTGTAAACCAAAGAGAAGTAAGAAATAATGTTAAGCTATACTCTGTTTATAGTACTTTTACTTGTAAATAAAACAATTTAATAACTGCTGACAATGAACTCTTTCAGATCAAATGATCAACTGAAAAAATGAAAAAAGCAACACCAATAACCACTCTGTTAGTCCCAAAGTCTGCTAAGAGGAACAAAATGCTCTGATTGGCAGAGATTCAAACACGAATGACCAATCTAAAGGCCACGCCAGCTGGCTAAAGGTGGAAGTAACACATTTGTTGGGAGTGGCTAAACAGCGGTGTCTACAGCCATAGCCATTAACTTTTAGACATAGCCAAAGTCCTTTTTAAGAGGTGTTTGTCTTTCGTTTGTTTCTTTTTTTTTTTACCACGCTGAATATCCCCTGATCTTCTGAATGACACTGATCACACTTCCTTCAAAACAACAAAAAATTCTGACAACTTGTATGTATCTCTTCTAAAAGGTCAAAATTAGTATCTTTATCCACCATGCCCTAGAAAATATCCAAAATTTCACATTCATGTTTTCTGCTACAAAATGGCGGACAGTATAATTCAAAGTATAAACATGTATAAAATATCCTGTATTATTTTTTGTAGGATTGAAAAAAAGTGATCTTTCAACACTGCTCTTTCAGCAAAGATTGTCCATAAAAATTGCAGGGCTGAAAAAGTTAAAAACCCAAAAAATCTTTCTCTGAAGAACAAAAACGACAGAAAAACTGTTGTACTGTTGATGCAAATGAGAGACATGAGTACACTAAAATCAACTGAAAATATCTTTTGACCTATTATAAAATGCTTTCGTCAATCCAATAATCACATTGAAGAATCCAAAAACCAACGTAAAACATTGTTCATCTTTAGCTTTGGTGTTCAAAATGCATCACATATTCCTGTCCCATTCACTACCCAAAACCTTACATGTTTCAAATGTCATCCTTCCTTCTGCCCCACAGGGAAACTTGAAAGTGCACAAAAAACAAAGAATATTACAACCAAGAAAACCCTATAGATACAAACTGCTTACGAAACAAACTTAGGCTGGTACTTGCAGAAGCAATCACAGACACACAAGCGTACACTAACGATGTCTTTTTTTTTGAGGGGGAGGGTGTTGTCGCAACTCCAACCTCCAAATCTCAATAGGCAGAGCCCTCCAAATGGTGTTGGAGCGGGGGGCAGGCTGGGACCATGTCTGGCACATACATGTCCTGGTGTTCCTGCATGTGGATGGGTGGTTCCTCCTTGATTTTGACAGGCTGGCTGGCTGGCACACTGCGGTCCGAGGCGGGTGGAGGCAGGGTGGGGCCAGGTGTGGTGAGGGCCGGAGCAGCACGCAGGCCCTCCGGGAACGCCATCATAAAGAGCGCCTCGGGGTCACAGACAAACTTGTAGACATAGCGCTCGCCAGCCACCTTCTGCATGATGCCCTTCTCGTAATAGTAGCGCAAGGAACGGGAGAGTTTGTCGTAGTTCATGGCAGGTCGGTTCTTTTGGATGCCCCATCGTCGGGCCACCTGATTCACAAGCAAGGACGAAAGGAAAAACGTTATGCTGTTCATAATAAATTTGAAAAACTGAAGTCTAAATATACAAATTGAAGGTGTGGAGCAATGGCAAATGAAAGAACCAACTTATCTATGGAACACTTATCGTAACATTTCATTATAAGAAAACAAAAACACCTTGCACTGCAAACTGGCACTTCCACACTAATGGGGTACAACTGGCTGCAAATTTGGGATTTGGAAGGGGGCCACTGGAGGGTACAGCAAAGCAAGTATTTTTGTAAGATATTTTGTTCAATTTTTTTTGCTGTACATGTACATTTCAAAGCGTTAAAATAATCATGTGTACAAAAATTGTAGAGGACTTTCTCTGGACTTGAGAATACACAGGGGTCACCAGATATAATTATGTAACTTGGTCAGAATTTTTGCTACAAATTGACAGGACACTAATTATCATGTGCATTAACTTACCAAAATTTCCTCTCGTTTGTATTCATACCCCATTTATAATTGTTAAAAGCCAAAACAAGCACAATTTTCTTGGTCTATTAACATACATAATGTGGACAGAAATTTCGAGACAAATTTCTGTCCACATCAATACTGTCCATATGGAACATTCTGGACATAATATCCTGCAGCATCTTAAAGTTGACGGTGAACTGTCTTGGTTTTTAAAGGGAAAGTGACGTGGGGATCAGAATTTAAAAAGCACAATATTTATGTGGAAAGACAAACATATTTGGATACTAAACCTCAACTTTGCTGTAGTTTGTTCTCAAAGCCAAAGTCCATTTAAAAAGGACATATATTGGTGAGATTTCCACCATCCCAAAAAATGACTGCATCCTAATCTTTTCAGTTCTGTAATGTGGTTGCAAGATGTGAGTTTGTTTACCTCTTCAGGTTCAATCAGCTTGAATTCCAGTCCGCGGCCTGTCCAGGCAATGAAGCCCCCGTTGGCCGGGTCTTCAAGGAGCGTGACCAGAAACTGCCAGAGCTGCAAGGAGCCACGGCGCTGGTAGGGTGGCCCATCACGGAATGCCTCTGGCTTGGTGTCACCTGAAAGGGTGTTGGCAGAATACATATCCAATGAGTTCACATCTTGGTGCAGGCTCGCCTTGCAAAATACTTTTTTCTTTCTCACACTATGCTGGCACTAACGTCTTGGGAAATTGGAATAGCTGTTTATGTAAATTACATTATTGGTGTTAATATCTTTGAACAAATGGCTGCTTCCCACTGGATACTGGTAGCCGCATGCCAGGGTTTCACTGCATATCTGCATGTAATTAGCACACTTGATTACCACTTTTCACAGATGAATTCTGCACGTAGTGCATATGTTTACAACTGTTGCACGACTGACAATAATTGGTTCCCTAGGAAAGCCCAGGGAGGAAGTACCAGTAAAGAAAAAAATAAACAAGACATTAGTGTGAACAAGCATGCCCATCTAATAATTGAGTCATTAGAGGGCACACTATGCACAATCCATTATCAAGCACTTAGCACCTTGGTGCTTAGACCATAGAGCTACAAACCGTAGCTCTATGCTTAGACTAGGTGTACGCCAATAGACTGATGCACTGCAGTAGAACTAACCTGTGCCTGTTTCCTTCAACTTGAGGCACACAAGCGTTTCAGTAGGTCAGAGCATTTTATGAGTCATAAATTTACAGTGTTTAACATGGGCTACTTGAACATGTACTTAATGCATGTCAGCATGGTACCAACATGGTAATGACTTCTAATTCTAGCTGCAGAATCATCTTATACCTAAGACTCCAAGACAAAGCTGCCCAAGTATTCAATACACAACTGAAAATGACAGATGTACGGAGCTGGGAGTGTTTCCTGTTGGTATGTTGTTTGTTGGGTTGGTTGTTTGTTTGGTTGTGGGTTGTAGGGGTGTTTGTTGGTTTGCTTGTAGCCAGTTCTATTTCTCACAGCCTTTGTTGAATTGTGAGGTAGCCTTGCTGAAAGGGAAGCACCATATACCAAATAATCTAAGACAAAACTTTTAAAATTACATCCACATACACATAACACTTTGCTTTGAGTAGAGTTGGTGATACTTTTAATTTACTTTTTTTTTACACACTCTATGGGCCGTACTGTATATTCATGCTAGGGCATATGGTGAGGGAAATGTGCAAAGAGTCATATGGTAAGAAATGCTTCACTTTTGATTTGGCTCATTATAAATACATTAACCCTAACCCCCTTCCCTAACTTTGCCAGCACTCTACCCTGCTGCACCCAGTGACATCCAACAGCTTCCCTAACCCCCTTCCCTAACTTTGCCAGCACCCTACCCTACTGCACCCAGTGACATCCAACAGCTTCCCTAACCCCCTTCCCTAACTTTGCCAGCACCCTGTTGCACCCAGTGACATCCAACAGCTTCCCTAACCCCCTTCCCTAACTTTGCCAGCACCCTAATGCGCCCAGTGACATCCAACAGCTTCCCTAACCCTCTTCCCTAACTTTGCCAGCACCCTACCCTACTGCACCCAGTGACATCCAACAGCTTCCCTAACCCCCTTCCCTAACTTTGCCAGCACCCTGTTGCACCCAGTGACATCCAACAGCTTCCCTAACACCCTTCCCTAACTTTGCCAGCACCCTGTTGCACCCAGTGACATCCAACAGCTTCCCAGACCCCTTTCCCTAACTTTGCCAGCACCCTACCCTGTTGCACCCAGTGACATCCAACAGCTTCCCTAACCCTTCCCTAACTTTGCCACCACCATGCTGCACCCAGCGACATCAGGCAGCTTTAACCACTCGGTGCTGGGGTTTCCGGTACCGGACTCCTTGGTTTGTACACATAGCTGGGCTGCCTGAAATCGGACAAAGGAGCTGGACCTTGTAAGAAAAGACCATATTTGGAACAAAAGAGCCACTGCTGGGAATGACTATCATTTTTTCAGCTGGCATTAGCGGAGGTAATGAAACAATATACCACTGTTTGCGGCATTCAGTGCCCGCGGATTATCAGTGGAGATAAAAGTACTCCAGCACTCTAACGATGAGCGATAAAGTACCGCTGCAGGCTTATCCGGCCACATTTGAAAAGATGCCACTACCATTCAGCAATGCACTGAGCCAATTTCAGGAACCAAGGAAATTACGCAACACCGCACAATCTGGGCTCTCTTTACTGGGCGGCAGGCCTGGCTGCAATACTCGCGTGTCAGCGGAGGTTGCCTATCAGATTGGAGTAGCTACCAGGCAGTCATTTGTGTGGGTGTAAACGCCCAGTAAATGAAGTTATGAATTCTTGAAGAATTTTGAAAATGGGAAATTTTGAAAATCGCCTGAGAACTCGTCCCGCATATCCAAATTCCACCCGGCAGGTAGTGGTTAATGTTTGAAGCCTGGGGAATCCAATATACAACACCTACAGCACCCTGTTGAATCCTGTTGGGTTCAGTATGGTTAGGGTTAAGGTTGAACAGGTACATGTACACAACTATTACATGAATAGTTGTGCAAATACATTTTCCTACGCAGCTGCAATCAAATTACAAAATGAACGCAGCAATAAGTTATGTTGATGTCTTTGCCATGGAGATTTCCCTATATAACAAACTAGAGTCCTTTCTTGTGTGCTTGTTTCTGGATATATGTGCACATATGTTCCCAAGGTGAACCATGCTCAATCATGTACGTGTATACTGCATCTGTGAACAAAAACGTCCAGCACTGTGACTGCTGCCCTTGTTCTCCATGAAGTTCCAACATTTTGTAAACTGTGGCAATCTTCAAATCGAATAGTTCCTACAAGTACAGAAGAGAGTTATATTTGTATATTTGTAACATATTGTTATACATGTATCACTTATTTTACATATTATAATATTTGGTCTTTAAAAATTAATGTCAGTGACCAAACATTTTTTTGTGGAAAGTGTAACATCTCAGCATTCAACAGATTTCCTTAAAACTCCTCTTTCGTTGTAAGGTGGGGAACAATGAAGACGACAATAACGATTCCCTTCATCTTTACAGCACTACCCAGTGGTGTGAACAGCTCAGTTAATTGCCAGACCAGAAGGTGCCTGACATCTCATCACAGAAGTGCTAGTTTGTTTTTAATTCAACCCTGGTCTGAAACTTATGGACATGTACAAACGGCATACATCTAAGCTCAAAGCCCAACACAATCGAGACCATTTTTTCCCCCTCCTCTGCCCCCCTTTCAGTTCATATAATGCCTGTCAGGTCCCATTAGCCCAAGATTAGGACACAAAGCAAACAAGTTGTCGTATCTGGCGTGGCCGATTGCGTTTAATAGGCGGCCAGGACAGGCAGAGCTAATCAGTCCCGTTTTTCTTGATGAATGACTGGCATCGCGGCTCCATTTTTTGTGCCGTTGTTGGCCAGGGAGACTTGTCAGGTTCTCCCATTGTTGCACTTTCTCAGCCCCGGGCATGCCCCCCATACGCCCTGGCCAACCATCTCTCACTGCGATCATAGGGGATTACCATCATCAAGGTCTTCTTTTTTTCTCCTTTCCTTCCCACTTTCCCCCCTTTTCCAAACCCCCTTTTTCCTATCACCATTTGCAGTTTAATGCATCTAGCATATTGTCAGCTAAGTAATCACACCAGGCTGCCAACGAGAGAGACTTTTGTGGGAGTGATGAATTAAGAATCCTCCAGCCCTGACGGTTAACTGATTGAAGCGCAGTCAAATCGCTTTTAGTTGTGCTGGTCTTATCCCAGTAAAACCACTTCGCTGTTCCATCATTCATGAGTATACAGCTACACGTATTGTCTTTTTTTTTTCGTGTGGACCGATTACATTCTCATTTCTTTTTGCTGGCCGACTGGGCCCATCTGTTTTATCATTTCATGGGGAAAAAGATACAGATTGCAGGGCATGATTTTAGTTAAGAATAACTGTAAAATGTATGAGAAATGAAGAAGCACACAGAACTACATGTACAGTAACCACATTTACCTTCAGGGATCTTCTCAGGAACACTGGCATCATCAAAGAAGTGTCTAGCTGTATGTTCAGGAATACATCCTACCAACAGATTAAAAAAGAACAGTCCACTAAGAGCACGAAGTTACCTCAAAACCAGGCCAGAAATGACAGGTAAACATGAATTTCAGACACACGACACGGTATAAAAATCCTTATTGTTACAAAAAAATGGTACATGTACATGTGAATAAGAAAGTTTGCTAAATATTCAATTTCACACAAAAACTGTATTTACTTTATGAATACCAAGTTTGAAATGTAAAATCTGTTCTCATAAGATTCTATGACTTTCCCACAAATTTTGGAAATGTTAACAAAAAAATTCCAGGACTTTTGTAGGCCTGGAAAAAAATGTGGTCATTAACCTAATCACAAAATACTTCATTTACCATTACTGGCCATCCGGACCAGTGCAGTCATATCTGGACTAGTCTGTCACTAGCAGGAGGGTACCCGCTGCATTTTATACATTAAATTGAAAAATAAGGCTTGGCTGGTCTTAAACATGCATTTAAGACTGGCTCAGAATGGATGTGACTAATGCGTGAGCCACAGGTGGGGGCATTATCAGCATTCATTCTCCTGAGCATTCAGTCTCCGGCCAAGCACATATTTATTCCCATTCATAAATACCTTTTTATTCAGAGTCAAAAGAAGTCAATAATGATATTTTTCTTAAGTTTTACTTTCTTTTTTCTCAAGACCCCCACCCATGTTACAGAAGATTCCTTTTGAATGTTGTCCAATAGAATCTCTTTGTATACGGACTTGGCGCACGCATGGTGCATTCTGCGTGTTGTGTTGCACGCACAGTCATGACCAATCCAGTTCATAAGTGTTTAGACCATGCCCACTGCACATGCACTGCACATGTATCATAGAGTTGCATGCACTGATCGCCGTTTACATGGAACCAGAAGTTCATGCGCAACTTCAGCGATCGTCCAATGGGAGCCTGCAAATCGCAGCGCGTCCACCTTACGAACCAGATTGGGATGGAGTAGCCTGTCTCAAATCAGAGTATCAGCATGTGTTTTACGCAGTAGGCATTATTACTTTTCAGCGGACATTATCAAATGTTAACACTCGTTAAAGTTGCACGTTGTTGAATAAGGAGACTTATGAATGAGTTATAATTAAAAGATGACAAATCCGTATTAATGTCTGTTAAAAAAACCAGACACTAGACTCCAATTTACATTAACATTGCTCTTGAAAATTTCTTCAGCATCTTCATTACCAACATCTGTAAATTAATATTCTGCAGTGCAAAGTGTGTTCAAACTTTTTCTTCTAGCCAAGACATGGGGGGTAAGAATAAAACGACATGAAATACATTCTAAAATGTAGAGCCAGTTGGAGATAAAACTTGGGGAATCTTTCATTGGTGATTTTAGTCAAGGTGTATTTCACATCTAGCAACAAAGCATTAGGCTCTGCTCAAGTCTGAAAACTTTACCAGTAAAAAGAATGAGCATCTTCTTTTGAAAGAAATGTCTTCTTTTTGGAAGAAATACTTATTATGCACAGTGAAGCATCACTGGAATGGGCACTGAATAAAAACAAAAAACACCACCTCTGCAAGGTTGGCGATTTTTTGATGAAAAAAAAACACACCAAAATCAGATTTGTTTATTTAAATGTGATTTTTAAATTTTAAATTGGATTAAGTCTTACACCTTGAAGGAACTTAAATTCATTTTGAATGAAAAGGAATGTTTTTACAACTGAGGAAATGTAAGCCGTACTCGCAAAAGGTTAATGGCCAACAGGGTCCATGCATATATCACACGCACTAGTGCAAGCATCAGCTTCATGTACATGTATCAGTGTAGCACAGACACGTAGACAGCCAAGTACGTGGGACCGGGGGTGTTAATAGACTAGTCACTGCAGTGTGCACAGGGCAATGATCACATGGAAAATCACATTTTGTTGGATTACTACACATACTAAGATGAGGATTTTGACCTTGAGATGAAAACATATAACTGAAATACAAACAAGAGATATCCAATTTGTAATCAAAGTCTTCATCAAATGTTTTGATACATGTAGTTTGGATTGTTTCCAATGACGTTTGCATGACAATTAATATTGTTGAATGCAGACATGATTACTGTGCCATGCTTCATAGGTCTGGTGCAGTGTACTGGCTCCTGGCTATTCCACTGTCATTCATGTAATTTAATGGCAGAAACCAGCAAAACACTACTTCCAACACCATATGCCATACAACTGGTACTTTCACCTCTGTTTGAGATGAAAAAAGCTTGTCGTGCTGGGGATTATGTCTTGAAAACTGAAGTTGGAAAGTTTTCTGTAGTTTCTACACATGATACTTTTTTTCTTGCAAATGGGAGCAGATATTTAGTATAACATGGGGACAATCTTGCCAACAATTGTGATACAAATACACAAATGTTTGGGCACAAAACTACGCCTTGACTGATGCACTGGACTTCAAGGACTTGAAACTGGTCAAAGACAATATTTGAGGGAATTTAGCCACCAGACCAGTGTCATGTTCAACCCCTGATAACTAAAATATGAAGGCTTCAACCAAACTAAAATCCTTGGCTAAAAAAAAGGAGCAGATTGTAAGCCATGATCTGCAGAGCACACCCAGGGTAGTTTTCCAATTCAAGAGATCTGAAGATCAAATGTCACTAATACCCCTTTGATGACAAAGTTACCTACGAGGCAACCCTTCCAACTATTCCTTCAAATTTTGTGCAAAATGACTATGAGGCTGTCTGGCAAATCACTGGCACATGGCCAACATCAAAAAGTCAAGTCTGTTTTTGTTGTGCGTTATGGGGGGGGCCCTTGAACGAACAGGATATGACATGGCGGCAAAAATGATTGGAAGTGGTTTGAAATACCTCATAATCAAAAGTGGAACGGATTTACAATCACTGTAACATCTTTGTTGTCACATCAATCTTAATAAGTATTTGTTCTTATGTAAAGATTAGAAAATATTTGGTTCATTACTAGTAGTATTTTTAGCCAACTGCCTTATATGCCTTGCTGCATATGCCATAATTATAGTAAAGAGGAACAGTTCCAATTATATAATGCTGTACATGTAGATGTATACTTGCAGACTTTAATTGCTTGGAACTGGCAAAAAAGTTTTTGTAAGAGCTTGGTTAATGGACGTTTGGCAAGCAACCGATCCTAAAATACATATAACTCTGGATACAGCCCTCTAACAGACAATATGACCCAAGAAATAGGATGACTCAAGCCCTTCCACTGTATATTTCAACTGGTATGAACATTTTAGCTTAATCTGCATGACAAGGGAACATACTGAGGCCTGTGTCACTGACACTAAGTAATATGAGGATCATCCAAGAGATGGCTGAAACAGGATTAACTTCAGAAACTTGATTGTAAATACAGCAAAGTTCAGCTGTACATTATAATGATGTTACCAACTGCCTGCCCTATAGTCTTAAATAAATGTAATGCTCTGCTATCAACATGTACAATCCCCCCTCCCCCAGTGGACTGGTATACTTGCCAAGATGTTACAAAGTAACCAGTCATTAAATACAAGAGATGATACTGGAACAGGGCAGGCTTTGTCTGACCAAATCTCTTGCCACTTACCCTCAGTATTTCCTTGGTGGTTGTACATTTCCCCACGCTGGAACCCCATGCAACAGGAATTGGGTACCTCTGAAAAAAGTCAAGATCAATATAAACACAATCAAATTAAATCTTGCAAATAGACTGCATTTGGCATTTTCAGCAGACCTTCAAATTCACCTTTGTGAAACTTAGCTCCGACAAGTTTAATTAAAGGGAAAACATCCTGTGGGTTGTTGCCTCATATACCCTTGGGCACATGTTACGTGTAGTTGGTGACTGAAGATTGCAAATTGTACCAACTGCATACCAACAAACCAAGCTAGCTACAGATTTTTTGTGGCAATATTTGACACATCATACTCACTTCCAACTACAAGCACAACCAGAGTGAAATGAACACCCCTCATTAACAACTGTTTATGTCATCTTGCAAAATGTACACACAGTCAACCCTCGTTAGTAAGAGCACTGTCAATACAAGATTCTGCTTATAACAAGGACATTTTTTGGTCCCAATCCTTTCTTTTTCATTGTTTTCATTCCTGATAATGCAAGATTCCTGTTATAACAAGGTACATGTAATTTACCAACTCTGAAGGACCTCTTATTAACGAGGTTCAACTGCAGCATGGGAGTTACTCCAAAGGCTTTCACATCTGAATAATTTGGCAGCTGTGGGCAAAATCTTGTGCGTGATCATTAAATAATGATTCCGTCATCACAACAATGGGAGAATTCTCAACAGTGTGTTTTGTGTTGTGGCAGTGTGCGGTGGAGTGTGTTTCCTCTTTGAACACTGGGCTATTGTTTGGTGCTTCCTGTTCTTTATTTTCCCAATCTTATCCTTGGTAGGCTAGCAGGGAATGCCATGTGTATATTAAAACATGAGTAGGTGACCAAAGCTTTTGTGAAGCTTATAGGCTGACAGCGGCTCCATGCTTTGGGCTCAGACTTTTACAAGCCCTGGACAAGTTCACCAGGGAACCTTCTGAATCCTGCAGAATCTTCCACTATGTAGGAAAAAAATTGGACTTTCTTTCCACTTTCAAGTTTCAAGGATCACAGGGTCCCTGTGAAGCTGGGACAGGGTTCAGATGTGCCTTCCTCATTCGTACAAACTTCTACAAAATCCTCCAAAACTCCTTGTGAATTTGACAGGGAGGGGAGTTATGGTTTAATTGTACTGTGAATAGAAATTTGGCTTAATGGAGAAACTGCCATATTATTTTGGAATGCACGATGTATCGATTATGTACAATTTTGGAGAAACTGCATATCAGGCAAACAATACTTGTAGTTGTACATGTGGTCGTTGAGAAAATGTTGTACAAGAACTAGGTGATAATGGCATGTAGATAACACATCAAAATGTAACACTGTTCCTGCAGTTTCTGTATGCACAAAACAAAGTCTCAGACATCTGCAGATAAAGAGAAGGAACTATCATATTTTACATTAACCCATGTGTTTCAGAAATACAGGAGGCACTCCTGTATTACTAGGCAAATTAAACCTGAGATTTGCATCTGCCCAGAGTCATATCATCACAATATCAACTTCCATCCAAACCAGTTTCAAGGAGGCAAAAAAAAAGACAGATTGTTGTGTTTTTATTACAGATGGTTAACACATCCACTACCAGTTGATTGCCAAAGGCCCCCTTCCCTCATCCAACTCCAATGAATAGGGCTCCTGGCATGGAGCGTCCATCTCAAAGTTCAAGAGCAGAAGCAACACAAGGCAATCTGCAAATTAAACCCTCCCCGCTGTCGTTATGTTTGTGGGGCGAACACTAGTCTGACTAGTCAACCGGGCAATGGGGAAGGGGGGGAGGTTTAAGGCCGCAAGCAGTAGGACCATGTGTCACCGCCATTAATATCACCAATCGGCTAATGATGATTAAGTACAAAGCGAAAAACGAGCCGTTAACAGCAAAAACAGATAGGTCCTCTTCGTTCAAGGAAAACGTTGATTGCGTACAGAATCAGGGCATGAACGGTACATGACTCTTTATAACAAGAGAGGGCTTTAATGTAAGTATACCAGTACATGTAGTTCAACTAAGGTTCCTAATCCTAATTGGGGATGTTAAGTCTTCTATCCTTTTTTGGGGGGAGGGGAAGGGACAGCATCATGGATTTAGCAGAAAAACTGGCACACATACCAGTAACAAGAGCAGATTGCTACGAGAAGAATGTGCATGTAAAACGTTGGTGGGCACCACAAGATGAATGAATATTAACTTGCCATGTATTCACCATGTACATCATCCATTAGCAGAATCGCCAACAAGAGATCAGTGCAAACTCCATGCCACACCACCACTGATTAATGTCTGTAATTTGCAATACAGCCCGCACTTTGTTTCTCTGTTTTTTTTGGGGGGGTGTCTTCCACACTTCTCTTTTCAGAGCCATGCTGGCCACTGAAAATTGATAGAAGGGCCTCTATTTTCTTGACTTTCCACTACTTCTCCAGATGCAGCCAAACTTTAATTAATGACCCTAGGACCACAGGGCCTGCGCAAGCTTGTAGTGTTTGGCCAGCGTAATTAATATAGTTGATGCCATTGCGGCTAAGTGGCTGGAGCGTCTTGGCCCATGTAATTGTATAGCAATTGCGAGTCATCTTCTGGTATAAATCACCGGCCTGTGGGTGCTATGTACATACCATTCTATATTTCATTATTCTAATCCATCTTTCTCAGGTCCCCAAACCCCTGTTGTCTAGTACCAGTTTGAGAGTTCGTCTGTACTCCCCTCCAAACTTCTTGTCCAGATTCCCAGAATAATGAAGTCTCCTTACTTTCATCATGTCTTTCCCTGGTGGTGTGGGTACCTTGCAGCATCCCAACTATTCAAAAGTAGTGTTTGCATTCAGTTTGCATGGGGGAGATAACATTCACCAGGACAATGGCTACTTTTCCTATTCTAAGATTTCTAAGCATCCTGGGAAATTTTCTGTTAACTTTTCCTAGTCTAATGGTTACTTTTACAGGCCAAACTGTGCCCAGTGAAATTTTGACCCGGGGTAAATTTTTCTGAGACAGAAAGTCCAGTGCAAGCAATGCAAGCCTCACACAGCTGCAAAGTTGGCTCCAGCATGAATATCATACCGTACTTCATACACTATACCCCAGCTGGCGATGCATGGAGGGAGCAATTACTTTGGATGGGAAATTCGGAACCGAGTTGCGGGGACATATATCTGTCCTTGTGATGGATTCATCCCCCTAATAACTATCGTTTAACATATGTAACATGCCATCCCTAGAACAACGGTGTCAGCACGCATCGCGTGCCCACATTAATGTGTCAGGTTTTGGCTAGCCACTCATTTCTCCACACAATGTGCTTCTTTCATTTTCAAATGTTTATTCAGTTGTTGTTATTAATGTTTTTTTCTTATGGATCAATGTTTTGTAAAACCTTACCAACTAAGATGCTGTTTTCCACTTAAATGCGATCGTGGATCCCCTTTTCAAATTCTAGTTAATCAAAAACCTTTTTTTTTTTATCAAAGTCATACTAGTTAATATTAGGACCAGTAACATTGTAAAGACATGAGGCAAAGCTGTCCAATGATGTGTATTTGTGGGTAACGCCAGCTGATAAAACTGCAGAAAAGTAGAAGAATTTGGACAATTTAATTTTGATCATCATCTCGGCAAAACCACACATATACGAAAAACAGAACATCTCTTTTGGCAATCTAAGAAACTGTCTGGCTTGTTTTACTCGCATGGTTTTTGTGCTTGTACCGGTCTGTTCCATTCCACACAAACAGTTAAAAACAGCTTCATTTATGCTCTTGCTTCTTCTAAAGCGACACGTACCTGTATCTCTCTCCAATTTTTTCCAGTAGATTCTCTGCTTTATGCCCGATGTGCGATGCAGGTGCAGAGAATTATTTTCAAATCATAATCACAAAACATTTCTCTGACATGATACCACACCACGCTGCTGCCATTGATATTAGTTAATCCCTGAATAAGCCATACAGTATGCTACGTCATACCTCTCTGTAACACACCTTAAGTTCTTACTATTGATGTAGTCAAAATGCCTGCTTGTGTCCAGCTAGGCTAAGAATAATGGTGACTTCATTTAGAACTGAATATGGCAATGAAGTGAACTACATGTGAATGACAGAGTGAGAAAGGAGTTCCCCTTTTTTGAAGGGAAGGGGTTGAATAAAATTGTGCCCATAGAGCCTTTGGATTTTTTAATTTAAACTGACCACGACAAGAATATGATCTGCCTGTATGTCATTGGTTTAAACGTTTTGAGAAAGTCAAAAATTTCAAGAATTTTTATTATATTATATTTTACTTATTTCTTTTGGGGGAAGGGTGCTTGGGGAGATTAGGACACATCATGTATATATAAATGTACCAGGTATGTGGTATATATATAACACACATTTTAACAAATTAATTATAAAAAGATATACTGTACACGTAATTCATTAAAAAAAGGATGTATGTATCAGTTATGAAATTGTTCACAACTTTTATAGCGGCTGTGTACAAGTACCGAACAAAGAGCGGACAGGTTCATTCAGATTTATCTTTTGGTGTGGAGATAATTTCTGTCAGTGCTCCATCATTTTACCCGCGTCAATTCACACGGGGGAAGAGTTAAAAAAAACTGCTTCAACGGTTACGGTTACATTCAAGAAGTTGCCCACCTGGAATAAGATCTGCTTTATGGATGATGGGACTAGAAGCTGACATGGATAAATGATCCGTAGTTTTCGAAACAATTTGTTTTGAAACTGCCAGATTTCTCTCCCCCCCCAATTAAGCATCGCTTCATGCCAATGATGTTATATCACATTGGAAAAGGGCAAGTCCACCAAAAGTTTCCCTTTCCCTGTACCAGGAAAGCAACTTGGACTTTGACCCAAAAAACGAGGAAATTCCAATCTTTCCAAGACTTTGTACAGTGTTTTTCAATTTTCCATGGCATGAGTGAGGGTTAAAAATGAGGAAATCAGCTGATCCGAGGAAAAGTTGCATGCCTGCTACGTGTAATTTCTTAATTTCCTTCGTTATGCAACTGTCACAACAGGGGTCGAAATAAACGGTGGTCCGCTGGCCCGGGGCCACCAAAAAATTCATTCTCCAATAAGGATGGTCCGCCAGGACAGTGGTCATATGAGAAACACTACCACATTTTCAAAACTTTCATCCCATTTTACGACTTGTGTTTCAAATAACCGGTGCAGCACTTTTGAGTTCATGGTATAATTTCACAGTTCCAAATTTTAAATGAACTGAATGCTCATTTAAATACTTTTAATCTATTGTGTGGTAATGCCTGACCTCAGGATGGGGTACGGCTAGGTTGGCAGGTTTGCTTTGGTAGTAGCGCGGTGCAGTGGGAACCAGTGAAGCCTTGCTTCTCTGCATTGAGCAATAATGTGAAGCAAAATGTGAAGGGAACTTATGAAAATAATGGAACATTCTTTCCAAATGTGGCGAATGTAAGCAGGCAAACGAAAAAATTCCCAAGGTTTTAGATGTAAAAAAAAGTTGTGAGGTATTCTTTGAAGACAGGAAAAACAGGATTTGTTTTTTTCTTTTCTTTTGTATTTTTAAATGTGTTTTTCTAACTTACCAATATAAATTTTACGGTCGTGCCAAAAATTTATTATCGGTCACATAACCAGAAGCTGAACTAGTTTTTTTTTTGATCTTGAAAAGTGTATTTAAATCCAGGCTGGCTTATCAGCTGTTTTGGTTGAGAAGCTCCACTGATGCAAATGGGCATGTGTGGTGGGCCTGATCAATTTCTTTACATGTACTCAACCTGGGCCACCAAATTTTCACAAGGGCCAGTGCGGTGCACTTCCCCACTGGCCTTGCAGGCCACCAAGAGATTGAAGTTAATTTTGACCCCTGCAAAAAGACTAATAATTGGGGGAGGGGAATATTCTTTTGAGCATAACACTGAACCCTGTGAATCTTTCCACATGGGATAAAACTCCTGTTAGGTGCACATAGTGAGCACGAAATAGACATTTTAAGCTGTACTAAATTACCAAAAAAAAAAAAAATCCTATAAACCCCCTTGCATCAAAATCCTGGTAGAAGAGCAATGGTTGTTTTATTGCTTGTAAAACATACCAGTACTTATTATGGCGATAGATATTATTTTGTGACTTTTTCACTGGTACATGCATGGTATGGGCACAATGGCACAATCAGCCTCCACCTGTTGTACTACCAAACAGCAGTGAATATTAAATACATTATGCCAAAATAAAGGGAATTATGAGCTGCTCTTTAGTCATTAGCTGTGGAAATTAAGGCAAATAAATGTGTCTCTTGCAATGCCTTCATAGTACTCCTGAATTGCTCAACCCATCTGCCGTGCCACAGTGGACTGAATGGAATCGTTTGAAGATATCACTCGTGATTGATCCTGAAGCTTGAATGTCCCCTTCCGTTGTGTCAAGTCTGAAGAAAAGGAATCAATCTTGACGGAATCCAGTCTCGCCTTTAAATATTTTATGTCTGCCCCTGGTGGGAATGACGGTCCTAAATTATGGGGTTATTCCAACCAATTAGGGGTGTAACTGTCTGTGACAATGACAAAATAAATTTGAAAACACATCTTTAATTTCAAGCCACCTATTCATTTCCACCATGAGGCTTTGTAGTATTATTAAGGAATGAGGCAGAAACTGGTACCCAGATCCATGTCTCTATCTTTTATCCAGTACCTTTATATGTACAAAGGGGCTACTTGCATGTACCGGTACACGGTGTTATTTATTTCCTGCACAGCGAACAACTTTAGAAGACTCCAAAGGGTCCTTGTAAGAGGGCAGAGAGAGAAAGGGCCCATGGCTACATGGAGGAACACTATATTTTCCTTCTGTACAACAAACATCAGACTTTTATAAACTTGTAAACTTACTGTAGCCTGCAGACTGAATATGCAAAGGCCAGCTGTGGTCACATAAAGTGTAAACTAAGTTTTAACTCCATTTACCAAACCAGGATAAATTCTTTCATGATTTGGTTACGAAAAGAGAAAGAAAATGCTAAACGTGTACAAAGATAAACCGAAATCACTAACATATAGTGTTTGAAAACTGAGATTGTATGTATGCAAAACCGTGCAAATAAATGAAGAATGGTTTGAACATAATACTGGTCCAGTGGCCAAATACCACTCCAACTATCGTAGCCCAATCAAGTCCTTATAGAAGGGGTCCAACTGACCAGTTAAGGCATATTTCTGAACACTCCTTGATACATGCATTTCTTCCATCACTGTCTGCAATGCACAATTTATGAAATGTCAGTTCCCATTCAAAAAGAAAATTCTTAAACATAGAAACCTAAAGAAAAAGGTTTTTTTTTCCCAAAGTAAACTAAAAACTAAAACTATAGCCATCAAATGTGACAATTGCTTTCTGATCAGGTGGTGTGTTGTAGTGAAAGCACACATGGCATAAGGCAGTATGTGCAGTTGGGCTGATTTCTGCCACTAAATTTCCTAAACAATAATGAAAGACCTAGTGGTGCGAGGAACCTACAAGGAATGGTATACTATTTGTGTCTGCATTCAACAACGACTGTACATGTAGGTCCAAACTTTCAAAGCATTAGATGAAGATTTCTAAGAGTGAAGTAACAAAATGGGTTTATATTTTCTGTGTTTCATTATCAAGTATTCATATTCAGGCAAAAAGTCTCATCTTACATATAGCAGCAATGGAAAGAAATGTGATTTTCTGGGTGACCATCGCCTTGCCTGGACCAGTGTATGTATGAGGCGGTGGTCAGTCTATGGTTGTCTACATGCAACACTCATGACCTGCGATACATGAACCAAATTGGCCATAGCCTAGGGTGAGACTGAAGGAGCATGAATCATCCACGAAATAATCACCAGAGGGTTTTTGAGGGTCCCAAAGTAGCACAGTCTACAGTAAACATAAATGTATCTGCCTACCAGGACGTGTATCAGCACCCCTTCAAATACCCCTTTCTTGTACTTAATATCAACTCTTATCCCAGTACATAAAAAATTAGTTTTACACAGATGTTCCAGATTTTAAAAGAGATTGAAATCAGAAAAATCCTGATGAAAAAATGCCGATATCAGGAAATATCCCTACAAACCCCCCCCCCAAATTTTTGTTTCCAAGTACATGTACGGCTCAAATTTTCCTTCACTTTTGAGATATTTTTATCTGTTGTAAATACGCTCCTTTGAATGCAAAGAAAAGTGCAGTTACCGGTACTTCAATGAGTTAGACTCAATGACTTTTGTAAAACAGAGAAATTTTGTAACAAATCCTGTGGGACTGCATATGATGTACAGTACTTAATGGGATGAAACGGGATGCAGAACAACGTTTGAGAATTTTCGGGATTTATTTCATGTTAGTAATTCTTACGGCTACATCCTGGGTCTAGAAGGAAAATTCCCAACACATTTGGCATCACAAGACATTAATTTACAGATGGTGGAGACACCAGAAGGAAAATTCCCAACACATTCGGCATCACAGGATATTAATTTACAGATGGTGGAGACACCAAAGAAATTTTTATTTGTGAGGGCAATTTGAAGAGTACCAGTAAGTGGGTTTGTTTAATCAGCACAACGCTTCACAATACTATGTCTCAGTTAAACGGGGAAATTCACAACTAATTTCTCATCTTTCATGTTAACACTTTTTTTTTTTAATTTAACACTAAAAGTTGCCAGCAGAACTCGCACCGACAGTCCAAATTGTTACAGCCCAGTCAAGATAAGTCTGCACTGGTTCAGATGGCCAATAGTAATAAAGTTATGGGGAACTCTGGTAAAATGTACTCTCACTGTGGACAGTATAATCAGATGCATTAGCAGAGTTCAGAAATTTCTTCCTCACTCCAGAGAAGTACCAGTGCCTTGTCTTTCTCACAAACCATCTGCCATTTTGTGCAACATTACCGTACCTACATGTACATGTAATCATTCATAGCACCAGCATGCATTTTCATTTGACAAAAAGATATCTCTTGCAGAGTTCTGTTCAAATTGTTTTTTTGTGTGGTGGGTGCACACCACACAATTCATCAGTGAGATGATGGGGGATTTAGGCAGGAGTGGTACAATACACAAACAAGTACATGAACATTTTATGCCAACCCAGTGGGATATTGTTGCTGGCTAATAAAGCACCCTCACTCGTGCATGCACACAGTCAATAATGACTATCACCACATGGCCTACGATGGAATGAGTGAATGAAATCTACCTGCTTCATAGAAGTCGCGCGGCTCTTGCTTGATCGGGAAACCCGCGTAGCCATGCTCGAACTGACCACCAATGTGGCCCTGGTGCTTGAAAGGAACAAATGTGGGCTCTGAGTTCTGGCGCTGGAAGTGAGAGCGCTGCTCGCTGGGAAAAGACAGGAAGCACGGCTCTGACGTCTGACGATGATATCTACATGTAGGGACAAACACAGCAGTGATGCTTCAAACCATCACTAAATACATGTGACTGCTCAAATAATGCCAAGATGTAAACTCAGAAGATGACAAAAGTCCAAGCATAAACTGGGAAATGAACTCACTATGCTCAAGCAGAAAAACAGCTATTTTTCTACCATGATAGTTATGCTCTTTAACAAAAGCAGAAATTAAATGGTACAGAATTTGTTCTCAAATGAATACATGTACGTTACATGCACACATCACAGGGTACAATAGTAATCTGTTCTAACAGGTCTCAAATTAATCAAAAGTGCTTCATATGTATAATACAAGTGCATAAATGTAAATGTATTTCATTGGATCTTTCAATGATTGCAAAAATCCTACAAAGTGCCTTCTTACAGCATCATGTGATCAGTAAATTCTTCCAAATTTGTCCACAAATCTTGGTTTGTAGGCAATGTCTCTACTGGCACAGCTACGGTTTACAAGTCACATTTTCTTATTTTTCAGTGGGTTCAGACTGGCTTGTAGGTCTAACACACTCATTTGGTTTCGAAAATATTGCCTTGTGCTCCCTACAAGGCAATATAAACTTTGCACTCATACACAGTCCAAATACTAAAAACTCAAATAAATCAATTTATTCTATCACAGCTGAAGAAACTTGAATCGAAGCAAGTCAAATTTTAAATTTTGTTCACTCGTACCAAAAACAAGCACAAAAAAAAAGAAAAGAGAGACAATCTGTTCTTACCTCTTCTCCATGGTATATGCTTGGAGGTCTCTAGCAGAAGGAAATGCTGGTTCCTTGAAGGGAGTACAGGCAGACAGTGCACAAGAGGATCGCGGGGATGAACGTGCCATCTCCTGCTTGACCACGTTGAAGTTCAAGTCCAGGCTGGGCAGGGAAGAAGAGGATGCAGTGGACAGAGGGGTGGTGATCCGCAGGTCACTGCGCTCATCAGAAGTTGTGGGGACCAGGGGCGTGCTGCTCCCCGTACCACTGGTGGTTGGGGTGGGGGGGCTGGACAGGCCACTGGGCTTCATCGGGGGCACGTCAATCACCAGCTGCTCGCCAAACTCGAACTTGTGGCTGTTGCTGAAGTCGAAGTGAGGTGTCGTGGACATGGAGGAGGATGAGGAGGGGAACTTCATATGAGCGCATGGCTTGTGACAACTCGGACTCTTGGGCTCTGCCTTGATCTTCACGTTGAGAGGAACTGCAATAGGGAAAAAAAAACCAAAGCAAAGTGCACTTAGCTCTGTTCAAATGAGCAAGTTATCTCAGTGCAAAATGAAATTTGTCTCAGCTTGTTTCAACTATTCAAAAATTAGAGCAATCATTTTTTATTTACAGTGTCAATAATGGTTTCATTTAAATCCCACAGCATAGATTTATAAAAAGTTGAAGTCCTATGTACATCAACGGAGTCAGACTATATTGGACATAACTCAATCGGTGCCCCGCACGCCTCTCACCTATTGCAAGGCGTGTGTCATACATAGCAACGTATCAACTGCTGGGAAAAAAAGGACCCAAGGAAGCCAGCTAGACTCCACAACTTGTTTCCACCGTTCTGCTGTTGGGTTTAACACAGTCTACCATTCCAGTTAGCTTGCTTCTGTCACACCTTATCTACGCTAACACAACTACAAAGAAGCTGCAACTCCCAGCTTTCATCACCCTCCCCCCCACCAAACTAGAGTCATCCCAATATCACCATGGCAATGGTTAATTACCAAATGACAAAAAGGAGCGGCAGAGATGAGCACTGCCGCAGTGAGTGGGCCAGGCTCATTTGCATGTTATGGCCACCAATAATATAATGGATATGTATCATGGAGGGAGGTCCTGATTTGCATGTCAATGGGAAGACTTGGGGGGATGCTGGGAGCACATGGCTTGCTTCATCCAATGATGGTGAGGATGAGGTCCTGGACACTGATAGCACTGGGTAATCATTGCCTACACTTGATTGACAGCTTCCTACGTGGGCATGAACACGATAAGTATGTCACGACATGTAAAGCAAATGCTAACACAGATGTCCATGCAGCCATAGACTACTTGTACATGCCGCTAAGAAAAATGTGATGTTCTTGTACAACCTCTCCTTGCAAACTTATGAGCGTTTTTTCAACCCCTCACAACAGGGGGCTCACCTAATGATATATTTTGTTTTAAGGTTGTCATGCATATAGAGCATCATTGTATGAAGTTAAACCCTATTAAATATGGAATTTTGTTGTTTTACAACATGCATTGGAAGCAGGAAAAAAATTAGGGAACACCATTTTGCGCTTCTGACAAAAATGAGGTCAAAACGTCCACAAAAGCATCAGGAGAAAGAGAAAGAGGAGAAGCAGAGGAAGGGCAGAGAGACTGATAAAGCTTTCTCCTCCCACTTTGTAAGATTCCTGTCTTATGAACGTCACACTGAAGAAACAGCCCAAATCTTCTGGTAATAGACATTACCAAACCAGCCTAACGTTAACGATGCAAATTGACCATGAGCATTGTGAACCCTGAAGAAGCATCACAAACAGTTACAGCAAATCAAGCATGTCAACATAATCTTTAACCAATCAGGTCTATTCCTAGGACCCCAAAATGAATTGATAGTAGATGAATTGATTTGCACTGACCTTGGTTTCCTCCCCCCCCTAACAAAAGCCCAGTGGTCCGCTCATTAATTCAGGAAAACAACTCCCAAACACGAACTGCACAAATCAGAACAAGTTACTGGCTATTCACTGGTGCACGCAGTTGGAAAACAGCCAGCTGTATGCAATTCAGATGTCAAGTTACATGTACAAAAGATGAGTAATTGATTTTGTTCTGCTTGGTTATTCTAGATTAATGTTTGGCAAAACATGGGATGTATGGGCTGAGAGAAACTCAGACAAAGCCAAGCCAATGAAATGCATAAATGTCTGATTTTCTTAACAAACGTGCCTGAACAGAGATTGTATCAGTAAAGAATTAAGATGTACACCGTACATTGTACTGTAAGTTTAATCCTATTATTATTTCACCAGTACTTATGAAATACAAAAGAATAAGGCCTTGGCTGAAAACCATACATCCAATGGAACGGCAATGGGGGGTGGAAGGGAAAAACATCACTCTTCAGCAAGAAGTAGTGACACATGCTTTCGATCATACAGGAAAATACCATGGATCAGAGAACAAAACAATATCTGGCATTGAAATTTTGGAACTTGTGACATTGCATATGAAGCTACCAGACTTCATCAGGCCAGTGATGACCAGGGAGGCAAGCCAAGTGACAAACTGCTAGAAACAGATTGAATGACCAGATCATCTAATGCCCTTATAAAATCTGATGGTTAAGATGCAACATAGCAAGTTGCAAGAATAACTTCAAGAAAATGAAATTTTTTTTTTACAATTCTACCATACAGGTTACACTGAGGCCTCTAAGTTTGCAAGTTCAAGATGGACGAACTTCTGTGAACACTTACATGCAAAAATGTTCCTGAACTGCCAAATTGGTGTACATTCAGGGCTGAGTAGATCATAATGAAGTACATGTAGTAGCAGGAATGATTGGAGGAACGCTGGCATTACATGGACCAGTAACAGCAGTGCTGGTACCGGGAAATGAGCCACCTACATGCAGAGGCATTTTGGCATTTGTGTGGTTTGGCGACACCTGGAAACACAATATTGTCCTCTATGTCAACTCTGCAAAACATATCTATGGAGTGCATGTGCACTTTGTTTCCTTCCGCTGAAGATAAGAAGAAGACAAGTAAAATGTTTGAACCTTGACAACACTTGCCCATAACCACTAGTCTTCTACCAGAGAGTCATTAAGCAAATTGTGGTTTCTTGTAATGCTTCCACTTCCCCCAAATTCTAGGGAAGAATCCTGTCCCCCAAGGTTCTTTCTTCTTTTTGTCTCTTTAAACAGAAGTTTCAAACGAGACATGATAGATTTCAAAGGTGCCGGTTCTGCAATGACTTTATCAAATCAGTGATAAATGGCATCTAACCTCCCCCCCTTCTTCTCATGTTATACCCCGTGCCAGACTCCTCATTAAATCATCAATGCTCTTTTATTCCTTCTTTCTCCCAACCCCCCCTCACCAAGGCGTTATTGCATCAACATCGATCCAGCACAATCTTTATCACCAAGTCCCCTAATAATGAGGGTTTGAGAGAGAGCAACGAGTGCCGATGGCGTCCCCATCCATCACAAAGGCCTTACGCAGTCGTGATTTTCTCCCAATCATTAACCGTGACTATTGTCTCCTCTTTCCCTCACCATTGTGGAATGAAATCTGTGGAGCTGTCTTCAAGTCACTACACCATTCATCACCAGACAATAATACATGCACACCATCCCAAAATGATGGTTTTTATAACAAATTTAGCCAACAATTTGAATTTAATCTACAGCAGCAGCGGCACAAGAACCCTCCTGTTATTTCAGCCTCAAAATGCCTGAAGATAAATATCAAATTGCTATTCAGCAACTCAATGCAATAAATTGAGTTTTGCTGAACAGCGATTTCATTTCAATTCTAATAAAAAGGCGGACTCCTTAAAATGTAAAAAGAACAACTCTTCCTTTACTCCAAGGTTGTCGCATATATACATACAGATAAAAGCTTGTTTGTCAAGAACTTAGAAAAATGCCTCGGAATGATTGAACCTACATGTACAATACAAGAAGCATTTAACACACTGCACAACTAGTGACTTGCTGTACAATCTTCAAACTTGCTGACAGATTCTACTGCCACATTCTGAAAAGCAGGGTTCTATCCAAGACAAATGCAAAGAATATGGACACTTGCCCACTCCTGAGGGCACTAATAGGGGTGCAGACCACTAATTCAAGTGAGAATTTCTGACCAGCTCATTAGCATTAAAAGTGCCCCCACAGTATCTTTTGAAAAAAGAGATTGTTTGGCCCCCAAAATGGTGAGATTGTGTAAATCGTCGCCAGGATCAACTCCCTGGGTCTTTGAGCTTTCATATGAGGGCAGAAGGGCTGAAAACTACGGTTGAAAAATGGTCCTAAGTGCCCGAGAAAGTTGAGGGTTGCCACTTGAAAAATGGCTGCAATCAGACTTCGGAAAAATCACTTTTTGGGGGGTGATTTTGTTTTGTGGGAATAATTAAAAATGTAATTGGTTAACCCACAAAAAATTGAAAAGAAATTGAAAGATAAGTGACCAGACAAGAATTTCATTTGTGTTTCAGAAATCTCAGGGATGTTGGCGTGCATGCTATTGGGCCCTGAACGGTGCTGATTTTACACTGTTTTCAATGGGGCTTGAATTAGTGGACTGGACCCATAGTAGCTGTGTTCTAAGCCTCCATCATCCCATGCAGTCATTTATATCATCCAAAAGCAAAGTTACCCCAGCAGCAATGTGATACTGACTTCTACCCTCTTCTCTGCTTTCAGTTTAATTTGTTTTCCGTGGTGAATGGGGCAAATGACTGACAAACAATGACCTACGTGATCTACGTGTTTCACTATTGAACAATCACCTTCCACATGTGCAACTGTAATGTTCAGAAATACGGCCCTTTTCGTGATCAATTTACTGTGAATGACTGTACATGTACTCCTTGCAAAATGTTTCCTGGAAAGAGACTGACAGCCATAGGGTTTCTTTTTTGACAGAAAATGAAACACCTGTGATGATTAAAAAGTACGGTAAAATAACATTCTCTGACCCAGCAAACATTTCCAGTGTTATCCCTAGTCTCAGGGGAAAATTTTGAGCACAAACTTAAAAGCAATGCTCGTCTTTTACGGAGCCTGATAGCTTAAAAAGAAATTAACATCAAATTCAACATCACTAGAAACAGAAAACCAACAGACAGTCCATGACAGGACAAATATAAAAAAGCCAAATTTTAAGATTTAAGATAAGCAATTGTTTTTTTCTGCATTTCCAAAACCAATGAAACATGCTATCAGTTGAAGTTCTGTTTAGTAAACAATCATTTGATTTGTGGATCAGCTCTATATCTTGTAAAATGATTTGATATTTCTCAACCCTCCGCAATGTCCAGGCCAGCACTGAGATGGCACCAGAACATCCTATACAGTCTGCAATGTAGACCACTGATGAACATGACCAAGAGCTATCACATGAGCAAAAAGTCGTGGCTGTGTTGCTACCAGTTAGGCAAATGACACTGCTGGAGAGGAGAAACTTCCTTAACACACTGCCAAAGTTTCCATGGTCGATAGTGGAAACGGTACATCTCCCATGTTTGGGGGATTTGTTTCTACAAATAACATTTGGCAAAGATCGGTCAAAACAGACTAAAATAAAGATCTGAGAAGTATCAAATTCCTAGTCGCTGGGATTTTTTTTCCTGTCTGCATTGTGGACGTGTCAGAAATCACAAGGAAATTTCATTCAATTGGAAAACTGTTATAATACGGCTTACGGAGACTCTGACGACCAATCGAAATGGGCATTATATCAATGTACATGTAGCAATCGCCAAGCACACACTTCAAGACTTGACTCCTGAAACAAATTTACCAATATGATATGCTATTGAAGAACAGCATGTACATGTAAGTATTTTTTGCATTCTTTAAAATAGTAAGCCTGCTCCTTTAAGGCACATGCATGATACTTATCACACAGAATCGATTCCAACACTGGCCATTATCATGTTTGTGATCTGTGATGGTGTTCTTTCAAGGTCAATGTGTGTTCGCAAATTTTAGATTTAATGTTCATGGATCGTTCGCAGATGGACCCGGGGTTTCGCAAACTGAGCTGCCATTTCTCTCTCTAACAGCGGTGGCTGAATCTTTGCGAATCGGCTCTTACTTTCGCAAAAGAAAGAACTCCCCAGACAAGTGTTATTTTTTAAACTGCACACAATTCCCCAAAGAATTATTCGCAGTACACGTAAATCGATTGCAAAAACGGCACGTACTTCTGAGCAGTATAGCACAGGTACTTCAGAAGCTCTATGGTACAAAATTTTCTTCATGCTCATTAAAATAAAAAACGAGCTACAAACACCTTAGTGTTGAGTTTATTTTGAGGAACTCCAGTCTGAACTTTTTTTAGGGGATTCAAATAGTTATTCTGCATATACCAGTATAAGTACAGGCATACCTTGAAAATTAACATGATATTGTCTGTGCATCAGTGTCTTAGTTCCTTTGAAACCTAAACTTTTGTCACATGCCAACCACAAACAATAAACAGGTAATCAGTGTTCCTGGCTTCTTTTATCATCACAAGCAATTTTCACCTATTTTTTTAAGCTCCACTCACACCTCGGCATAGATATGCATGCGCACTTTTGATAATTTCATATGTAAATGCAGAAGCATACTGGGAGAACGGTGCCAATGTTATCTGATTATCGGCCCCATCATCTTTACTTTGGCAGTATTGAAGCTGCTTGTCAGTACATTTTCCAACTTCATTTTTCCATATTTGAGACTAACAAGATAAATGGCCCAAGGTGCCACGCATCTCAACCATCGCCGGTAAGCTTAACAACACACAGAAAGCACAGATGAGACAACTTTTTAATACAATCCCGTGTGCTGTCGGCGTGTCTTGTGGCATACAGTACACTTTCCAAAGTGGACGAAAAAGGTAGTGACGACTAATAAAGAGGCAGTGCATTGTCTAACTTGCCTTTTCAGCGACAAACCATTCAAAATCTTCGTAAACAGAAAGAACACATCATTATACGAGGCTGATAGCATGCCTGTCTTTTTAACAGCTGGGTCCAATAATTTAGCAATGGTTTTCCCAGGGATTCAGGTGTCGATCGCCAAATGCTCATTAAAAAGAGAAGAAGACAAACCCTGAGACAAAAAAAAGATGGGACTTTAATAATTGGGGTCATGTAAACCAGATGGCAGTCATGATTTGCATGTGCTGTATCAAGGGTGTCTTTAGTGAGAATGAGGGATGGGGAAAAATGTAAGGAAGATGGGGTAGGGCTTACCCTGAATTTCTTTTAACAATTGAAAAACTTCTGCTCTGAGTAGGAACAAAAGGTATGTTTTTAAATGAAAATGACGGTTCTTTGATAGGAACTCACTGTATTGGCACACAAGTTTGTGCGAGGGGCACATTGGGTATGTGTAACAAATTTATGCTGGAATGTTTGGTCTTTGTGTGTGCGCCAAACACGTGCAGGAGCCAGGGTGGAAAACTTCTCACCAGCCTGTCTTTCTTTTGCCGGTGAGGGTGCACTTCAACTCAGGGCAGAATGGTTTTAACAAACAACGAATGGCAGCTGTACAATGTACTGGGTGTCTAGATTTGGGCACAGTTGGGGAAAAAAATAGAGTTTGCTTCTGGCCTTTCTGCACTTTTTCAATTCTGATATCAATTTCAGTTGTGAATGTAAAATACAAGATTGGAATTTACCACAACTTTCTCCACATCACACAACTATATTGAAAATCACCTTTGATGTGATGTCTCTACTGCTTATCTATATGTATGGCACACTCCCGTTTTGTGTCTATATTGTAGGAAAAGTTTCAACCAAATTTTTGTAAATTTGTTTCTTCAGAGACATTGTACAGACATGTATAACAGGTTTAAAATAATGCACCTTTATTATGAGCAGGTGCTGAGGCTCTACCTATGCAGTTAATTTCATGTTGATTAGCCCGTGTCTACTATGCAAATGAAATATTGTACATGTAGCTTTTAATGACATCATCATGACATCACCCTCTGAATATCTACTTTGACCATCAAAGGTCTTGGAAATAGAATTTCCTAAATTTGTTTTGTTCAGGAGGTATATCACAAAAGAATGTTCAGAGCCAAATTCATATAAAACCATGTGATGTCATGATGACATCCTCAATTTTCACACGTAACACATTTTGGTCTGGGTTTATGCTAAATTTCATCTCAAATTACGGCTTTGGACCCTACACAGAATTTGTTGCATGCGTGCCACATGACATCTGATGAGGTCATCATGACATCACTGTTCTAGGACCACTCTCGCATAAAACAATGACAGAAGAATTTCTCTCCTTAGAATTTCTAAACCATTAAATTATGAATGTGTGATGCTTTTGTCCTAGCGTCTAAATGCATTGTGCTCTGTCTATTCCCAGCAACTCTGAAAGGCTTGTCATTTCCAAAATGAGCTGTATTCTGCCAAGATCTGATTACATTCAAATCAAATCAAACCACCAAATCAGTTCTAAAAATGTTACTGATTCATCCATATATGTACATGCTTGGTCGTTTTCCATCCTTCCATGCCCATTTTTTTACAACCACTATGGTAGTCACCTAATTTGCCAACAATTTCAGGGACAGCCCTCATGAGATCAATACCTTCAAGGTTAGCCAAGTGGGGCAACTTTATATCTGCCAACCTTTTGTGGTGTTTTAAGGGTGGGTGCCACTAATTTTTAAATTAGGTCAGTACTTTTGGTTGTGTTGCATTCAATTGATTGAAGGTTGAGAGTAGACACTACGAAGTTGGCGCTTCTGGTGCACGTAAAGAAAAATGCAATTTGATATGTAAAAATTATGTTATATTTAGTGCTGAAATACCCATGAATTTTTGCAGATGTTGACTATGCATTCAAACCTATACAAAAGTTTCAGTAAGAGCTGTGCCAGAAGTTGTTTGGCACTCCATCGCAAGTAACAAGTGACAAGTGACCTGTAAAGGAAAGCTTTTTTCACAATTGGTTTAAGAGCTTGTGACTTGGATTAAGACTGAATCACTGGTGGGGGACTTGAACAGTTTTTGACAGAAGACAGCATTACTTGTGATAGACTTGCAGGGACTGGCTTTTGTTGACTCAACAACACTACCACATACATGTACTGGTACATGCACATGTACTGCAGTTCACTGTTGACTAAAAACGGAACACCTAACTTTTGTCAGTTTTTGCCACAGAATGGAATAAAATAAACCCCATTTACGTTTTATTTTTTGTCCCTTCCATGCATGCCACGCCATGACGGGTTTTCTTAAGGGTTGGATACATCATTTACATTTGCTGTGATATTTAAAACCTGCCGGATTTGGGGTTTAAAATTTACTTTTATCCCACTGAATTGTTTATTTTAATATAAAATATTAAAAACACTGTTCATAAAATATAGAAAAACACTTAATTTTTAACACTCAAAATGCAGTTTGAATAGTCTTTGCAAAAATCCATGGACCACAGGACGTTCCTGAGAAAGCTAACATCAATTTTATACCAAAAATAGCAATCTTCTTATTACAGTTCAGACTTTGAAATTAAACAAGCTGTCCAATTATTATGCATAAGACAAATCTCCTCTCAATATCTTTAAAGTACATGTATACATGTCTAAACATTGAACATGAGATGAACCAACTCATACATGATTGGAACATGTAAACTACATGTATAACATACATGTACATGTACATGCCAACTCCCAGGTGCTACATGTAGTACTGTATATCTTTACTGTCAAACTGCGAGCCCCGCCAAGTTTCCTGAAAACATGGTGTAGCGCCCTCTGGGGCAAAACATGGCCAGTATCATTCTACTATTGCTCCCGGTAACTGCCACCACAGTTCACAAGCAGACTTGGCCAGCACTGACACAGGGTACATTTATACATTTGGCCATTGGGGATACAACTCAGTGAATCCTGGGCAGACTGCTTGAATTTAATTTGACCACATATAATACATACCAGTACGTGTAAGTACTGACATGACAGATCACTGAATTTCTGGTGTGGGGAAATGTATACATGCACATGCAAGCAAGAAGATAGATCACTTTTCTGGAAAAGTGTGATCACAAGAGGGCGCTATGTATGTGTCACCATTGTTGGAAACAAACTAGCAGGAGTATGCACCATACCATGGATGGTTAGTACACAGTAGCTACATGTATCTATGAGAGAGCCTGTTTGTTTCACACGGATCTGGATCTCGATCAGTGATCCCAAAGCTGGTTCTTGGTGTAAGTGAACCAATGTTAGATCACTAATCACCATGTGGATCTGTGTAAAACAAACAGGACCATAATGAATAATAAACAGCCATTTTATTTCCAAACTTTGAAGATGTTACAAACTCCTTGTCAATACTTGGATAGTGATAAATGATGGGCGTTTTCAGCCATGTACATGTATGTGTACTGATCAGTGAATGTGAATAAGACAGACATGTGTCTAAAATTCATTCAGTCCTAATACATGTATATATACTGATGGCGGTGGATCCCGCAGTTACTGAGTTTATACTTGAATTGAAGCTCTCCAAGGCTCATTTCTGTATTCCAAGAAAAACACCGTCCAAAACTTTCTCCAAAGTGACCAGCAACACCTGCATCTGAAAAGGGTTAGGCTTTTGGGTAATCCAGTAAGGGCAGTTGATTTGTTCCCTTTATTTTTTTGGTGTGTGTCTAAAAATAATATCGAGTAACGTACATGTATGTCCCCAAAATAAAATGCAATAGATCCCAGCCCAGACTATGGATGTCATTTTCCCCCTGGTGACCCCTAATATGATGTGCCATCAACTATTTTCAACCATAGAAGATACTAGACCTAAGATTTTCTAAAGAGTTGTCAGGAATCTTCAGGTCAGGGATAGACTTGTGGAATCTCACGCCGTGAACAATACGTGTACATGTACAGGTTTTAATAAGCTGTTTGTCAATAGGTCTACAGGTTAAGTTCTATTCATAAATACCTTTGACAGTTTCCCCATTCAACAATGCGCAATGCGACCATGTACACGTATTCACATTAAGTTTGATAATGCCCACCGCCCTTTGATAATGCCCCCTGCGTAAAAACACGCTGGCATCTGAATACGAGAAAGTTGACCCCATTTCTGTTGGTCAAGAGTGTGTGCACTGCAGCATGCAGAACTTACCATGTACATGTAAGTGCACCAAGTCCATATAAGGAGATACTTCTGAACTCTACTTGCACAACGAATAGAGGGCAAGATGGACAAGGTGGTCAGGCAAATGAAAGTAAACTTCTTGAATAAAATTCATGGAATTGATCATACATTACCTTCTTTCAACTCTCTAACTAAAATGGCATTTATGAATGGGAATAAATATGAGCTCGGTCGGTCTTAAACTAGCGGTAACAGTTAAGACTGGCTCGGAAGAATAAACGCTGATAATGCCCGAGCAGCAGTCACATCCATTCTACTGAGCCGGTCTGAAACGCACGTCTAAGACAGCCAAGAATATATTTATTCCCTTATTCAAATTTTATGTACCGTATAAAATAATCTGCCAATGCTAAATGCAAAATTGATGCCACAAATTGTACATTGTACACTGGTACATGGACAGCTGTGCTGAATATACCAGTACGTCTTAACCATTCTTTCACTTAGCTGATCAATGCATGCACAAGTGTATTTAATTAGGAGATGAAAGTGTTGGTTTAGTGTTGAATATACTGGTATGCTCACAGATCTGCATGCACATAGGATACTACACGGCAGGGGTAAATCCTTCACGCTCAGCTGAGTCTCAGGTGTTCATGTCAAGTACAAGTAGAATTCTCAAGTATTACAACCTTTAGAGGGTTCCCTTGATGGCTTTTTTTCTAAGACACACATTTTGTGCCACTCCCACTCACCTCCCAGTTTGGTCATTTGTTTTTGAAAAAAACATACATTCCTAAAGAAATTGTTCATGTTCTTTTGGAAAATAGAGGGCGCTGTTGCTGTAATGTTATTCTTGGACGACACTGATCAGTTTGGGGTTTGGGGGTCAAATTGTGAAGCCAAACTTTGCCTGGTGCAAAAGGGTTCCTCAATGGCTTACTCCCAAGTGCACGTATACTGTAATTACACAATAATGAATCACCTAGGAAAACCAAATTTATCACTAAATTATACTTTAAAATGGCAAAATATAACTTGCAAATATCATTGTGTGGAATAAAAGCGTGCAGTTTTGAGGACTGCATTTTTGCCAAGGGTATTTTGCACAGCCCATTTTGCTGTACATGTACTCATTATTTGAGCAGTGTTCTCCGTCTTATAAAAGTAGCCTGGCAGCCCACCAAGTTGGGCTAGTCTCCCATCATGTTTTAAGAGATAGCCACCAAGTTTAAAAGCACTGGTGAATCTATCATTTTATTATTATAAACTATTTCATTTTAAACAATATAACTTTGATAAAAATATGGTAGCCATCCAAGAATATCTAAAAATTGCTTCCAGTTTTTAGAAGGCACAAAGAATCTGCCTCTACCGTGCCCTAGCAAAAATGCACTAGATGTACATGTACTCCAAATGGGTGGAGTGGGGGAACTGAAGTGGGTGCATACCCTGTGCTACAGCACGTGATTTTACTATTTTTTCTTTACCCACTGGTAGGCATGACTAGAGACAGATAAATAAAAGCATGCATATTACAGTTACATGTCAGTGCTCTCACCAGTACATTCAAAAGTCAGGATCTAAAAATGGTTAATTTCCAGTGTTCTGAAGTACAAAAGAGAATATTGTCTAAAAACAAACATCTCATGCACAAAAAACATCTCACAGATGATTGAAGGAATCAATTTAATACTGTACATGTTGATCAAAGAAGATGGCCAAATTTGAGACAAGTGGACAACACATTGTCATAAATGTACATGTGCAGGTATTTCCACTGATAGAAGGAATCAATTTAATACTCTTCAGATTTTTTTTTACGTCGGCCAACCATTTTGCTATGGGATGAAAATAAGGATGACATTACAATCAACGCCCACATGTGGTAGTGCTCAAAAAAGAAAATAGTGTGATTATTTTATGGATGCCCATCTTCCCACAATCTTTCAGCCATCATTTCAGCCTAACTTAAAAACTTGAATGTGAAACATAGGCTCAACGGCACAAAGAGGATCAGCATTTTTAAAGAGCAAGTACATGTAAGCACTATGTTGAGGACTCTACATGTTACATAGAAATGTGCACATACCGGGAGGCCTACTTATTTCTACTACATTTATATTATTGTCTATCTCCCAGACACTGAAGACTTGGAAAAGGACATGTAACAGGTATCCAGTATTGGTTGTGATATCTTCTTGTTATCATTGACTGACACAGTGAAAGCAGACAGTCGTGACATGTGTACAAAGAGAAGTGCTCAGTGGAGGCATTTTGCATTTTCCTACATCACATGATCACAGCAAGTAGGAGTTTATGCGGAAGTCACGGTGTGTCTCCGTCAAAGTGGTTTTCGCAGATATTTCAATACGGTCATGGCGTCTATATAGTGTCAGATTTGAAGCATACATGTACAAGTACACTATCACAGAACAAACAGTATCTGCGAAGTGGGTCATATCCTTCTGGTATACTGGAATCGGCAGAGAAGAGCATTAGGTCCCAGGCCGGTACCAGAGTCAGGCAAGGGGCGGACCGTCTTGTGTTTATCTGGCTCAATATCCAATAATGACATCTCCATTTGTAAAAGCGCCTGCTCTTTGTTGTGGCCATTCTGTCAAAGTAATTTAGCATATACGCATTGCGTTTACAGGAAATACTGAAAAAAAAAACACCCCCTGGTGCGTGTGCTGTGATGTGTGGAATATATGGATCAAACAACCTTTCACCCAGTGTCCTCTGTATATTTGATCCCTCGTATTTACCCCTGGACAGCGCCAAATGCACAACCAGACCCCGAGCGTATGTACGTGTGCGACTGGAAAGAACAGCACACCCGATGAGTGGCACGTTGCGGCAGTGTGCTCATTTATCCGTTGCCTTCTTCCGGGAATCCGAGCACGCCCGAAAAATGAGACCGTTACACCTTGTTTTGGTGACATAAACATTTTTACAATTTATGTAACCAACTCATAGATGAACTCAAGTTCACAGTGAAAAATTAAAATATTTACAAATGTAAGTCATAACACAAAAGCAGATACATCTAAATGTACTCGCTAAATGTACCAGCACATCTCTACATTTAGAAAGTACTATTGCATTCCCTAAATATCAGGTCGATGGTAGCATGAACTTTACTAGTGTCTACGGGATGTGATACTGGCACTTGGGTTAACAATTTATAAAAAGGTGAACAGGATACAAGGAGTTGGGTGACAGTCAAACTGTATTGTTGGTTTATTGCTCTCGCTTCTCTTCATCAAAGTTCAATGTGGGTTTGAAGAAGGTGTAGCTTAACATAATACAACACATAAAAGGTAATGTTATAGAGAGACGAAGTTACATGTACATAAACTACGGTTTGGAAGGACATTGGAAATGCAAGTTAGACGGAGTGGGTACGGTAAGAGTGTATCACATCGCACAACTAGGCTGCACTCATCGGGCCATGGTGGGAACTGTCCCGGGCCACCACGGTGACTAGCAACAGCTAGACAGGGCCAGCGGTATGTTGTACCAACCGCACTGCCGCTCAGACTGCAATGTGATGCGCACAATGATAGAATTGCTGCACTACATTGATGTACCATCGGCTCAGCGCAGAGACGGGGAGGACTGGGGCTAGTTAGCAGGACTAGGATGGAGAGGGACACGGGGGTGTCTCGCCCGGCAATCGGTTCGGACGTAGTGGTGATGGGCTGCTACATTGTACAACTCTCACTAGCACCCTGGGCTCGTTCGCACCACTTTTGCATCGGTCCAAGCTAAGCTAGCTGGGCAATCATGCGGTTACATTGCTACACCATATGAATGGGTTTTTGGAATTACCGCACAACTCTCGGAAAGCTTCCAACCACCGCACTATGTTAGGTTTTGCTCCTGCAACAAGGGTTCAGTCCATCACACCTGACTGACGAGCAAGGGAAAATCTGCTTTATTTATAGGATTCTAGAGGCTTAGGAATTAATAAAATATCAGCTTCGCTGAACAGCTCAACCAATGAAAATCTTCCATCTCAAAGGGTCACAAGACTTCCTCCTAGAGTCGTGTGCAAGAATCTAAGTGTTGTGTGTTAACAGGTGAAATACAAAAAAGAAGTCACGTGTACAAAGTGTGGAGCCAGGTGCGTGGAAGTGCTTACCCGGTCATCTTTGGTGAATGACTGACTATTACAAATCTGAGGTTTCTGAATATTAGCAGTCCGGGTCACCTTACCATGCCCAACCACTTAACCACGCCACGTGGAGGGGAATTTCCGACATGCAGAGAAAACACAAAGACAAACGAGTCAAGGAACACGCGATCACGCCAAGTACAGCATGAACAACTTCATACAAAATTAGCGTCTCTGCTACATTTCCATAATGCACAGCTGGGCTAAAATAAGAAACCCTTGGAATGCAAGGTACCAAAACCAGTAAAACTAGGTGGTGCTTGAATTCCAACAATGAAATTTGTGGGTACACAACAGTACCCAGCCAATACCAGCTTGTATACTTCACCAAGTCCAATTAAACTTCAAAAGGCAGAATGTCAGGGAACAGGAATTTTTTCACAGTACGAGCAAGCTGACCATGTACATGTACATGTTGACAGTACATGTACATGTATTCCATAGCCTTTACATGCTCTCTGTGTGAAGGAAGCTCCCACCACATGTAAAACCCGCAGTACCAGTCTCTCCCCTACCCTGAAAATGGACCATTCTACCCTGTCACATGTCCTGCAGCTGTCAAAAGCACTTGATAATTGCAGTCAACAACTTGACCTCACCGACCCTGCCAGAAACAGAAAAATGGCCATCCCTCCAGTCTAACTACTTTAACCACCCTGTGTACTTCCCTAGTGTACTTCCTAGGAAGTACATGTAGCCCAGTAACTAGTTACTGTGCTAATAAAGAACAAACCTACACCAGATTTTCATGACAGTGGATATCCTGTAGGAAGTTTTTTCTTAGGTAATATCCTATACAGTGCATGTAATAGCCCTCTTTCTTTTTCCCTCACTCAAAGGTTTACACAACTTCCTGTACATGTAAAACATGTACGGACAATAAAACGGTGGACGGGAAAGGGCAAAGAGGAGCTAAAAAGTTATTAGAGGGGGGAAGGAATACTGACACAAGGTGAAGTTTTTAGGGTTGCTTTATTTCCCTTTATTCCAAATGCTTGTAAAAGCCCCCAATGAAGCTGTCCACTCAGAAAGGCCATAAAAGGCTACAATACATGAAAAAACAAATTTAAACTTTGGCCCAATGTACATGTGTGTGTGTTGTACCTGCACTTTGCATGAGTAAGGATGGCATGGAACTACATGTACACGAATTTTACCCAATCTTGCATTGCTGGTTACAACACACATGTATTGTATGTACACACGTATTGTATGTTCACTTACACGCTACATTCATTGGTCAGCACAATCTGTGAGTCAAACTGTCGTAATCTTTTATCCTCTCCCTCTAAAAAGGTGAGTTTGATAAAATGACTTTGTTCAAAAAAACGAACTTCTAATCCTCAAAAGTCTCAAATTTAAATTGGTACATGTACATGTAGTTTGACTTACACCGACAGAAACTTGATCCAAAGTATGGTACATGTACATGTACACAGTACTGTCTGTCCCTTTAAGCAGCAATTGTCAGACGGTGGCAATCACCAGACCTATCCTGGAAGCTCGGTGACCTTCAGGGTCAGCCACAAACTGAACACTTCCTCCAGAATCTGGTTCAATTACAATACAGTGCAGACAACAAGGCAGACTAGTGCTGGTAGTTTGTTCAACACCGGTAACGCACTGCAGGTACATGTATACTGGATGTACAGTACTGTTACCGTACTGTTATCAGTATATGCATTGCACTTACCTTATGAATTAGAGCACTGTAATAGTACTGTGTAACTTGACATTACAAACCACAGTGGTTCTGCCTTTTGTATAAGATCTCACTTTCATTTATTTTGCACCAAATTGCAAACATTCAAAACAAACAAACAGAAATTCTCTCAAGAATTAAGTGACAATACATTTCTTTTCCTTAATTAACCTACATGAAGGTCAGTGGATGTGCATGTACACACGTACATGCAGCTTAGAACATGGAATGTACCAAAGTTTAACCCTAACTGCAGCAGCCCTTTTGGCTAGGATACACACTCAATCATTCCAAATCCGTTAACTGCCCCCATGAAAAAAAAGGGTAGAGCCTCAATCGTCCCAAATCCTCCAAATATTGTTTTGAATCTGTTCTAGGCAGGGGTGCCCTCTGCCTCAATGCCTCGGCAATTCCTCTCATCATGTTGAGGCAGTGTGCATGGTATCCTGGAGCAGTATGGAGGATTTACACACAAATGTGAGTCATGAATTTATGCATGGCTGGAAATAAAACAACACAAGGTCTAACCCACAACCTTGAGACAATGCATCCTTCACAATCAGTCATTCAATTTGCCATGCAGCCTCAATCTTCCAAAATCCTCAAAAAAATGCCTAGAGGACTTTGAAGGATTGAGGAGAGTTAGGGTTAAACTCCACTTTCCAGCATGTGACTGCCTACAGTGTGTTGCTGTGAGTGCCAACTTACTGATAAAAGTATGACTAAGTTACCCATGACCTGTTCTCCCTTGGGCCCGGGGGACGAGGGGAGAAGAAAAAAGCATTCAGTTTCAGAGCAGGGAGAGAAAAAGTCCCAATGATTATTCCGGGAAAACCCACAAAATCAAGAAAGGACTGAAAACCCAATCTACATGTCAACCTGGGAGGGACTTGAACCTTGGACATCAAGAGGAACGCGAGGAAAGAACTACCATGCTAACCAGAGGTCCTGATGATTTTTAACTTGATTGACAAAGGTACATGTGTGAATGGAATAACAAATGAAGAACGTCCATGTACATGTGGATGTAGTATCAACCCAGCCCTGTGATTTTTGACATTTAGCATATCTGATAACCTCATGATTTCTTGTGACCAACCAAGTCAGCATAATACATGGTGAATTCCAAGGTGTCACATGCACAAGCCATAAAATTACCAGTACAAACTAATAACGATAACTGCACTGTAATTACAAAACTTTTTGGCTTGCCTCGAAATCAAGAATGCCTCAAAGCCCTGATAAGAAATAAATATTTCCATATTCACAACTATAGTATTAGAGAAAGCAAGTACTGAGACATGTACATGTAGCGGTACATGTACATGTATAATACAATACAGACCAGTAGCCTTCACAGGGATACTTGGGTTGGTCACATCATAACCTCCTTCCATATAGCTATGCTCCTACTTAGGAACTCAGCTCTTCACTTTACACAATAAACAACATGCCCAGACACAAACAACAAATCACCACTCTCCCCTCATTCTTGTAAAGGACTGCCTTTCCTCAAGTCCCACGGTCCTGGTTTTTATTTTTGCAAGGCAGGTACAAGTACCAGCTGGGCTGGTGACAAGGCAAAGATGAGGGGATCCCTGACTGCTTGCCTGGAACTTAGTGACTTGTTTACGAGCCTGACATCAATGGCACCTCCTTGGGGGCATTTGGACTGGCAATAGGAAGCTTTTCATTACACCTGGTCAATCAGAACACCCAGCTTTTCAGAAGGTTCCACTTCACAAAGGGGGAAGTCATGGACACAGCACCTGCAGAACATCCCCTAGGTACCACACTTGTTTTTGGTTTCTTGAGAATGGTTTTGGTCAATGCCCAGTTCCTTTCTTTTCTTGGGTATTTTTGGGGGTGGTAGGGCTGAGGTGGGAGGGATAATATTCAAAGATTTTCTAATACACGTGTAAATGTTGATCAAAGAAGATGGCCAAATTTGACACGAGTGGACAACACACATCAACATTGTCATACAGGTGCATGTGCAGGTATTTCCACTGATTGAAGGAATCAATTTAATACTCTTCAGATTTTCTTTTACGTCGGCCAACCATTTTGCTATGGGATGAAAATAAGGATGAAGCTACCGGTACAATCAATGCAAACATGTGGTAGTGTTCACAAAAGAAAATAGTGGGATATTCCAGCTGTCATTAAAGCCTAATTTTCAAACTTCAATGTGAAACATAGGCTCAATGGCACAGAGGATCAGTATTTGAAAGATTTTTTTAATGTGAAGGACTATAAATGTTGCAGTAATTCCATGTACATAAGCACATAGGCCTACTTACATGTATTTCTACTACATTTATATTATCGTCTATCTCCCAGACACTGAAGACTTGGAAAAGGACATGTAACAAGTATCCAGTATTGGTTGTGATATCTTCTTGTTATCATTGACTGACACAGTGAAAGTAGATAGTAGTGACATGTGTTCAAACAGAAGTGCTCAATGTAGGCATTTTGCCAAGGTCTTGCATGCCAGCATTAGTTAGACCTGTTCAGCTTTCCCTTGTTTTGGTGACAAACATTTTCACAATACATGTACATGTAACCAAATTTGGCTTGTACACTCATGTGCTAACCACTTTTTATTTCTGAGAAATGTTGAACAGGACGGACAGACACACAGACAGGGAAGAGGGGAGAAGTGGCAGTGAGAATTCAGTTTTATCGCTTGTCTCCTTGTACATGACTCTTTTCCTTGACTCCTGCTACCCGTTTTCCACACATGTCTACCCAAACGGAAATGGTATTGTTCGCTGCTGGCCAACCAACACAGTCTCCTTTCTCCTTTGTAAAGAGCAAACACAAAAAGCATATATAATTTTCGCATCACAGCGGAACAGGATGCAGAAACCGTGGCACTTTTAGAGTTTCTTTTTCTCTTGCATATGTCACAAGCCCATGATTGATAGCTGTTTGTAAATTACAGAGACATGGAGATTGGGGCAGGGAACTACCCATGTGGAAGTTTTTAGAGTGATGGAGGTGTAGGGCCAATCTCATTCAAGTCCTGGGCACCCAACGGGTCAACAGATATCAGTGGCCTCACAAAGGCCATAAATGCACCAGATGCAAATTAAGGACAGCATCTGGTGACAAAGCCATTGTTATGTTAGTGCATGATATCATCTCACTGCCACATGGCACAACTTGGTCTGTTCTATTAGCTACTGAGGTCAAAGGATATTTTGCCATAAAAACTTGTTGCTTCACTCAGAGAAATATACATGTACATGTAATCTTACATTGTATTAACTGATAAAACTGGTAATAGGGATCACTAAAGGCAAGCCATTGTCCCCTGTTTGTTGTCTTAAATAATTTATATCATTTATTTGTTTTTTATCTACTGGCTTTGAAAAGGGCTGTGTGTATTTTATCTTTTAAAACAGACAACAAATTAATTAATCTGACCAAATCTTTTTGGGGGCAAATTTCAGAAATTTGAACTAAAACAAAATACCATTCTGTCATCCACTTCCACCATAAGCTTAAGCTACTAGTTTGGTCTAGACATCAATTTGGCTGAAGGACTCAAAAAGTTTACTGAATAAATTATGCACACATGTTTATGTACCTACAACGTGCCGGGAATACAAACATTCCTACTAAAAAGTGTAAGTACATGCCATCACCTGCTAAAAGCAATTTTTTGTTCAGTACTTCTCATTTTAGTTGGCACGAGACAGAGCATACCAAGTTATTTGCTTTGATGTACCGGTACATATTTATGTTATCATTCAGTTTGACATCCTCATAGAAATGGGCATTACATGTACATGTACTGGTATGTGTTGAAAAAGTTAAGGGTTGTAGGAGAGTCTTTTATGTACACCAAGCTGTTGCTGACCAACGTGTTCATGTACTCATCTGGATAGCGTCATTTAATAGCATGCTATCATATCTCAATGCACATGAATTGCCAAATGTACAGGTATCAATCCGGTTCGTAAGTGACTGCGTCACAAAGGCGGACATGTCACGATTTACAGGCTCTCATTGGACAATCGCTGAAGGTGCGCGTTAACGTCCGGTTCCATGGTTCCATGTAAACGGCGATCAATGCATGTAATCCTATGTGCAGTGGGCATGGTTCAAACTGAAGTGACGTCACACTTACGAAGCGGATATACATGCACATATAATGTACATGTACATGGTGCACTTGTCTAACTGAAATGTGGCTCTGACGACTCATGCTCAATTCTTGTGAAAGCATAAAACAAGAACATCACTCTCAACATTCCCATGCACATGTACAGGTAACGAGTCCCTGATCACTGTGCATAAATGTGTGTGCCGCTAGCACCGATGACGAGGACAAGCAGAAATTGGATCCGCCACTGCAAAGGCATTAATATTTCACGAGAAAAAAAAGCCGCGCACTGTATGTGCACCCAAGCACACACTGTGTAAACAGGTTGAACATCACCAAGCTGTTGCTGACCAACATGTACATGTACCCCATCTGCATAGCGTCATTTAATAGCATGTTATCATGTCTCAATGCACATGAATTGCCAAATGTACAGGTATCAATGTACACGTATGCACAGTATGTTGATAGCACCAACAACCTGAATGCGTACAGTAGGTTCTTGGCATGTAAATGTATGTACAGTATCTATGCCCACTTTCACCATCTCTGGACACAACATTATATTTTCAAATGCTACGGCGGTCATTTCTGTATCTAACCTAAAAACTTTGCTTAATAAACAAAGGTTACCTGCTCAAACTCTGATTGTCATGCTAACCAAAAAACAGCTAAATACAATCCCAAAACAATATACATCACATGGAATTTTGGCTGGTTAACTGATTTATCAAGCAAAATTTTGTGCTTAAGCAGCTCTATGAAATTAGCCCCGGCAGATACTAACACCACTTTTGGAAAGGTAATGCTTGAAGTTAAATCACAAAGTGGCAATCACAACCACTTATAGCAAAGGAGGAAGATTCTCCCCAGAAAAACATGAAATTCAACTTTCAACTATTTTCAGTAAGCCATTTCTCTTGTTTTCTTCCCTTGTTTCCTTCCCTCCCTGTCATCTCTCATATCTTAAATCTCTTCTGATAGTCAAGGTGCCATGTCCCAACCCCCCTTTCCCTTCCAAACGTCAACTTGACTGTCTTGAAGTGTTTACTTACGATTGTCATTCTGGAAGTCGGGTACAAACTGCTCTGCTTCAGTGTCCAAATCACAGAGACCTGGAAAAAGATGGAGATCAAAAGAAAGACAAACTGAAATAACACACACTGACAAACAATGTGCAATTGAATGCGTGCAAACCACACATATCTTGCTTACTGGAAAACAATACAATGTGAGCTCCAAGAACATGTACACAATAAAGTTATGGAATGTATGTGTAGCCACTAAGTTACTAACTGGATAGGATTTAAAAGCAGCTATGGCATTGACACACTATATGTATAGGCACTTGTAAAATAGGAACTGTCCCATCATTAAAATATATGTATTTGTAAATTTTCTAGAAACATTTCATTATTTGGAACAATACCAAGGCATGAATATTAAGCCTGTTTCAAAAGGAATCTAATTTCTGCCCACTTCGAATCTCCACATGGTTTTGTGATCAGGCATGTAGAGAAATTTGGATTCATGCCTTAACTTACAGGTGCAGGTGTATCACTCATAGGATGCAATATATTTGTAAAAAAAAAATCTAAACTTATACACATAAGTTATTGGGAGTGTGTATGACCGTGCACAAAATGCACTGAAAGCAAGAGTTACACAAAAACATGTACATGCACACACAAAAACATGTACATGTACATTCAATTACACTCTTAAACTATGAGACTTAAGTTAAGCCTTCTTAGAAGATTACAGTGTCATATTTTTCAAGCTCTTGAAGGCAAGAGCTGGCAATCAATTTAACATCCACAGAGAAAAGTTCCTGTTGACATCTAATCTATCACTGTTTCTAAATGATCTGTTTTAACCCATCCCACCCTTTCTCAAACATGAAGAGAGAGAGAGAGAAAGGAAAAGAAGGGAAAAAAACCACATCGACTTGTGGTTTGATTGAAGGGGAAAAAAGGAGGTAGCTGCACATATATGTACAATGTACATACAATGTACCACCTTCCGTTTCACACATCTTTGGTCAACCCAAAAAAGTAAAATGTTGGACATTTAGATCCTTGCCCAAATACCCAACTCCCAAAAGACGAACACTGCTTTTCCTACGAAACCAGCATTCAAGGCCCCAAGGTGTGCAAATGCTTTCAGATTAAGATTTCAAAAGGAGAAAAAAATTACTTGGAAATTTGCCCTAAGCATTTTTTTTTATACAGTATGCATCCTTTTGGATAGCAAGGCTCCCCCCTTCCCTTCTATAAAGGGCAGCTTTGACAAATGGCCAGATATGCTTATTGCCCCCTTGAAATTCTAGCCACTCCGGTCGGGAGATCGGCAATGTTTGGGTAAAAATAGAACTTATTTACCACAGCCAAAACTAACCTTCCAAAGGAGAAGGCACTAGGAAAATTGAGAACATGATCAATATCTATTCAACCACAAATAATAACAACAGAACACACACAACACACTAACATGCACACAGATTTTATTTCTTGTCTTTCTTTTACTAAATGCTGAAGCTGTCCATGAAGATCATTAATATGATAAATACTGGTACAGTACATGTACTTCCAAGATTCAAAGTCCCCCCCAAAAAAGTCAAGTTGTATTGACAGAATTAACCTAGCAAGACACAAACTAAAATATTTCCATAACATATCTGAATAACTACACAACCTAAGGGCTTATTTGGTTAAAATTTACCTCATTGAAATAAAGAATGTTACAGTCTTATTAATTATCTCTTGAATATCCCATTGCCAATTACACAACCAGGTAAGTTGACGTATTACAGGCAGTACATGCACATGTCCCTACCACAAGCACACATATGGAAAGTAAGGAAAAGAGATAGGAGGATTTATTTTTAGGTTGCAATCTTGGCGCCAAGAGATCTCTGACCGATAAGGTGTTTATGCCAGGTCTTGGTATTTTTCCACACGTTAAACCACTTCAATGCAACCTCACGTAGTTAAATGGGTCAACCTACAGGTATCGATCGCAAGTGCTTTCTTGCATTTTTTTTTATCCAAGACACTGCACTTCTTGTGCTTGCCTCCAAAGGCATTCTTACGGAATTAGAAACCTGGTCACTTTCTCATATGTATTTATTGGAATATAATTTAAAATGTTAACATTAGTCTAACAGCAGGGTTGGCGATTGTTCATTTTTTTCCCACACAAAGGCATACTTTTTATTTAACTGTAGGCAAATCGGCCTAATTATCTAATCCTTTAGGCCGAGTAGCAAAAACGTTGTCCTCCATTTTTTTTCCCTAAAAGAGGAGGTGGTGCTTTAAATTTTTTGTTTCTTCAAAATGGCTGAAATTTGAGATTTCTGGCAATCTTTAGTTCAACAAAATGTTCGTATGATAAATGAAATTGTGTTTACACCACACTCTTTGTTTCCACTGAGTACACCTAAACATACAGTCATAGCACAGACTCTTATGGGTGCACTAAAGCGCAACGCCAGCTGTGCGATGTTGAGAGTTACCAAGGGAGTCTGAACAGAGAAGTGAAGGACTCGCACGGATGTCATACAGGCAGGTAAGTGTCAAATAAGTGCAGTTCCAATGGATTGTTGGGGAATTTTTAAAGTTTTTTTTGTACGCGTTGAACTACAGAATATATCCCATTCTGCCATTACTTTCACTACCACAACCCCAATGTACCCATTGTGCATACCACAGTATTTCAGAGGGAGTAACATCAGTTTGTGTACTTCTTGATCATCTGCACTAGACTTCACCAAGTTGTGCATAAATATTATTTTGTAAATAAATCCACCAAAAGTATTAAACCAAAAAATCCACAAAACTAACACTGGATTTTTGAAAAATCTGGAAATCCGGAAATATCCAGAGGAATTTCACCCTTGATTATAAAGATAGTGTGGTAAGTACAAAAGGTCCAAAAAAGGGGCCAAGGAACAATTTTTAAATTTTACTTGGCCTTATTAATTTTGTTACACAATCAAAGTAATTTAAATCAAGTAATTCCACTTAAATCAAATTACAGCCAACTAATAACCACTTTTAAATTTTAACAGATATTACCCAAACCCAGTTGAAATGTAGTATAGCGTCTACAATGTACAACACCTGTAGACAGTTCCTTCATAGATGTAGGATACAAGTGCAAGGGTAAAATACCATGTTTTAAAAGGATATCTACTTTCTTTTTCAAAAGTCCAGTACTGGTAGAGCTGACAGGATTTTCTTACAATGGAGTTAAAATGAAGGACCAGTAAAACAAATAAAGCCCTTGGCCCATCGTCTACATTTACTAATTGTATGCAAATTACAAAATGCCGGTACTGCGCTGTGCTGTGCTGCCGGTACTGTGCTCTCAGGCTCTGTTTGTAAATGGCAATATTGTTCACAGGAATTGTTGTGAACTGAGAACCAGTTCATTGTTTACCCATGACAAAATCATTGTCAAAATGTACCCAATTTAAAACGATTTATCTAATGTTATCACTCCACATGGTGACGTACCGGTAGGTTTGTGATCCAGCTCCTTGCTTATTTAGAGAAGTGACTTGAGCTTGCTGAACACTCACTGCTTATTATTGAGAGAAGTGACTTGGGCTTGCTGAACACTCACTGCTTGTTATTTAGAGAAGTGACTTGGGCTTGCTGAACACTCACTGCTTGTTATTTAGAGAAGTGACTTGAGCTTGCTGAACAATCACTGCTTGTTATTTAGAGAAGTGACTTGGGCTTGCTGAACACTCACTGCTTGTTATTTAGAGAAGTGACTTGGGCTTGCTGAACACTCACTGCTTGTTATTTAGAGAAGTGACTTGGGCTTGCTGAACACTCACTGCTTGTTATTTAGAGAAGTGACGTGGGCTTGCTGAACACTCACTGTACTAATGTACATACTGCCATGACTAATATTTCTCATCCTAACAACACTGAGATTAAGCAGTTGTTCAATCCAATTGCATAGTTGTACACTGCACATCACCATGATAAAACTTAGAGGTGGACACTTTAAACAGTTAAATTAAATCTATTATAAATCAGTGACTTAATGCATTGAATACAACAAGCTGATTTTAACAAAGCAAGTTGATGGAATTGAATCAAAAATCTCTGCCAACCTGGAGCGCTTGTTACATGTGTGCACCTGTACAGTACTTCTTATCAATACTGTAAGTACATTGTACTCGTGCTAAAGAGATGAGGAAAACTTGCCACTTACAATGTGCATACCTTGGAAAAAATTTGCGAGTCACTTTAAAGGAGAATATTGCAAATTTTTAGCTCGAGAAAAAATTAACAAGTGAACTAATATGTGCTTGTAATATGTGCTTTAAAACTATTAAAAGACCTTGATCGTGAGACCAAATTTCATACGTGTCTAAATTTTATATGACACTGAAAAGTGTTTAATACTAGCCAGTTGGTGCTTTATCAACCGTTTAAGATCAGCCAGTTAGTGCTTTATCAACTGTTTCAGATCAGCCATTAACTGTTTAAGCTTCATTAACTGTTTAAGATCAGCCAGTTAGTGCTTTATCAACTGATTCAGATCAGCCAGTTAGTGCTTTATCAACTGATTCAGATCAGCCAGTTAGTGCTTTATCAACTGCTTAAGATCAGCCAGTTAATGCTCCATTAACTGTTTAAGATCAGCCATTAACTGTTTAAGCTTCATTAACTGTTTAAGATCAGCCAGTAAGTGCTTTATCAACTGTTTCAGATCAGCCATTAACTGTTTAAGCTTCATTAACTCTTTAAGATCAGCCAGGTAGTGCTTTATCAACTGTTTCAGATCAGCCAGTTAGTGCTTTATTAACTGTTTCAGATCAGCCATTAACTGTTTAAGCTTCATTAACTGTTTAAGATCAGCCAGTTAGTGCTTTATTAACTGTTTCAGATCAGCCATTAACTGTTTAAGCTTCATTAACTGTTTAAGATCAGCCAGTTAGTGCTTTATTAACTGTTTCAGATCAGCCATTAACTGTTTAAGCTTCATTAACTCTTTAAGATCAGCCAGTTAGTGCTTTATTAACTGTTTCAGATCAGCCATTAACTGTTTAAGCTTCATTAACTGTTTAAGATCAGCCAGTTAGTGCTTTATTAACTGTTTCAGATCAGCCATTAACTGTTTAAGCTTCATTAACTCTTTAAGATCAGCCAGGTAGTGCTTTATCAACTGTTTCAGATCAGCCAGTTAGTGCTTTATTAACTGTTTCAGATCAGCCATTAACTGTTTAAGCTTCATTAACTCTTTAAGATCAGCCAGGTAGTGCTTTATCAACTGTTTCAGATCAGCCAGTTAGTGCTTTATTAACTGTTTCAGATCAGCCATTAACTGTTTAAGCTTCATTAACTGTTTAAGATCAGCCAGGTAGTGCTTTATCAACTGTTTCAGATCAGCCAGTTAGTGCTTTATTAACTGTTTCAGATCAGCCATGAACTGTTTAAGCTTCATTAACTGTTTAAGATCAGCCAGTTAGTGCTTTATCAACTGTTTCAGATCAGCCATTAACTGTTTAAGCTTCATTAACTGTTTAAGATCAGCCAGTTAGTGCTTTATCAACCGTTTCAGATCAGCCAGGTAGTGCTTCATCAATTCTTTAAGATCAGCCATGTCACAGACTCTCAAGCAACAGGAATGGCTAAACTATTTTTTAAGATGCGCCAAAAATTCCGCTGTGCAGAATTTATAAAACATATTGGATAATGGAATTTGAAAATATTTTTCCAATCATTAATAAAAAAAACCTAAATGAACAGAGAGCAAGAAAAGAATATTTTTGATATCACATTCAAGTTTAAAACTATTAAAAGACCTTGATCGTGAGACCAAATTTCATACGTGTCTAAATTTTATATGACACTGAAAAGTGTTTAATACTAGCCAGTTGGTGCTTTATCAACCGTTTAAGATCAGCCAGTTAGTGCTTTATCAACTGTTTCAGATCAGCCATTAACTGTTTAAGCTTCATTAACTGTTTAAGATCAGCCAGTTAGTGCTTTATCAACTGATTCAGATCAGCCAGTTAGTGCTTTATCAACTGATTCAGATCAGCCAGTTAGTGCTTTATCAACTGCTTAAGATCAGCCAGTTAATGCTCCATTAACTGTTTAAGATCAGCCATTAACTGTTTAAGCTTCATTAACTGTTTAAGATCAGCCAGTAAGTGCTTTATCAACTGTTTCAGATCAATTAATTAATAAATATAAAATGTATGCTAACATGCATCAAATCAATCTGTAAACTTTTTCAAAAGTACTGAGGGAAAAAACTGTTCATCCCTTCATGATTCAATATCTACAACAGGAATTCTCCGAATGGATATTTTCCCCCTTTCGCAAGATACGAAAGGTGTCGTCCATCACAAGTCACAAGGCAAACACTTTCAAATCCCCATCGAAGTGACTGCGATGGCTGGTCCTTGGTCAAGTTGCACGTGACTTGTTATGAAATGGGACTTAATACACGTAGTGTTCTGAAGAGCCATCCACTGCATCTTCCTCTTGCTTGGAAAAAAGAAATGGTGGCAAGTTGCTGTGTTGTTTTGCAACACATCTTGCACTTTGGATTTGTTGAGTGCCACACTGCACTTTCATCCTAAGTAACGAGCAAGGATTTTTTTAGTGGGAGGGTGACACAATGAGAGTTCATGAAATTCCACTCAATTCTGTACTTACAAGTATCACGCTAATTTAGCGAATTCCAGTTTATAGTCTTTGAAGGAGGGAGGGGTTTCACTACAAGTGTTTAACCTGACACTTACTTTACCTGTACATACATGTACCAGTGTGTACATGTATGTGTACAAAGCGTTTGTTACTGCAATTAATTTCATTTGTAGAGGGGAAAAGCAAAAGGAATAGCATGGATATGCAGTACATGTACAATGTCCATGTAACTTTCAACACACTTGTACCGTAACAAATGAAAATGTAACTTATCATGCATGCAACTTCTATGGCTTCTTGCTGTACATGTATGTGCTTGTATTAATTAGTATCAAGCTACATGTATGACATAAAAGTAAACAACAGGCCTACATGTCCTGGTAAAAGTAACATACATGTACACATTGCATTTCATTCAGTTACGTGTAATAACCGAGTTTGAAAAACAAAAATGCAGGGCTGCACAGCTACCGTCCATACTTTCACATACTCTGGTAATGTAAGTGTACAAATAAAGAATATTGTACCGATAGATCAACAAACTAAACAAATGACAGATACTCCATGGACATGTACAGATAACCCTTATTACTTACAGACCCATCTACTGTCACCAAGCAAACATGGACAGGCAGGGATTAATCATTGCATATGCTCAGGCTAAGATTCATTTTTTTTCTCCTTACATTTTTTAATGAGATGTGCAAGTCGTGTTTGAAATCACGGTCTCATGATGATATGGCCTAATGGAAAAAGTGAGGTGGAGTGCAGTGCCATTGGCAAAGCAGACCTGTGGAGCCTGAATGTTGCCGCTAGCGCTGAACGGACGTGCATTTCTCAGGTCATAAAATTCACTGGAGAGTCTGCTGTTGATGGCAATGAACAAAAAACTGCTGTCTCAACTTCACGACAATTTGGAGGGAATAAAAGTAAACTTTTACGATCGATTTTCTTTTCATTAAATGTCAGTCTCATCGTACACAAATGAATGACCATCAACAAGTTGGAATGTTGCAGGGCGATGACGCAGTGCTCTATATGTACCTTTACTCCCGTGCCCTCTTGTGGTTTAGGCAATGCCATGAAAATTTGCCTTTGTACAGGTAACACACTAAGTAGACCAAAATTATGACTGGCACAGTTTGTAAAACCACACACTTTAACCATGTATTTACTGGTAGAACTATTCGAACTCTTTCCTTTACATGAACTTTAAATGATAACAAAGTGTTGAGTAATCTGTTAACATGGTACAATTGGAGAAGTTTATTTATTGGTAATGCTTTAAAATATGGAAAATGGTAATACTGTTACTGACCTCATTATCATTTGCATTTCTGTAACAGTAAGTTTGGTTATGAACAGTATAAGAAATAGATACATTTTGTTTCTAATTTTTTGACAAAAAATTATTTTTCTTTATGAACAACAAATAATAACAGGACCAGCCTGACCAATTTCAACTTTTAACTTTAAGTGGAAGTGACCCACTGTCAAAAAACCCATCCTGTCATGTACATACAACACAAACCCAGAAACGGAGGCCAGCCACATTAGCATTGTTTCCCAAACGGTTATACATTTCTGTGAGTATATCAACACCAACAAAAACTTTTTGAGGTTTGAATGAAACAGAAACATGCTTACATACATGTACCCGGTGCCTGTACTCTATGTTCCAGTGACGTTTCAAGATGTAGGCCTACACGTACTTTGTGTCTGGGAGATGTTAATAGTTTTAATTACAGGTTTTTGCCCTTACACCAACATACAAGTACAAGGTATGTATTCAAAAACACTCTGTGTTTATCCGAAAGCTTATGAAAAATTCACAAACTTACTCCGGTGGGACTCAAACCTGAGACCTCCTGAGTATGCAGTGTTCATGAGTAAGGACAAAGACCTGTAATTAAAAAATTCCTGTGAAGTTGTTAGTCCCTTTTTGAGGTCAAAAAACTGGCAGATCAAAATTTGTCCATTAGTTTCGACATTAAAATGGACATTGTTTTTAATTCAAAAAAGAAACTCCTCTGTGGTCTCAGTCCGGCCACAACCTTCACACTGATACCATTCACATGAAGAACAGGTCTAAGAGTGCTCAAGACATGGCAAAAATGTACAACCACCAGGGGGACACTGCTAACACACTGGCCACTTTACTTTGTTTTATGCCACACATCATGTCAAAGTGAAATCCCATTAGCACAGGGTAGCCAAAATTTACAGTGTACCCACTATTAAGTGATTGAGGTCAAAGTGAAAACTTTTTGTTGAACAATTTCGACTCAAACTCAGAAACAAATAATAAACAACAAAGACGAGATTATACATTATGAATGGAATAGACAATACCTCCAACTAACTATAAAAAACTCAGTTGAAAATTTCCTATCTGTGCATCTCTTTAAAGCAGACATTCCTTTCTAAAAAGGGCAGTTTTGTGCATTCACTAAGATGTTTTGAACAAGTTTTATATCAGAAAAAAACATATAATCACACCACACATTGTTCATACGAAAAGCCTGATCAACCAACACACAAGCTACAACAAACAAATCTAGCCTCTTCTGATGTACAAAAGAACCTGCTTAACAAAGCACCACAGCAGTTGTCTGTGCATGACATTTCCTGTGCCATAAATAAACGGTGTAGTACATGTTTTCAACATTTCAAAAGCTGATTGGGACTGGGAGGATTCATACAATGTACATCCACACGGCAGTGTATTATGCACTTGATAATGCATTTGTAACAGTCCTGACAGCATTAGTGCACATCACATTCAAACTGTAAAAAAACTTCTGGTGCTGGAACACCAGAGAAGTAGATGTACGGTACACTGGATCAAAAACTACATAGCATGCATTTACTCTGCATTGGCATGTATCGTAAAACCTAATGAAAAGATTGAAAGTATAATTGCATGTATAACATGTAGGACCTGTAAAAGTAATGGGTACTCATTCCACTTCATTTTAATTAGGCATATGTACATGCACATGTATGTGTATGCATATTCTGTAAAGGGTACATGTACATTTAACAAAACACTCATTACTCGTAAGTTGGTATGTCTTCCGAAGGTGAAGCACACATGTATTGCAGGTGTACCCTCAGACAGCATGTACATGTACTGAACATGTTTTGTACCATGTAGACTCACTGTACACAGTGACTGTGCTGGAACATGCACTGGTACAATATGAATACCTGTAGATCACATACATTTACATGCAAATTCCTGAATAGTGGTCCATTGATTTCCTATATTGCTATCAATACCCATGAGGGGACAGGTGATTCCACTGTCATTCACAGCTTCACCTGGTACTGGGAACTGTACATGTACCAGTACTGTTACAGCCAGATATTTTCTTTCTTTCTTTTCACAAGTAAAATTTTTCTGACCCCTTCCCTCCTTTTCATTGGTATCACCAGAGGGGGGGGGGCAAATTACATTCAGACAAGGACAACTGCAGCAGAAGATGACCACAAGACAAACACACACAGGACCCAAATCCCACCCCAGCATGCCCAACTTTGCCTGTCCACCTCTGACCTGTTGACAGAGTTGCCATACAAACCAAGGCTGCCCTGAGCTACCATGTCCAATTTTCCGAGTGGTCCCCTAAGTGAAAACTTCCTAGTTGAGCCCATGCACTCAAGCGTTCAGTCTTCCCATTCATCACACAGCTAATATGTACTGGTACAACACACACATAGCTAGCTACATGTACAGTACATGTACAGTACATCCAGATGGACTGTGCACACAGCCATCATGCCCTCTGGCACAACCAATCTGATCCGTGTTATTGTCCCACTGTTGTACCTGTAAGGATGTATAATGTGAGTGGAAAGAAGCCAACATGAATGGCTTTTCCCCATAATAGCAGCGATAAAATACAGATGCCCAACTAATGTAAAAACCAAGCATTTGTAGTTCATTCGCATTATCGGTAAAGGATACCAGTGGCATGTACCGGTATGTACATGTACACAGATGTAGTATGTAGCGGTATAGCAATGACCTGCATTAACGGGTAGCACAGCAACTTAGTAACCTACTTAAGTAAAACACGGATATGTGTATGTAGTACCTGGATACCTGTGAAATTTCACCCACAAATTTACAGAAAAAGTAAACATGAGAAATGGATTCAAAATTGTCATTTCTGCCTTACCCAGATTCATCAACATCTCAGTGCAAACTTGAGATCTGTTTCAGCATTTCATAGCCTGGCTTTTACTCGTACATGTAGTTTAAAATTCCCCCACAAAATCCTTTCAAATGCTTTCCTTTTATTTGTCTCAAGGGTTATGCTACATGTACTTAGTGATCTGTAGAGACGGTTACAAGTACCCAGTCCCATATTTGAAGCGTGAGTTGACATCAGAAAGGTACAAGTAGGCCTATGGTACTCAGGTACACGTACCTGGTTCTGATGCACCTGTAGCTAATCATCCATACATCTAATCACAGCTTGGCATGATTTTTATTACAACTGTGGTTAGGGTTCAATGTTTCTAAACAAAATTGATTTAAATCTCATCAATAAGGACAGTGCGCAGTACTTCTGGAAGAAAGTCTAGACAAAATTTCGAGTGTGACGAATAAGAAACTACCTAATTCACAGACAGAAGTTGTTTACATTCTATAGGGGTACAAGTACATGTAGATGTACAAGCATGTTTATACCACAGGTCTGTCTCCAAAGAATACGAGTGAAATGTAATAGATCTCAACTAGATATTTTAGGCACCCTCTGCCTCAATGACTGCTTTGAAGTTCAAATCCTGCCTGTTGTGAATGTTTTGAATCGCCTTTTCAGTATTCGGTCAAAATACATCAATTGACAAGAGAGGAAGTTTCTAAGGATTTGTAGCATGCGCACTTACGGATTTAAAAAAAAAAGCCTTCCCACAAAGCGAAATCCCCCACTGTCGACACAATGGTAGGTTCAGTGGGGATTCCTAGACAATCTTCCACCTGCTCAAGGGTGCAAAACAATGTTTCATTTTTCCCGATGCTCAAGTAAAAGGATGAGAAATTCAGCACATATGCACCAATATTTTGTTTCTAGCAACACTTCAATCTAGTCTGTAGGCCTCCTCCATGTATAACTATGAACTACAAGTGTGCAAAGGACAGACTACCATGTACCCAGTATGTGTACCTCACCCCATCTTATCATGAACACCTCCAAATATTTTTTTCTCGACAATTCCGTTGACAAAGATTTGACAAATTGAAAATATGGTACATACCATCAAGCCACTCATCTTGAAGCTGATCCAGATCTTGAAACAGTTCTGAAGGATTAAAACAGATGACAGGAAAAGGGTAAAGTAATGAACAGAAATTATTCATCAAATTTGCATTTTTACTAACATAAAATATAAACATTCATCACATACTACTGCCAATTGAAGTTAAGAGTATAGGTTCATAATTAACAAGGCTGAGTGTACATGAAATGCAAGTTCTCTAGACTCTGCTTTCAAAATCTGTCGAAACATTCTTGAAGTTCATGCAGTAGACCACTGGGGCCAATTTCATAGAGCTGGTTAAGTACAAAATTTGCTCAAGCATGAAAAATACCTTGCTTGACAAATCAGGTCACCAGCCAAAACTCAATGTGATGTATATTGTTTTTGAATGGTATTCACCAGTCTTTTGGTTAGCATGACAATCACATTAGATTTTGAGCTGGTAACCCTTGTTTTGTAAGCAAGGTTTCTTGTGCTTAAGCAAAATTTTGCACTTAAGCAGCTCTATGAAATTGGCCTCATTGCAAGCAGGGCTGCTTTAGTGCTGTATTCATTGCCCCTGCTTGTACATGTATGTGAAGTGTGCTAGATCTCACAGTGCACCTTTTTAAGATTACATGTACATGTAGGTTTGTACATCAATGCCTTGTTTTTCCAGACAAAAATGTTACTTTTGGCTTAAATGCCATTTTACCATTAATCAGTATACATGTAGGTCTGTTTTCAATCTTTTGCAGCACAACTCTGCAAATCCACAACACCTCCCAGACAACCATGGGGCAAACCAGAGACAAGAATGGACCAATTTGCCTGCACATTGGTGCACTTACTGAGTTTAAGCTGCCTGCAAGGAGGGTGTGACACAATGAATGAATAGCTACCCTGCTAAAAGATCCAACAAACTCAAACAATCAATTGCTGTAGGAACTTGCGGGATGTTCTGCAGAACATAAAACCTAAGGGGTTTGGGCTATGTATCACAAAGTTAAAAGTGCCTGCATGTCAGCTCAGGATTGAAACCGCCATCTTGAAAACGACATTCTAATCGTAGAAAGGTACTATGCTCTGTCCCCCATTCGAATGTTATTCGATGACAAAACCCTGTTGCTTTGCTACATGCATTTCTCATAATCTGGCAGTCCGTTTAGACATGGCCAACTCTCTCAAGGTATTAAGTCACGGCTCCACAATTTTGCTGTCCATTTGTCTTGTCCCTAAGAAAAACATAAGGCTTCCTCCTTGCACTTTACGCTGGCCATTACGGATCAATGCATCGACCCTAAAACTAAACACATCCAGCTTCTTCCCCCCCCCACTCCACTCCAGTCTTGCTGAATTCCAAATCTAATAATGACGAACAGGACCCCTTAACGCAACCCTAGTCTCTTCTGCCCTGTCCAGCCACGTAAATTATCGGTGGATGTTATTTCAGAAAACAAAGCTGACCAACTAGCGAACTACAAACCATGTGGGAAAAAAAAGCTGGCAAAAAGCAAGGAAAAAAAAGACTGTGTAAAAAAAGCTGAACGCTTCACTGCAGCAGGCACTATTACACTAGCCTGAGGCGAGAAGCTTATGCATTTTAACACACAGGTGCAATAACATATTATTATACACCAAGCTTGGCACCTGGCCAGTGAGAATGGACTTAATGCACCGTCATCCATCCCATCCATCACCAAATCTTACCAATTTTGGGATCGTTTTTGTGATCGAGTATCTACTCTCCTTGTTGAGGAGATATACATGCAACATAAGAAAAAAAAAGCAAGATGTGTACGCACATGCAGGTATCTGCTTGAAATCCCTCAGAGAACTGGCATAAAAGTATGTTGTCTCAGACATGAAGCTAAGCAAGTTGTAACTTGTCTCTAGGTTCTCTGGCCCTCCTTAGGCCCCTCCTCCCAATTGGACACCCTCCTACATCATGTGCAACATGCATTAGTCCCTTCCCCCTCCCCTCCCAGTTTCATCTGTACATTTTTATCTCCTCCCAGGAATACGGTTGTGGTTTACCTGAGGAACCACTGAGTAAATGTCCAGCTAATTTGGGCTCATCAAAGAATATTGCCGATCAGGCCTGGTGCCACTTTCATACTCATGGGTATAGAAGGAGGAGAGGCAGGTCAGGTTAAGTGCTTTGCCCCCTCATCTCTCTCCCCCCAGCCAGCCCAAGGCCATTTCTACACAAGACACGGCCTCCCGAGTCCTCCCATACACGTACATTTTCACTGGCTGCCGAGAAAACAGACCGAGAAGCCACTTTGAAAAATATCCCCAAAATAGAACCAATCTGAGACCCGTCTTTGCTACTTCACGCAGATAAACCTCAGTGCGAGAATCTCTTTCCCCCCCCTTTCCCTTCTCAAAGAAAAAAGGGCAAAGGATTTCAAAGACTGTAAGGTGATCCCTCCCAGCCTTTGGAAACCAAGTTTTGTAATTATTGATGCAGATTGGGACAAATACCCTTACTGAGTTTCCCTCAAGACTCCTGAATTGTAACGTCCATCAAAAGAATGTTTTTTGAATGAGAGAGTCACAGCACCATTTTCCTCTTTCTTAAAAAAAAGTAAAACAAAACATCAAAAAAGGACCATTTACAAAATACGAGGATGAAATTTCACAAAACAAGAATGGCTTCAGCGTGGGCTTTTTTTTTACAAAAGAGGGAGTGAAATAAAATATGGGCAAGAAAAAAGTGCCCTTTCGGCTTTGGTTTTCACGGCAAAGGGCTACTGAGTCAGATTGAATATCATTTTAATTTGAAATGGCACTACTGTGGCTGGATCACTTTTCTTGCACTATTCACTCGCATCCACGTGTTATTTAGAGATCTTTCACTCAAAATGTGTTTACCAGGAAATTCAACATCAATTAAGCTAAACCAGGCAAAACTGCTTGTCAATTTTCAGAATTTTCAGGGTTTCCTCAAATTACATGGGGTAAATGAATGAACATGTACATAGTGAGAAGCCAACACTGAGTTTTTCAAACTTCATGCTGGGATTATCATAACAAAGGGGCCTCTACTGCAGAATTATTTTTGGCCTATTATTTTTCAATAAGACAGGATGCATAGGCCAAATTTTGAAATTAGATCATGCTACACTACATATACAATACTGCCTCACCAGAATCACTAGTTGTGCTAAAAAGGAGGCCTATATGTACTTCTTTGAAGCCCCACTGCAGAGTGATTATCACCTAATGGACTGCACACTGTGGCTACCGCCAAACCTCTGCAAAGTGCAGACCTGATAACGTTTAAAATGTATGTAAGTACAAAACCAAGGAGTATTAATCATGACATGTCTTACACTGTCCGCCACCAGTGACTTCTGGAATGCTCAACAGCCCCTGCAAAAACATGTCTACCAGTACATGGCAGGTTCCTCAATATATGGACCATTAGATAATGTTCAACTTTGGGAGTTCATTTTTCCTGAAGTAAACAGCCGTGAATAAATTCCCAATGTCTGATGAATGAGGGAAGTAATGGCTGATATCTGGAACAATGATGACCGTGCCCATCTTTTTACTTAATCGGAGTGATTAATTAAAGTCTCGAATGTCAGCATTTTTGATGGACGTGAACAACCTGTTGAAATCCTAGCCAACAAACTTACTCAAGAGTGCTAATGCCCGCGGTCATTTTACACAGGTTTATATGTGGTAAAAGGTGATAATGTTTACATATATTAAAACCATAATCACGAATTTAAAAAATACATGTACCTTTCACAAATAATCAAGACCCGAAGTTGGCAGTCGCGAACGTCATTTGATTCTGTTAAAAAAATTTGACTGCAAAAAACAGCAAGTAAAATCAAAATCAATGTACAACACAAGCTTTTAAAAAGTGCAAAAAAGAACCCCCATACCATCATCCTTTTACGACTGGACCGATCACTTTTTCTTCAAGTACATTTCCAAAAACCGCAGTCCAAAATACCGATTGTGGCAATTTTGCGGCTTCCGTCAATATTTCACAGTGACAGTAGAGAAACGTTTTGCTGCATCATGGGCTGTTTGACTTTGACATCAACCCAGATAGTGTCTCTTTTTCATTCGATATTCATGAGCCCCTCCACGGAATGGCGATGCTCCAGGATTTTTCTCTTCATACCAGGGTTTCTCATATGAAAATCTGTCGTACTGAATGACGTTTGCGAAAAAAGACGTCCGAGACATAAAATGATGAAAATCTAATGCTCTGAGTTGTTTATTTTGATTTATTTTTCAGCGGGGATATCTCCAAAATAAGCGGCAAAATGAACATCGCGCATGGAATTTTCAAGCAATACATGTGACAGGGTTTTCGGCATTCTCGAACGTCATGCATTTTTGTCGAAATTCTCGAACGTCATCAAAATTCTGTCAAACAAGACGTCTGCAACGAACATATTGTACTCATGATACATTTTTGATGCAGCTGAACTTAAAGATGTTTTTGGTGGTTGAAAGGTATAAGGCCTGGCAGATACACTGTATGCTGGTATAGTGAGAGTGATTATAAACGATAAGAGAATGAAGAGAGCCAAATCTTTCTTATCATTTTCCATCAATTTTGTACTTTTTTTTTCTGTGGCTTATATTTTTTTAAACTTATTTCTTAGGTGGTTTAAAATACATCAGTTGGAAATACTGAATTTTCCTTGTTGAGAGAACTTTTGAAATCAAATCCTTTGGTGAAAACACTTGGACGTAAAACTTTAAATGAATTCAACTCCATTTGATTTGCACTGGTAGCCAACCAAATGTCCACCATAAGTACATGTACATATTATGTCTAATTATCCCCATATAATCATTTTTATAAATCTGAATTGCTAATTTTTTTTCCACAAGATCAAAGTCACTCTTTTAGAAGTTTTGAAAAATGACAAGCGGAATTGAATTTTGGTCCATTTTGTGAAGAACATGTATGTACCTGTTGAACCATCACAGAAAGTTATTGCTAGGAGGATGGGAACTGTTGGCTACAAACACCAAAGATACATGTATATCCTACCATTCATCTTAAAATTATCCTACATGTTGACTGAAAATTTAAAATGTCAGCGATCATCTAAAAATGAGCATCAGGGGGTCTTCTCTCAAATCAGAAGGGTTTTCCAGCATACAAGCATGGAGCTATAAAACAGATGTAAACTTCACGATGAAAAAAAGATAAAATGTAGTACACAGGGACAGTTTGCCAAGTGTTACACTTAAATGTCAGAGCTAAAACCAGCCCATCTCTGGCTGTTCTATTGGAGGTCCATGATTGCAAGCCATAGGAGGTAAATTCAACTGGAATTCAAATGGTTTCCTCCAAACAGGCCTGCTCTCGAGGAGACTGTGTGGCTAACCTTTTCCTCATTGATTTCTGACCTTTACAAGCTTTCCCTTTAAAGCTTCTTCTAATTCTTCCCTTTTCTTTTTGGTTGCAAATTGAATAAACATAAACTGTTGCACATCTTTTAGTACAGTGTACGTGCGCTGCACTCACAACAATGTTTTCCCGTGTTCTATTTCATGGACACTGTGGAACTTCCTTTAAGGGGTAGGGGGGGCTTTCGGCCGAGTTCAGCATCAAATGGGGAACTTAAATGACCAAGACGTTTACTTTCTTCCTGAAGCAGAAATTTCTCGCCCAAAATGGACACAACTGTATTTAACCACTACTGACTAAATGCACTTGTAGTCACTTATGCATGCACAACTCAAATCAAGGTTGCATTTATGTACATGTACCAAGTATAAAATAATAGTTCTGCAATGTGTTCAACACCAGGACCATGAGCACAAACTGTAGGCCTCCAAGCTTTCCCCATGCAAGAGACCATTCTGAAGCTGTTAATCAACAATTAATAACATACTTCTGATATCCGGACACACTGCACAATTTGTCGGTGCATGTAAATCCAGCTTTTTATTCAGCTTTACTGAGATGCACAGTATGCCAAAAAGCACAGATGTCACATCTGGATGAAGACTTTCACCAGATTACATCATCCTCCTGTCGTACATACATGTGAAATGGAACAACTTAACACCAAACAAGGCCGTGTGTACCAGCATTTTTAAAGATGCTACTGCAGTGTTAGATTTCAATCTGCACTGTAGATCCCTACCAAGTATTGCCCATTCATCATAACATAGGTATACAAATATTCAGGTAATGGTGTACAATCCTTTATGTATGTACAAACAGAACCTGTGAACAAATGAAGTGCATATTACATAGGTTCTGTGAACCTTGTGTGGACTAAGCCAAGTCCACACAAGGTTACCTCCTTTCTGGAAAACAGCTTTAGAGGCATTTGGAGATCAGGCTTTTCTTTCTCAAAATGAAGAGGAACAGTCGAGAAAATCATCATCAAAAATCCAGCTCAAACTAGTGTTCACAGTAAAAGAAAAATGAATACTAGAGTATATTCACTGAGTTTTCTTCACTCGACCAAAACAAAACTACGTCTACAGTAGGTAACACATACATGTCAGTGCAAGAATGTGGATTGGAAGCTATTAAAAAATCTTCAAGAAGTGTGTGGGTGTACGTGTGTGTGTGCAGGCGTGGCATACATACCGGTAGTGTGGACCTCTGCACATAAAAGAAGTCCACATAATGCAGGGTACGATGACGTTGTGTGGACTCGCACATGTCCACACAATGTTTTCCCCTCTCTGAAAAACAGTTTCAGAGGCATTTTTGGGTCAAGGTAATATGTGGTAAAAAGAAGAGGAACAGTCCAGGAAATCCTCATCAAAAATCCAGCTCAAAGGAGTTATCCCAGTTGGAGGAAAAGGAGCATTTTCCTCAAGTTTCCTTAACCACAGGAGAACAAAGGAATATCCACACTTTGCATGTAAAACAGGTACCGGTATGTGTGTGCAGGTATGAGTGCTGAGGCTGATTTAATTGATGCTAGAAAGGTATTCCACCATCTGCCAAAACTAAAGTACATGTACAATGTACATAGTTTGATCTACTCTGCAAAAATAAGGCACATGTCGCCAGAGCCACTTTTGAGTTAAGGCCTTTGAAAGAGTCTTGCACAGTGTTAAAGAAATAGGAACCCTCAACATTTCAAAATCAACATCTACACAACATCCATTTTCATCATTCCAAACTGAGTGACACGTCAAAACGAAGCACTCAATTTCCTCAATCTAATACAAAGTACCAGTATAACTCAAACGCAGCTCCGCTGACTTGCGCCTCATTTCTGCTGAGCTGGGTCATATCGTTCCTTTTTTCCCACTCACAACAAAAGGCATTCAGAGGGATTGTATCATTCATTCTGCAGGAAAAATGAAATGATATGAAGGAATCCAATCTGTGTTCTCTGAGTATTCAACACTGACACAGGTAATTTGTCAGTGAAGGCAGAGGGAACAATATTACAACATGTACACCTACAGTATAGGGTTGACCTTGGAGAAAACTTTTGGTGTTTTGGGATGTATCCCAGAACACCAAAAGTATACTAAAAGTTTCCAAAACTTTGAAGTCAGATGCACTAGGTTTGTTGTGAGGCCAGTTGAAGGCTCAGCTGGTCTCACACCGGGAAAAACATTGCACCATAGCCACATCAGCCGACATCGAACCATGCCCTAAAACTTGCCTTGTTGATGGCAGGGTACTGGATGTCTATTCCCTTATCAACCTGGGGGAACAAACATCTATTGATACTAGGCTCCGCCCACTGATTTATGAATGGGTTCTTGACAGCTAACAGGAAGTCAACACTTCCTAATGGGCTCAGGGTCAAAGGAGCCCAACTGGCTTTGGATCGAAAAAGTTCTTAAAGGGGCTAACACATCTCCCTTGAAAGTTTCCAACTTGGAAAAAAATTCAGATAAGGAAAGGCACCCATATTAATGACCTCAACAACACTAGGTCTATTCCATCTTCCCTGTAGCTCCCCAATAAGAAGTGTGTGGATTCGTTTGTTTAGCTACCCATGGAAAGTGATATGCAGCATCTAATTAGAACATACAGTATACTGTCTGCAGCAGGCTTTGACATTATAAGCTTTCTTGCAACTTAAACTAGCCTGCCAAGCAAAGCAACTTTTTGTTCACTACCTCACAGGAATTTTCACTGCCTTACTAGACACTGTTCAGCAAAACTAAACTTTGGCTTTTTCCAAATTATCTTTTTTCAACCATTACTGTGGAGTCGTGCTGTAAATTTTCACACTGGAAAGTGAAGGATTCAAAACTGTTATTACATTGAATAATAAATAACACATACAATCATATGAATAATAAATAACATGAGCAATCCCAATTCACAATGTTGGTAAGTGTTTTATTTCATCTTTACAAACTAGAAAATTGAAAGTTAAGCCAAGTGTAAAAAGTACATTTTAGCCCTGCAGCAGTTTTACCAGCATTTGTACATCAGTCTAGTGCTACCGGTCAAGGCCTGTACACTAAATGACTATTCTGTGCCTCATGTTGTCTGTTTCATAACACTGGGATGTTGTATCATCAATGGTTATACCCAGGCAAACGCCGCCATCACAGAAATACTGCCTTGATAAGTTCTAGGTGCAACAAATTACATTTGATCACATTTTCAAATGAAGAAACCTACCTGCCTGCATTGTACCTGTGCATGCATGCAAACACGTCGAGCTACGGAAACAGCATGATGGAAAAATACTAAGCCACTCAGTCCATAATGGATTATCTCCAAGGCATTGCTTCCACAATTTTCCCCCATTTAACTCTATTTCATTCAGTCCAAAACAACACACAGGGTACTTTCCAAAAGCAAGACTAAATTCCGGTACACATCTACTACAATTCACTGATTACACACATACCGGATTCAACAACTGAAAAGGGGGGGGGCTCAACTTCCTCTCTGCCACCAAAGTAAACTTTCGAAATTGCAGCTGGTGACTTTTACATATAGCTGTGATGTGGATGGTTATCTTTGTGGGTAAACATTTGAACTCTGAAAACCAAGTCGGCAATCTGGACTTGCATAACAAGTTACAACCCAACTGTCTTTTTTTATTTATTTATTATTTTTGTGAGTGTGCTGAGGTTTGTTGTTCAGTGTTTTACCTAAAGTATGTTTATGAATGCAAAGCTTAGAATAATTTCATGAGGTGACTGGTAAACTATTCTATTCCCAAAGGTGAAGCCAGGTGGATATCAACACTAACCCCCAAGGCCCTTTTTGCAAGGGACCCTCCTCAGTCCTCCAGAATCCTCCAATTTGGAGGGTGACAAAATTGGATTCTCCTTTGATCCTCTGAAATCCTTCAAAATTTCTTGAAAATGTTACTTGGAGGTGTGCCTACTGCCTCAATCCATCAAAATCCTCTGGCAATTCCTGTCATTATGTTGAGGCAGCACGAATGGCATTCTTGAGAAGTGTGCTTGATTCAAAAGAAATATCAGGCCAAATTTATCCATGACTGAGCACAAACAACACAAGGTCTAACCCAGGACCTTCACTCATGGCATCCTTCAGTCAGCCATGCACTTCTGCCATTCACCCTCAATCCTCCAAAATCCTCCACCACTGCCCAAAAGGATTTTGGAGGATTGAAGAGGATTTTAAACGTTTCATTTGTCACCTACATGTACAGGGGTGACATTGGAGGAAAATGAAATATCTACAACATAATCACCAGAGGTTTTGACGGCCCAACAGCAGCATAGGGTCTGTGGTATACCATTGTACATGTACGTCTGTCTGTAGGTACATTGTACCCCTTAAAGTACCCATTTCTTGTATTCTACACCAACTATTATATAAAACACCTTAACAATAAAGTCAGGATTTTTAACACTTAAAAACAGATTGTCTGAAAAATCCTGAAACCAGGAAACTTTTTCCATTGTACGAATGTAAACAGTCCATGAGTTGTTTTATACAATGCCTGAATAAATTCTTTGTTAGAAAGAACGGTGCACCACTACCAGTAATATAATGACCATGCCTTACATGTAACATTCTATCAACCAGTCACTGTTTGACAGATCAAATAATTCAATGATGTGATTGACGACCTACCGATCAGATGATGAAGATTGAATCAGCTGTTACACACGCCGTGATTTATGTACATGCACATCAGAGTATTATTCATCCAAACAATCCCAAGTTCCATCTGCATCCTTCTTGAAATTGCATTAACTTGCCCTATGTGCTTCCTTACATGGATGCATCTTCTCAGGTTTTAATGCTGGCTTTTCCTTCAACATAAAACTTCTAACCACATGGAGGATTTTCAAGGATGTAGAAGTGCCATTGATATAAGCCTGGCACATGGCTACATTTGATTCTCTGTGGTCTTCAGTAATAGTCCTCTTGTGCAGTTTGTTGCCAAATCAAAGCCAAAAATCTCAAAGGAAATGTACTGAATCCCCCCCAAAAAGAATAAGAATCGGCCAGTTTCAGGCTTTCAGAGTATGCTGGGCCATCTGGAGATCACCATCACCAAATTTTAGTTTATTTCTCCATGGCAACGAGCCACAAACCCTTCTGGGATGAACATTTATTGAGTCAATTTTAAAGAGCGCATCGAAAAAAAAAAAAAGATCAAAGTGAGAGAGACAACTGAACTCAAAGAAACTAATTCTTTGCGGGGAGGGAAACACCACACAAATGAAAGGTCATTCACCACATCTCGTGTACACTGCTGCATGTACAGGAAAATAATGGTGTCATGAATTCAATGTATAAGGAACACATTTGCACTGGATTTTACAATTACAATAATGCATACATGTAAATGGCAACAACAAGGTCGGTCTGACTATAACCCGGTAATCCCAATGTTAAAAAAAAGATGTTGGAAAGGACTCATGACATCGATCATGGCGTTAACCACTCCACCTTGGCATTACATACTAGTACATACATGTATGTACATGTACATGTATATATTTTGGGCATTTCAGACCAACTCTCCAAGGAAATTCAAAGTACATGTACATGTAGTGTATTTTCACTGAAGCTGCATCTAAATGTACACAACATACATGTAGATGTACATGTACATGTTTTCTGCCCCTGGGACATGCCAATTTATTTTTCATCTTAACCTTTGGAACCGTGTCCTGATTAGGGACAGATTCGGCATTAATCTCATACTTGTACATGTTGGGATTTACACAGTCATCTTATTCTGCTGCTGCAGTGAACAAAGTCATGTTATTAATCACATAGACCACTGGGGATCCCAGTGTCTTAGAACATGGTAAAGATAGATTCATAAGTATGCATAATGCATTACATACAGAGAGACACGCTATCACTTTTTAAAATCCAGAAGTAAACCCTGAAAATGAAGTAGATTTGGGCTTGAACTTTCAAAGTACGGACATACCCATGCCCAGCCAGCCCAGCAACCTTTTCATAATGCAGTTAAAAATACATTAAAGCTCAGAGGTAAATTGTAGACTTGCCAGTACAGTAACGAAGCACATGTAACAATGTTAACGACATACCACACGGTGCTCACATACATAATACATTCACAAACTGAGTGAACATTACATACCTTGAATCTCCATCTCCTATAAAGTCGCAAAGGCACGGAGGAATAGGAAACCTCAATAGTTTGGTTTTCACGCAATTGAGGGGTACATGTTCATCGTGTGCATGCTCATTTCAAGTCAGTGAAAAAAAGTGACACATCTCATTCCTCTGTGCTAAATATGTAACTCAGTTCTAGCAATCAACCAAGGCCTTTTGAACCAACAGAATCCATGTACATGTACACCATTGTAATAAGAGAGCTTAGAGGTCACAGACTCACCAGCAGCAGAAAATGACATACATGTACATGTACCATGTACCTCTCAGAATTTCATGTTCCTGTCAGGTTTCAGTTGAGAGAGACACAAAGTTGGGACAACAAACACAAATCACTGTTTCAGATAACCTGTAATCACAGCGATCTGTGCACTTTAATGATACGCATGTAGCGGTACAAAGGCCCCAAAAAAAACTGTGGCAAGCTACATTATCAGGCTTTGAATGAAATTATTTAAAAAGAATAAAATCCACAAATTGTGACTAAAACAGCCAGTTCCTTAATTTCAAAATGACATCCACAACACATCGAACGTGGAACAGAAAAATACACGTAGTTCATGCTCTGAACCATTCAGGTCCGCCCACGATCTGTCCCAAAGCAAGTTTAAACAATACATATGCATACATCTATGACACCATGCAACTGCAAATTTATAAGAGAACAAAACCACAGCACTGGCTCTGGATGTTTTCCTTTGCTGTGTTTTATGATTTCCGGTCAGGAGCAGTAGACAGGACCGTGTGTCTTGAAATAATAAACACAGACGGAGTGAAGGGCTTTGTAAAGTCTAACTTTACTGCAGAGGGCCAGCCAACACAACCCATTCATCACTGAACAAGGTCATACACCTATAATAAATATTTAAAGATGACAGGTTTTATTTTTCAAAAGACTTCACAGTCTGCTGGAAACCCTCCAGTTTTAAACTTTGCAATTTTTGGGGTTCAAAAATTTGCAATTGAAAGAGCGTCTATGACAATGACACAGCAAAAGGGTATCTACATTACTTACATGTATTCATGACTAGCTTGTGGATTCAATACATTTACGTGCAATTTGAATCTACATAGTAATGAAACAACAAACTGTATCCAAACAGGGCTTTATTTTATGACTGACTTAATCTTATTCACCCCCCCCCAAAAAAAAACACACACTGGCTTGTTTCACATGTGTACGGGTACATGCCGGGTACGTGTCCTGTGTTGAGTTGGATTTTGGATGATGATTTCCTGGGCTGTTCATCTACATTTTGCAATAGACAACCTCTGAATGACTTGTCCAGGCTCAACTTGCTGCATCTACTGATGTTTTGCTAGTCTTTCTTTTTGTATCGTGCCAACATGGATATTTTTCTTAAAATGTGTACACACAGGACTTGATGGAAGAAAGCAATGAAGCAAAAGACATACTATTAAAACCCAGCCTCAGAGGCTCCTCTGACTGAAAATTCATCAGATTTATCACAGAAAAGGGTTGACACAAGGGACGAGTGCCTGCTCAAGATTTACCCTGGCATCAGGAGTCCACACTGAGCGGTGGACATACATGTACATGTAGCTCCAACTGAGGTCACTTAACCTTTGCTTCAATGTCCCCTCAAGCAATCCAATCCACAATTCCACTTGTTGGTCCTCCAGGTGCCATTTTTTGGGGGAGGGGAGGATTTGCCTTACCCTTCCTGACTGCAAATATGGGCCAGGCTCACCGGTAGGCTTGGAGGGCAGAGCATTTTTTAATATCGCAATATTACTGATAAAAATAACACAATATTCACTAGTACCATGGTATCCTTTGAAGTGGGTATTATGTCATCAAAAAGTAGTATAAGCTGGTATGACTGGGAATGCCAACACACAGGCCTACATGCACGGGCCAACCAGGGCTGTACATGTACATGTAGCTGGGAATTATTTAGTGCCAGCTGTTTTTGACAATTTTGAAAAAATAAAAACGGCCTATTTTCTCTCTCAACACTAAAAAATTGCAATACTGTAGTATACATTGTAATTTGTGCTGGCCGGCAAGCTTCATTTTCATCCCCAGTGCTGGCTGGTAATGTTGAGTGGTGGCGGCCAGCGCCAGCCAGCCTAGCTGGGTCATTCCATGAGGTTGAGGCACAATTTGTGTCCGTGTCCATTGTTACGTGAGTTCCGTAAAAATAAACAGCTATTTCCCTGCATGTGGATTCCAAATTACACATCTTGCAAGGATGAATACAGAGGTGTGTGTTACATTTACAGAGTAAATGACATACATGTACTCTACAGGTCATGACAGGTGGTAAAAGTTACCCATGTAACAAGGACACCATCACAAATTGTCCAATACTTTTTGAATAAATATTGTTCTTGAGAGGGAAAAAGAAAAAAAATTAAAATTTGAGAGCTTTTGAGGCAAGAATAATGCAGTACTCTGACACAGAAGACTATAAAATGGAAAAGGAAAGAAAAATTCCCTGGTTTATGACTCTGACCAAATACTGGTACATCCCTGTAAAACACTGTTTGGGACTTCCAGTCAGACACTACAAGCTTCACCAAAACCAATGTGTAGTTTTCCTTAATTTTAAAAGGATTCTGGAAACATTCTGGAAACATTAGCAAGAATACTGCAGTACTGAAATTCTATACTGAAATTCTATACTGAAGTTGCCCGTATTTTGGTATTTATGGATCATCAGTTGACATTGTTTGGTAATGAAAAATAAAACGCCTTTATTTGGTAATACCGAAATAACGTCCGAGCCTAGTCACTGGTGACACTGCACACAGACTGCAGTCAAATCCTGCAATCTTAAGTGTCATTATGGACCCTACACAGCTGAATACACCCTACACAGGCCAATACACAGTGAAGAGCTACAGTAGGCTACATCATCCTGTGTGATTTCATGAGGATGCAGCAGCACATCAAGACACCTGTTACATACATGTGTATGGTACAAAAGTACTCATGTACATGTACTGTTTGGAGAGGTACTGTACATGTATTTTTGACAGGGCTTTGAAGGGGTATTCAAATGACAATCCGTTTTGTAAAAAAAGCACTACAAATACAATGTATAACATTACATTATTGCACAAAAGTAGTAAGTCTGGTCTCAACCTCCAAGCAAAGGTTATCATGCCCTGTGCACTGCTGTTAAGTATAAGTGCATGCAACCAGACAAGTCATTTGATATCGAGATATTAATGTACATTGACAGGATGTTACAAGCCTTCTACAGTATCTGTTCAAGTCCCTCAAGACCTGATCAAAGACGGGTCTTTTGACAAAAAAAGCAATCAGAATGAAAAATAAATATTTGACTTCATCTAAAGAAAATACCTTAGAAAGGAATAAGCAAATATATGCAAGTACAAAAGATTTGAAACATGCTTACCAACAGAATCTGATTTTGCCCATGAATTGTAGATTACATGGAGAAATTGTGTCGACATGTAGGGTGCAGGTGTAAGAGATGTACAAACTGACATTCAACATAGAGGGACTGTGTTCAGCACACCATACTGATGAATGATCCAAGTGCAAGTGGTAATCAGGTGCTGCACTGTACAATGCAACAACAGAATTAATTCATGTACCAGGTACATTAACAACCTCTCATGCTTTTAACCTTTCAGTGTTTTGCAAAGTACATGTACATGTGGCACACAGTTATGGGCCTGCATACAGATCATAATGTGACATTCAGAGTCAACCAAGAGACTTAGCCAACACATTGTTCCACTGTGCCAATCCACTACACCTGCATGATGTGGTTTGGTGGTTTTCCACCACAGGGATGCTTTCACTTTGAGGCCAAAAAGTCAACATTGGCAATACATACATGTACAAGGTCATCTTTGGGAAAAACCTCAAAAGTGTGTCTAATCATTGACAGTGAGACTACTGGGACACATTCTGTCCAATACTAAAAGTTGAAGTTGGATTAGTTTACCTGTGTAATTAGCATGTACCTTACAGCCACACATGTAGAAAGTTTCTTTATATGGAAATTTTGGTATTTTTCAGCAGCCAAATTGTGCCCTTTTGTCCAGTGCGCAACGGTGCCTTCCTCAGCCAAATCAAATATGATATTTGGTTAATTTAAACAAATTTTGGAAATTAATCCAGTACACAGGTGTGTGTTTTCCACAAGCGATACCAGCATAATCAACAAGATAATTAAAAGGGCAAAAAAGGTTCCCCATGTATGCACTGTAACACATGTTGAGCAGTTATCTGCATCATCGAGCATAATGTCCATTAAAACTGACAAGTACATGTAAATTACAAAGGAAAGCTAATTGCTTTGACCTCTGGAATTAGAAAAAGAGAACAGGGTGATACGAATCCTACCCTTGGGCAAAAGTTTCTTTAATAATAATCCCAACAACATCTTGACAGAATTATGGCAAAGGTACTGTGCATGTGCTTGTAACGGCCTCATTTATTGTTTTAAAAAAACCATTTTAGAGGACATCTTGAACCATAAAGGAAACAAAACAGAGAAAAACAAAGTCAAAAACAAATTCCCACTGACGTCATGATGTTATCCACCCCTCCCTGCTGCAAAATCGTGTGCGTAAACGGTACAGTGTCCATCAGATAACCCATTTTTTTTTAAACAACTCTTCATAGAACACTCAGTCATGATAATAATCACTCACTGGGCAGGTTCCAATGATAAGAGGGACAGGCTCCACAAATTGAACAAAAAGTTAATCAAACAGAAGACTACAGCCAAAGAGAACGCACACACACAAAAAAAGACCATATCCAACTTCCAAGTACCAGTAGCTACGATTAGTTGATTACATCGATGGACTGGAGTCTCGTCACTAGTCATTTTCAGGGTTATCCTTTTTTTAACAGTAGCTGAGCAACAGAAGTTTTAAGTAAACCCAATGATCAGCCGTGCGTCCCCTCCCCCGCCAATAATTTCTGATTTTTTTTCTCCCAAATTTTGTTCAGTGAAACTTTACAAGGGTAGGATAATTTTTTGGGCTTACTCCAAAATACTGCCGAAGAGACTTTATTTTTCTGCTTGGTCTTCTATCCCAAATCCCATAGTAGACTTTGTGCCCATCACAATAATGCACAGTGCTTACTCACGCTGTGGGTATGCCTTGCGAGGCTGTATTATAAACACCGTCACTAAACCTTTGAACTGCAAGCGAAAGTTTGTGTGGTGTAGTGGTGAAACAAGTGAGCACTCGATTTAGTCATGAATATACAGGACTGCGAACAGGAAGAGTTTGAGATAAGCAAGTGCCGGAGTAGTTGTAGTGGTTTATTTGCTTTTCATCATCAGTGGGTAAACTGTAAATGTATTGGAAATAAGAGCGAAAACATACAGAAATGTATTCCAAGAAATGAACTCAATATTTATTATATTTTCTGATAAATGTAGGAGAAACATAAAAAATCACTGAAAAACTTTTTGCTTTTATTGGATCTCAGATTTGTCTAATAAATAAAAATATAGCATTGTCTTTTGCGAAAATGACGTCACGTCATTATTTATGTGTGAATTTTAAGCCGCTTAATCTCATGAACGGTAGGTCCAATTGGAATGGCACTTTGTACCGTATATGGGGAAACCATGATTTTTTTGCTGAAAATTAAGGTGGGGTGATGACGTCATCATTTTTTATTTCTCATATTTTAACATTCTTTTCAATATATCTTTGGAATTAAAACAAGGTACTTTCAAAATTCTTTTTTTACCAAGTAGATGTGTGGGTACTTTGTGACATCATTCAAAGTTACGATTTTTGCTTCACACAGTGCACAAGTTCTGATCATTATCAATTTCACAGGGTAGGCGAAACCTCAACTCCTTATGATGTACGAAGTGACGTCACAGTGGCATCTCCCTGGGAAGTTTTATAGATTTTAACATTTGTGAGCATGTGGCATGTTCTTTATAAAATGGACCAAAATGCAACTCTGCATATCTTATTTCAAAACTTCTAAAAGAGTGACTTTGATCATGTAGAATACAAATTAGCACCTTCAGATTTATCAAAATGATTATATGGGGATAATTAGGAATAATGAGTACATTTGGTGGACTTTTGGTTGGCTATCAGTGCAAATCAAATGGAGTTGAATGCATTTAAATTTCATGCTAAAGTGTTTGCGCCAGAGGACTTGATTTCAAAACTTGAACTTTCAACAAGAAGAATCCAGTATATTTTTCAACTAATGCATTTTAAAGCACTTTTAAAAAAATGACTTAAAAACAATACAAGCCATGAAAAAAAAGGGCACAAAATTGATGAAAAATGATGAGATAAGTTTGGATCTCTTCATTCTCTTACTGTCTATAATCACTCTCACTATACCAACATATCTACCAGGTCTTATAACTTTAAACCACCAAAAATAATCTTTAAGTTTTGCTGAATCAAAAATGTATCATGAGTACAATATGTTCGTTGCAAACGTCTTGTTGACAGAATTTTGATGTTTGAGAATTTTAATGGAAAATGCATGACGTTCGACAATGCCGAAAACACTGTCACATTTAGTGCTTGAAAATTCCATGCACAATGTTCACTTTGCCGCTTATTTTGGAGATATCCCTGCGGAAAATTAAATCAAAATTAACAACTCTGAGTATTACATTTTCATCATGAATCGTCGTTTATGTCTCGGACGTCATTTTTTTGCGAACGTCATTCAGTTTGACAGATTTTTTTGGAGACATGTTGACACGAAGAGAAAAATCCAGGAGCATCGCCATTCCATGGAGGGGCTCATGAATATCGAATGAAAATGACGGAGCACTACCTGGGTTGATGTCAAAGGTCAAATAGCCCACGATGCAGCAAAATGTTTCTCTAACATCATCGTGAGATTTTGAAGGATGCCGGAGAATTGCAATGATAAGTATGTTGGACTGCATTTTTCAGAAACATACTTGAAGACAATGTGATCGGTCCAGTTGTAAAATGATGGTTTGGGGTGCTTTTGGGCTTTTTTTTTAACTTGTGTTGTGCAATGCACATCCATTTTCATTTACTTGTTGTTGTTTTTTTTTTTGCAGTTGATTTTAAGACAGATCAAATAATGTTTGCGACTGCCGACCTCGGAACCCGATTATTTGTGAGAGACATTTTTTAATTTCGGAGATTATGGTTTTAATATTTTTTTGCGTGGCCCAGTTACAAGTACATGTACCCATACATACATGTACATGTACATACGCCCCTCTGTACAAGCTCAGTAAAGTGTCTAGCAATTTTTTAACATGCACTTAAATAATTCAAGGTACATGTACATCTCTAGTTACATGTACATAACTTTTTTTACCAGTTGAGGGTGCCCTATTCATTCCTTCTGTTCTGTATGTATGCCAGAGATACCCTTATTTCTCTGTCTTGTTGTCGAAACTAGAGACAAATGCTTCATTCCTGCCAAAAAAACCAAGACTTTTATGTAACTTGAAATGCCTGTACCACTTCATCCCCTTACAAGTATCTTGAATTTTTTGTGAAGCTGATCCAAAAGGAAAACAAAAATTAAAATACATGTAAGTTATTAAGATTTTACTGTACTTCTGCATGTGAAAGCATTCAAAATACTAAAAGTTCAGCCACTTTGTTTGTTGCTAAAACATGTTTTTTCTCTGGCACAGATTCCATTATCCAAGTAATTTTCAAAAAGTCCTCATGTAGAGCATTGTTTATTTGCCACTTGCTGCCCCCTCCCCCAAAAACTCTTCTATCCCCCAACCTCAATCCCCCCCCCCCGTCAAAGCAAAACCAAACAAAAGTAATGAAAAGGGTGAAAGTCACTGTCATACTTGTGCCGCTAATTTTGCTCTTTGGCAACATACCTGTAAATGACAGCATGGGGAGGCTTAAAACACAGCTAGTATACCTGGTGTTTGAACAGCACCCTATAGTGTCAGTTAATGTCCAGCTCACCTCTCCCTTCCCCTACTGTACCATATTAGACAGATGCCCCTATCCTTTCAATTCCATCCTAACAGTAACTAGTAAAAAACACTGCCTGTTCAATCCAACACAATTCATCAGTGCCTTGTTTTTCTCTAGCCTGCTGATTCCAACAAAATGTAACCCCGGCCAACTACTGTACTCATGAACAAACAGTTATTAGTTAATTGTACATTTACCTGGTCAATCCAACAAACTGTAACCTGTGCCAACTACTGTACTCATGAACAAACAATTATTAGTTAATGTACATTTACCTGGTCAATCCAACAAACTATAACCTGTGCCAACTACTGTACTCATGCCCAACCTAATACCAGCGACAGTGACAAATGGTTGAATTCTCTTGGATTCAGCATGGTCAAGGTTAATCAGTTAAACCACTTTTTCAGCTTGCCAGAGGGTTCTTTATCAAACTTGCTTCCTCTCAGAAATTTGGTTACAAAAAGCAAGACAATTGTAAACTGTACTTGTACCTGTTTGCCGCAAGTTTCCAAATTATGAAGTCAGGTATTACTTTCATTTCATTTATGTCATTTCTCGGGCAGAACAAGTTACAATAAACAAATACAAACACAATAAGACGAGAAGATAATAATTACAAAGAATATTCCAATCAGCCCCCGAAGGATTGCCCAAAAGATATAAATTCTGTTAAAGGGGCTCTCCAAACTAATTGAAATAAATACAAACATATACTACACTTATGACAAATAAGTTACAACACGTAGACTGAGATATTTCAGGTGGAAAAAATGTGATACTAGAGATTGTGTTGACATGACGTGCAGTGAAATGTAATCCAAAGTACAGTACAAGGAACCATTTTCAAATGCTCATTGACCTGCTCAGACTCTCAACTTTTTCAAGCCAAGTTTTTTTACACACCTGATGTTTAGATAACCCAGGAGATAAGCATGTGGGACCTTTCTAATCCAAACATTTGTTGTGCTTCCTCTTGTTTAATGGTTAGATTAATTAACATGTAAATTTTGCTCTTATCAAGCACTCTAATTTTAGTTTTCTCTAAGATCTAGCAGATGTTTTGCCATGAAATTGGAAATTAATTATTGCCTTAGCACTGGAACAAATATTCATAAATACCAGTCCTCAGACAGTTTCCCTATTCAACAATGCGCAACATGACCACGTATTAACATTTGATAATGCCCGCTGAGATGTGATAGTGCCCGCTGCATAAAAAAATGCCCCGGCACCAGGATACGAGACAGTATAATTCATTCCTATTGGTCGAGGGTCTGCGTGTGATGCGGCATTTAGAACGACCACGTGCGCACAAAGTCCATATGGAGATTCTTATGGACAAATTGCACAAGGAATATACCATAAAATGGATGAGGTTGTCTTAGGGAAAATGAAAGTACAATTCTAGAATAACATTGTTGGAAATCTACAATTTACTGACTTCTTTTGACTCTGAGCAGCCACGCCCACAAAATAACGCCATTACTCAATGTGGTGATTTTTTTCTCCCTGTAGTGATTTTTTTCTCCCTGTGATGATTTTGTTTCCAGGCAGTTCCCCATCATGCTGAACCTGTACGACTATTTGATGCTAACTAATACACCCCTCAGGTCCCCTCTTTAAGTACTTTTCATTATGCTGCAGTGGAAGGACATTTGTAGCCACGCCCCCAAAATAACTCTGAGTAGGGAGGTAGATGTTTTTTACTACGTCATTTCCCACTCATATGGGCATCTTGGGGTTACTGATCATTCCTCACTCCTTACTCTGCAGTGGTTGGGGGCTGGCCACTAGGTTTGGAGGTGCGCAAATGTTGCATAACTGCAGTGGGTCAACTTGAGCCACTTTTGGTTTGGTACATGTACGCCAGGTGGCGCCGGCATAACTTCCTTGTTATATTTTGGATTAATTAAGCTCTTATCTAAACTCAATTCAATTCAATTCAATTCAAATCAACTTTTCCCATGTCTGAACGTATCCTATGTGCTTGGCTGGTCTTAAACTAATGTTTAAGAGGAGAGGATCATCGGGTTACTGAAGTAAAAGCGCAGTGCCATTCTAATAGATGAATGGGTTTGGAACCAGAGTGCATTAAAAACCCAACTGCGTTAAGTGAATGATGTCAGAATGATGACATCATTCTCAACTAGATTAAGTAATGAAGGATCTGATCAATCAGCTTGATCTGTGAAGTGGCCAGTGCCTGTTCCATCCAGACCAAACCGGATTGCACTGGATTAAAACTCCCACCATCTTTTGCCTTCTGGCAGGCATTTGTTGCCAACATCCGTGTGCTTTGGGTGACTTCCTGTCTTTTTGTACTGTACATGTACTTACCCTCAGAGTCTTTCTCCAAGCAGTCTTTGTCCAAGCAACAGTTACTGGTCTGTTTGTCGTGGCGTTCTGTACGATATCCACAACTATAATCATCACAGTAACCACTGGATGAAGATTCATCTACATCGGGAACAGTCTAACAGCAAAGAACAAGAGGACATTGAACATAATGTATACTTATTAAAAACAAAAAAAGACAAGTTTTTCAAACATCATCTTTGTTCAAATATTTGAGGCATAAAACTGACCCCTTGAGCGTTTGAAAAGTTTGTTAGGTTGGTTAAAAGTGCAAAATATTATTTCAAGTAAACTGGAAATTTTAAGTATAAAGTACTAAAATACAAGTTGAAACAATTCAAATTTCCTTCAAAGCAGACTCTACATGCAGTTAATTAAAAGCCAAAAGAGGATGTATCACAAACACAAATAATGGTAAAAACCTAAAGCATAAACAGCTGACGTCTTTAACAAGCTGTTTTCATGTAAGGTCACTACTTCTGCAAAGTAAAAATTGCAAGGCACAGGAAGGCGGGGTTTTAACATCATGTACATGTTGTAAGGTGCTTGGTCACCTTCGAAGTCACTACATGTAGTGATTCTACTGGCATTGATGGGTTACTTGAAAATGGCAAAATACAATTCAGCCTGACAGTTTCATTGACAAATAAAAGCATTTGACTGAGGACACTAACCCTGCAGGAAAAACTGGTCAAAGGGCCGAGTAAAAAAAAATTAGGAATTTCTCAGCCCTGCCTACTGTGGCCTTTATCTCTGACCACCTCCTTCTGGTGAAAGAAATAACAGTAATAATAAAAAACTGTCACCTCCTCTATTTTGCAAAATCAAGAGGATAAAACCACTTGGTTTGCTTGTACGCAGCCTAACTACTTACTGGCATGTGTAATCCTGTGCGAGATTATCCAGCAACAGCTACATGTATTGTATGTACAGAAACGAATTTAAAATGCTACCGAGAATTCATCAATAACTAAAAGCTATGGTTTAATCGTACATGCTGCCTGGAGGCCCACAGATTAGGCCAAGATTTCCAGTTTCCATCTCAAGCCTGTGAAATTAATTCAACCACAAGCTGAACTATTGAAGAGGTTCATCCGTGGCTGTAGCTGACGGTGGCTCTCACACACTTTGACAGATGAGGAGATGTTTCTTCCAAATCTGAGATGACTCTGCCTTACAAAGGACTGAAATTCCAGAACTCTTCTGAGATTTTACTCTAGTGTGTGAGAAAGAATTTTTTTGAGTGGCGGTGATTGAATTCCAATAAGAAATGTAAACGGAACCAATCCTGAGAATTACATGTAGCACATTGGATTATTTTTCTTACAAGGTAGCATTGGTCTATTAGTTGTGACTGTGGCATCTATTGCTTCCATACAATTTCATTGCTGGCTTTCTGTTTATCAGTGAAACCTTTATTGTTTTGAACCCTTATCTTTGGCATTCACTGTCAGGTAGAAAATTGCTCAATTTAAGGCAGGCTCCTTTGACAAATTTGTGTAAATCCACTCAAACGGCATGGACAGCAAAGTCTGATCTGGCAAAAGTACTCTCACTTATTTCCCCATGCGAGATACATGTACAGGTACTTCAGGCCTGCTTTTCTATCATGCCAAAGAAACTTTTCAAGGTATAAATTTCAGATTTTTATAGACTAATCCAATAAGCCTTTCGCAAGTTGAATTAGAATAAAAGCCGGTACACTGAGTTATCTGATTGCACATACATGTACATGTATACACATTTGAATTCCCCAGACTAAAGACAGTGTTGCTATACCTCGTGATTCGGTGCAAGTGACCAGCATCTCTGGAATGGACTGGTTCCTCTGTGCCCTTCTTATCCATTGAAAACTGTGTATTGTTGCAAGGCATCTCTTATGTAATTAAGTAAAAGCATGCCCCGAATCATGAGGTATAGCAACAGTGTCTTCAGTATGGAGAATTTAAATGGTTATGTTCACATGAATCTAAAGAATGCAGAGTACCAGATTTTATTCATATTTAATTTGCAAAAGGCTTATTAGATGCCATAACTGGGTGGGGCATCACACTCATAAGTACATTCTGCAACTTGACATGCGCATGAATTTGGCAAATAACGGCACTCTGTTGGTTAAAGAGGCATGTAGCACGCATACAACCTGTCGACAAGCGTTGTGCCATCACAGTGATGGCTTCTACAGGTGATTCTGTGAACACTATAGTAGAGTTGACAAAGTGCTGCTATCAAGCACAATAAATTAACAGTCTACAGTCGAACATAATTAATACAAGAATGCTGACGATGAGATCCAGCTTAATTAAGACAAGCATATTTCTTCAGTCCCTTCCAAAATGTACCCATTCCCATGAGGAAATTTACTAAATACAAAATGTGTTTGGCCAAGAACAGGGATGTGATGAGCATTTCTGTCAACCTGGCAGTGTGAACAAGCATTGTTATGGCATCTTTACAAGAAATACAATAGGGTTGTGCCGAATATCTGAATATTTGATTGATTATCGATTATTTGAATATTATTTTCCAAATTTGAATATTTACATGCAAACTTCATGAAAAGGAAGAATTTTTTTGTTTTAACTTAGGAAAATTGCACTATGGATTCAAATGAAAAGTGACAGAAATCTTACGATTCAACGGTAAATTATTCATTAAAAATGAATATTCATTAAAAAAAGAAATAAAAATTTTCAAGAGGATTGTTCGTCTCTTAAATCTTGCTAAATCGTGGCTGGAGATATTCCTAGACGTGAGAAGCTATTATAGTTATTATAATGTACAATTGTGTGCATTAATGCAACTGCTTTTGTATTTGGTTTGTTCAACAATCTGGCTGTCAGTTCGACCGAATATTTGGTTCTCGATCGAATTGAAAGTCGAATATTTGAATTGTGATTTATTCAAATTGACTCAGCTCTAAATTACGATCTGAATATACCTTTCAACCACTAAATCCCAGACAATCTAGAAGAAGCATGTCAGTGATACTAATCCACTTATTAATCTGTGTTACGGCTTAACCAAAGATAATTAAAAGGCTGTGACTTGTGATGCTAGAGGAGGCTTTATAAAAGACAGACAATGCTTACTGTGGAGTTGTGAAATATCCTTGTCCCTCCGTTAAAGTCACTAAAACCAAAACTGGTATTAATATTCAAAGACTGCATTGCCAAATGAAAATCCCTGCCCTGCCAATTAAAAATGTAAGAAAACAGAAATAAATTCCAGAAATTTAAACCTCTTCTATACGTCCTTACATGTATACATGAAGTGATTCCCAAGTAAAACGAACTACCAGTACATGTCAGTAAACTGTTAAAACACTGCTGAAACAAAATACATGTACCATTATACCCTTTTCCCACTACAAACTGCTTAACCCAGAGATCTGCTGCCCCAGGTTAAGCTTTTCTTACCCTGGGGCTCATTAACCCTGAGTTCCGTTCCCGTTACTTTCGTTAACCTGGAATCTCAGTAAACCTAGGTTAAGCTTGCCCAGGGTTTATGTGGTACGGTTTCCCACTTCAAGCGGGCACTCGCACGGCCCGACATTTTAGACCAGATATCGGAGCTCTTAAGCTGGTCCCATAATGCTTTGCACAGACTTTTCACATGCCAAACATCAGGCCCTTGGCATGCAAAATTAACCACGCATGCACAGTCCATCGTCCAAAGAGTGTACTATGAAGTAGCATAGACAATTGTCGATACATTACGTACCGGCACTGCACATGGCACTTTCCCAATTCTCACTTGCGTTTCAGTTTAGGCTTCATTTCCAAACTAAATTCCTGACCATACATGTAGAAGTTGAGTGTTCAGTTTAAATCAATTATCCAAGCTCTTCAAGTTTAGCTCTTTGGACAGCGTTTGATTTTACAACGGTGCTAATTAGCTTACTTATGAAAGGCCCAAATCCCTGTATGTATGCAAATGCAGCAGCAATATTTGGCGCCATACATCATGTACATCAAACCTCTGAACACAGATTACGCAATGCCTCATTGTGGGTTAACCCTAAGATTGCCTGTGGAATGTTTAAGCCTTCTTAGTTAGCGCTAACCTGGGGTTCTGCCCTTAACCCTGAGATTGCCATCCTTAGCCCTGGTCAATGGTAGGGTTCATGAACTCCGGGGTATCTCTTAATTGGGTATCTTTGAGGTTCACTCTTATCCCCAACTCCCACATAACCCAGAGATTATAAAGAACAAATTCTGAGAGTCCAAACATCTTCTGTTCTTGTATTTTCTTTGTTTTCCTTTTATAACAAAGTTCTGGTTATGACAAAGTAATTGTTTGGTCCCTGTAACTACATGTACTCATGTACATTGTGCATGTATGGATAAAGAGAGTTCACTGTACATGTACTTATGTGCAAACGTGGGTACTCCATGTACCAGCATGCATGCCATGTGTGCATGTTACAGGGTCAGTCACACCACCTACTCTAAATGTACTTGCAGCAGTTGGGTTCAGTCCAGGGATTTTGTTTTCTATTGATGTCTTTGTTTTATTTATTCAAAATGAAGGCCAATGAACAAAATTACTAAATTACAGAGGTTGGCCAATTTAAATCATCGATTTTACATGTGATTTAAATCAAATAATTTTTCTTTTTTCTAAATGGCGAAAATGTTTCAATTTCTACTTTTTTTTTCAACTAATAAGTTATTTTACCAGGTTTTGCAGCGAATCCCCCCTCTGAGCCCTTCAGTTCCTAGTATGTATTAAAAATACATGTATGAATGCACACAATTTTAACTCGCAAAAGGTTTATTTACATGTAATTCAGCTCGTTGGATTCAGTGTATGAATTTCAGGTAAATGATTTATGATCCTGATTTAATTTCACTTCATTAAAAGTGTCCACTTCTGAGTATAACATGGTACAGTATCAATGTACAACTACCTTTTATTACTGCAAGTACAAATGTATTCAATTGGGATTAGAAACATTGTCATTATGCAGTGAAACCAAAATCAGAAACAAACTGTTTTTAAGTGATTGTTAATCAAGTCTGAGTCATTGCTCTTTTTATCACGCAGGAGCTGGATGACAAACAAAACGAGACTGCTTTTAGCACACATTAGAGCAAGGTACATGTAACATACCAGCATTTTGTACCGAAATTCCTATAAACTCTAGTTTTGTCAAAAGCTACATGTACATGTACATGTAGAGTTCGGTTTAAAACTTAGTATGCACTTAAGCCTTGGTACATGTACATTGTACATCTGTACACATACCAGTACACTATACCTGTATCTAAGAAGGAACTGTCTTTTCAGCAGGTGCATCATGTATCGGTAGGTGCTATACTGCATGAAATTCATCTGGGCTTTGACAATAGTTTAAGGTGGTTGGAGATTTTAATCAAATTACTTGATTTAAATTTCTTCATTTAAATCTACATTTGTTTAAGTTTGTAACAAAAGAAATTAAGAGAAGGAAATTAACACACGTGCAGCTAATCTGCTTGCTTTGGAATAGAAATTTAAGCCGACTTGTCTCCAATATTTACTGACGCAAAAAAAACAACTTGCCGCCCCTGAAAGTACAACAATGAGGTAAAGGCTACTACCATGGATCAAATACTGTACCAATACGAAAACAATGCACATACTCATACATGTAGCCAACCTTATGCTGGGTGAATGTGACAAACACGGGTAATACAGGACGGGGGATAAAAAAGGTTTTTGAGACAGGCCTAGTCCCTTCAAGCTCGGATTCAACTTGTTATATTGTCCCGGTAAATTCATCCTTAGACTGCACAACACGCTGATAGCACAGATAATTGAAACATTAACACTGCAACAAAAGTGTTAGTGCAGTTGCTGACACTGTGGTCCCCTCTAATAATGCATGCAGTTGGAACTCCATGTAGTCTGGCTTGATTTTCATGTCAGCACAAAATTATGAGCGCTCCATTGACCTCCAGTGTTGAGCCTTCCTCAAATTCAAAACAAAAACATAGCGTAGCCTGATGACTTGTTTTCAACACTACATTTCTCCTCACTCTCTCACCTGTGGGTCCATGTAGGGTACTTCCTGATCATAGAACCCTCCGCAATCCCCCATGATGACCACCGACAGCCAGGATCCTCACGAGACAGGGCTGATTACTGCAGTCTGTCAAGTTAAACAGACACAAAATATAAATCCTCCAGTTTATCCTATCCACTATTGTGAGTGGAGTAACAGCATTCACTCATTAAAGAGTGTGGAAGTAACCACTCGTAGGGACAAAAATGTCCTGATGTGAATTGTAAGTTCACGCCACTAATGTAATGGTTTGTGGGAGAAAAATCAGTGACAGTGACTTTTTCCTTATCTCCAGACTTGCACAAGGGTGCTTTCAGCATATCAACAGTTTTATGATATACGTGTCCAAAACAAGCCAAGGTATAAACTTCAAAAGAAATATTGGAGCTTGTTTTTACGAGTAGTTTATGGCAAATTGAAATCATTCCAAAATCCAAAAATTTCAAACTTACGACAGTACCACAACTAAACAGATTGTGGCTCTGAAATAAGTTTAAATATTCGGCAAGATGTAGCTCTTTCGTGGATTTTACAAAGTTTAAATATAATGTATGAGTACTTCAGAACACAATAAAATGAAAATAATTTTTTATGTTGACTAACTTCTCATCTGTGATTCATTCAGGAACATCCTTAATACACAACCTTGGACACATGCACAGTAAATGGATTTTTAACAATTGACTATTGATTCAATTTCAACTTGAGTCTATGTCAACCATGGAAACATACATGTACATGTACTGGGCAAATTAATAATTATAGCGTGAGAAGGACGGAGCTAACATAAGATACTTCAAGTTCATGAAATAAAGCTCTGTGATACTCATTCTAAGGGGGTCTGGACAACTCGACCATTTGCCAACTCCACTTCAGACAACTCGACCATTGAGACGACTCGACCGTCAAATACGTAACACGGAGAGACAAGTCGTCCGTTGAAACAAGTCGTCCGTTGAGACAAGTTGTCCGCTCAGCTAAGTCGTCTGCTGAGACAACCATGTAAAACACTATGCCTAAATAATGGGAGGGAATTTCAAGTAGTAGACAGACATGTCTAATTTCTGAGGTATTATAAAAATGGTGGTTGCAGTAAGTTGATCTTTGCGCTATCTATTGATCTTGCACCCACACTGACCTAGCCACGTATAGTTCCTGAATTTCCTAGTTCTTGATTGCTTGAAATAATAATCTACCTCCTGGTGTTGTTCTTCAGTTCTAAAATCTTCAGATCTCCGATTCACACTTAGACATTTCTGAACTGTTTATAAAAAATCATGGAAGTGAAAAAAAACCCGACAAATACTGGTATTTACTGGGCGATATGTCACTCACTGGTCACTTCAGGTGATCCCCAATACATTTTTGCACTCAACAGTCAAATAAACTTTTACATTTTATGTCTGTTTGATCAAAATGACTTTTAAAGTTTCTGTTTTATTTGACATAGCTGAAAACTGAATGCATCTTTTTTCCCCTAGTCTAGGATTGTGTATTATGCAAACTTCAACTTACTCGTACTATATAGACCTGGCAGAATGTATGTGATGTAATGGGTTCGTCAACAATTACATCAACAACAGTCAAAATTTACGCAAGATGCACTTTTTTAATTCATTGGAATTCCTAGTTATGAACTGGAAGTAATTTTTCTCTAAATTAAGAAATTTTTCATCAGAAAATCAAAATGGATTTCTCATGTGGTTACTTTTATTCATGAAGAAGATTTAGTCACAATCTGAAACTGGGTAAAATGATCCAGAACTAGGAAAACTGCCGTCGTCACTTTGGTCAATCCTGTACATCCAAATCAAAAGCTTAGAAGTTGAAAATAATATTGTAGTATCTTCAACCGCTATTGACTGCAATTCACCGGAATTTGAGGTTTTTTGCAGGTGCAATTTGACTAAATAATTTTCGCGATCCAGAACTGGGAAAATGACTTTATTACATTGTGGTGTTGTCCTTTGTCAAAGTTGAGTTGTCCTAACAGACAACTTGGCAAACAGTCGAGTTGTCTCAATGGTCGAGTCGTCCTGAGTGAAGTTGGCAAACGGTCAAGTTGTCCGACATCCATTCTAAGTACATGGAATACACTGCTAAAATTTCTGGGTTTATTTTCATTTAAGCTTTTTTGACAATTCAGGGCCTAGTTATACCTGGCACAAAAGCAAACACAAGTTCAAATTTGTGGCATCAGATCAAATACTCGTGCTGCCAATTTGCAGACGGTGAACACATTTCAGCTTGGCAATTTCACTGCAAATGTTTTGTGACATCGAATTCACTTCTCTTTTGAATGCACCTGAACATGCTGAAGTATGAACAAGCCATTACTTGAAGTTCACGATCTATTTCAAAATTCTGAGTCCGTGGTTTTTCTCTTCTGAAATATTATTTTCCATGTGAGATATAAATCCTGAATTTTGTTTTGCTGTTTCAGGTTTCTTCATACATGTACGCTTTATGTTGCAGCTTAAAGTAATATAAAGTCTGACAAATATCAGTCTAAAAGAATTATGTATTTGTCATCATGAGCTCGCAGAAAAATACGCGAGGTAACATTTCAAAAATTTGTGGGACAATTCATTATCTCTAAAGTTGTAGCAGATAAGTGACATGAGACTTACATGTACGCAAAACAAACACTTTGATTTTCCCTTGCACTTCGATGATTACAACACAGCTTACATTCTGCAACAATTTGTCCAACATGGTGTGATTGCATCCAAGGTAGGCGTACTTGTACAGTACTAGCCTACCTTAACATTTTTCACAACAAAAATTGACAACATTCATAATTTGTGATAATTTCAAACACTCGTATATATTTGCTTTCAAAGCAGGCAGATTTTTATAAAGACCATAGGCCTATATTAATTTCTTCATTGTTCTTGGCATGAATTTAACCATGTTTAATTCATCTTTCCCCGGTTACCTCCCCCCCCCATCCTGACCTCCCCATCTCGACGTTTCTGATGCGGGATTTGGTGTTCATTTAAATGTGAAAAGGTACATTGTGAGCGTTAATCTCATAAATGGTACGCGTACCTGTAACCAAAAATATGCACGATCAAGATCACCCATCCCTAGTAGGGAAAACAAGTTTACAGAAAATTACAATTATGCTGTAACTTGTACTGACGACACACGAATGTCGTATGACTATGAGCAGTGTTGCTCTGCACTATGATGACATAGCCCAGGCCTAGTTGATGTCCGATCAATTGATGCTGCAGTGTCATGTCAACGGTTGAGCAACGCACGAAATTTCGTCTGGAGAACGCTAAATTTAACCAAAAATTACAAACCTCGATCAACCGTGCCAAGACACGGCTTGTCTTCCCGTCGGTTCCACTTATCTCCAAATCCCGTGCTGCGTCGCCTGGGTGAAGATACAAAGCCGACAATCCTACGAAAATCACGGTTTTCTGCGGACAGTTTCTCGCGCCGAACCGTCCATGTTGAGTTAACTGCGCCGCAGTAAAGAGTGCATGAGCGAACTAAAACATGCGGTATGTTTCCGCGCGTGCGCGGCATGCAAGCGAGGCTAGCTAGCAAAGCCTAATGAACTGTTGAGACGATCCCCTTGTACATTCAACCTTGGGAGGATGGCTGTCGATCTCAAAATATTTAGGCTTTTGTTTTGTTACTTTATGTTAAGAACAAAGTGGAATCTCTCAGTTTAGTTCTGCCAATTTTTTCTAAAACATTTTACGTGTCTGCTGCTTATAAGCTTTTTATTTTCTTCAATAACATGTAGCATGAGTGCCATCGCAACGATTCCGTTCAATGGTATCGCCCAATCAAAATTTCCATATATGCACTCATTGTGTTAATGAATGGGAAATCGATACGATTGACGTTTTGCAAACATATTGATTTGTTTGAATTGAATTATAGTGCTTTTCATTTCACAGACTTGAATCTAGTTTTTGTATTGAAGGTTACGATTTTTTCGTGCTGTTTTAATATTACGTCTTTCAAATTATGTCACAAAAACAAGCGCCATGGTTAACGTACACAACCCGTGGTACCAGAAAAGGCGAACGGTATTAGCGCAAGTGTCCGAATGTTCGTCAACCAGTATAGTTGGGTTGGTTTTGTGGGTTGTCTGAAATGTCCGAATTCCAATTTTAAGGCAAAAGAAAAAAAAGGATAACAATGTACGAAAAGATTTTGCTTTGAAGATTCGTTTCCATTAAGCTACAAACATGAACGATTTCAAATAACACTGGCGATACTACTCAGTCGACAATAATGGTGAATTGCAATGGTGCGATTGGCGTCTCATCTGTTCCGTTTTGTGACATTTGTGCGACAAGCTCAGCGACCGTCCGTCATGTCACTAAACAAAAGGAAACAAGCAACACAATTTATGTATTTTTTTTACAAAATAAAGTACCTGATCATCAATTCGTAATCAAAATGTAACTGATCAATAAAACAAACTTTTGAAGCTTTAAAGAATAAATACGAATCACTCATATTTTTCAGCGTGTCAATCACCACTCTGAAAGAAGGAATTTTGATTGTAAGTGCAGTGATGTAGCCGGGGGGGCCTGGGGGCACGTGCCCCCCACAAATTCCCGGTGCCCCCAGGTGCCCCCCCAAAAAAAAAAACACGGAGGAATGGATATTGAACAAGGCCAACAAAAACTTGCCCCTCCCCAAAACACACACCACTGACAGCTGGTGCCCCTTTTGTCCCCCAACCAGTAAAATCCTAGCTACGCCACTGTGTAAGTGTAAGTTAAAAGAGCTCTAAATTCTTATTCTCACCATCAGATATAAGAGATTCCCCCTAAACCTTCTTTTCTTCCCATTAGCTTGTAGATAAATGTAACAATGTATAAGAGGGCAGGTCCGAATAAGGAGGAATTCACTTGTTCATTGTTCCCATTACGTGTTTGTGCAACACTCAGACCTTTTTCCTATCGACTTGAGCCTGCCATATTTACAAGAGTGATCAAAGTTTAAATAATGTACATGAGCAATTTTTATCTTGCCCATTTTGGTTCAGTTTGTTTTTAGTAGCAGCTAAGTTTTCATTGTTTGGTGTTTTAGCTGCCTGAGACGTTTCAATAACCTGTGAATTATTGGTTTGCTTTTGTACCGACGGCAAGTCCTAGTTTCCACATCACCGGTTAAATAACCACTGAAATGAGTGTACTGCTCATCCATAAGAATATTGATGTACATGTAATTATATTTATGACCGATCGAATAAAGGAAATTAAAAAAGCACTGTTTGCTACACTTTTTTGCTTTTTGATTATGTTTTGTTTTGTGCATAATATATGCGCTAAACTTACCTATCTAGAGTGGACCTGTGAACAAACGATGTCCACACGACGCGAAAGGGAAATAGACTAACACAACGTCCATAGGAAGTTTCCCCTTCTCTGAAAAAGAGGCCGGTTTAGATCATTGTGGGCTTCGGGTTATCCGTCGTGAAAGGAAAAAGAACAGTTAAGGGGCCAATTTTGAAAAACCCAGCTGGAAAAGAGCTCACATTTCAAGAAAGATGGGTATTTTCAACGAGTTTTCTTAACTGCGCAAAAACAAAGGAATGTCCATACTAGCTATGGAAGGTAAAAATCTTTGGTGCGTGTGTGGGGGGTGCGTGTGTGTTTTTGTTTTGCTTTTTTTGTTTGCATTTTTTGTGTGTTTCATTTTCGGTTCGTTTGTTTGTTTGTTTGTTTGTTTGTTTTAGGAAATCATTTTTTTCGGCACAGACCTAACGTAAATCGGGCTCGGTGTTATAATAACAGGCACTCTGTGGTAAAATGTATGACATTAATGACACTTCCCTGGAACTAACATCTCGCCTTAGTTACAACACAAAAAACCGCGCGTACAGGGGCCGTCTTCAATCAGTTGCAATGTTATGTTGAGATTTCGCTCATTATCACCTAAAAAGGGGCGTTATCATTACAGGCGTTTTGATCGTGTGAGAGCACATTAAACTATAAAGGGCAAGGACGACAACAGAATGCGGCTGGCTGTATAAAGATTGCACCGGTAGTAACTTTAATACATGAACGGGGACAAATTCTAGGTTCAATCACTCGGCAGCGTCGTAACTGAGTCCTTCACAGGGGTATCACCCGTATTTGAAATGGCACAATTGATAACTTAGGTAACCACCACGGGTAATCCTTCGATTTCAAAACTGCCTTACGAGTTTCACTGTCGATGATCTAAACATTTGAGGGCCGCAGGACGATGCACGCACAGTGGTGGATCCAGCATTTACCAAAAACGGTGCGGGGAATGGGGAGCGCCTGCTGTTTAAGAGAAAGTTAGCGGCGCCCTTAATGGAGTTGAAACGTGAGCATATGATTTAGCGATTTTTTGTCTTAAAATCCATTAAATGACAGGTTAACAGGAAAAAGACACGAGGAAAGAAGGGAAAGGAATCTTTCTAGAAAAAAAATCAAAGGTGTGGAGTGACTGGTTCGCCGTTGATCTACTGGTGCAGAAATCAGTTATGGAGGTCGAGACCATTGGCGTAGCCGGGGGGGAGGAGCACGTGCCCCCACAAATTCCCGGTCTCCCCTGAAAAAAACGGAGGAATGGATATTGAACAAGGCTGACCAAAAACTTGCCCCCAAAAACACGCCACTGAAAGCTGCCCCCCAGTAAAACACGAGATAGGGCCTACAATGTACGCCACTGGTCGAGACAGAGTACACGGCCAGAGACTATCCCTTCCTCCGTGGTTAGACCTACGACATTGTCAACCACAGTTTGTATCTAAGAAACACTGCCGTGTACGAGACAGCACAAGGATTATGTTTTTATAAATAAGTTTCCTCCTCATGAAATCACACAAGTTATGATCATCTTTGTCGGCCAATTCCCCATTTCGATCACCACACAAAAACCCACAAGCATTAATTAAACGAAACGAAGCCATTCTCCCCCTCCGGATTGTTAATGTTTAATTCTCAATCAAGAAGCCATCTCAATCTAACAGCACATTTTACCCCGAAGTTGTTACAATAACCGCTACTCCTTACACGGCGCCTACAACAATTAAGCATCTTCAGTTTGGACTGTTTTAAAGCAACAAAATATGCACGTTGGTTTTGTTTTTGGTTGAAAATCAATACAGGTCAACAATGTGTGGTATTGTTGCTAGTAATGTAGCCACTAGAATTCAGTTAATTCAGTGTATATGCTGTTCCTTTAAAACATTCACAATGAACTAGTGGTCTAAGCTACTATTTTTTACCCCAATAAAACCAATTTTGTTAAAAAATAAAACAAATATTAATCAAATAGTATTTTTTCTGTCTACCATATTTAAACCAATAAGTTACATGAAAATAATTTCAGCATAACTACCTTCCTTAAACCCAGCAAAATTTGATTTTGTTATAAACACCACAGTTGTGTAATTTACATATTCCTGTACATGTTAATTTGTTTAATAAAGTCTTTTCTATTTTAACCAAAGTAAGAGATCAGCACATCTGAATATTTACACATCTTGGATTCACCCTTTAGATATTATCTAAACAGATAAGAAAATAATAACCCTAATCATGATACTACGCACAATGTATCCTGAATATCCTCAAATACCATCCTTCCATTGCAATAAAAAAAAATCCAATGTTTCGACTGAGGTGGTGCTTCTTTAAAAAGACAATTTTACTCTTACAAAACAACATCCAAAAGGCCTTGTATTACCCCGAAATGAAGATGGGGTTTAATCAAAGAAATTTCAATAAGAAAGTGCACAGAAATAAAAAATACGCTCATTCCTCATCAGGACCATCAAAGCACTATAGACGAGTATACCAATTTTCCTACACTATTTTTCATTTCATGTCAATTTTTTTATCCTGCCGCATTTGTAATGGACTAAACTGATCTAACCTATGTGTTATTTCACCTGAAGTGGATTTGGTTACAAATGCTAAAATTCATATTTTTAATCCTTAATCTTCACAAAGGCCATATTTTTCAAGGTTCATATGAAAGATACACAAATCACGTCTCAAAATTAATTTTTCTATATCATTAACAAGCCAAGACTACATCTTAAACATTTGCGTCACAAGTACCCTGATTAAGCTGATAAACTGTTGATAACAATCTCAAAAGCAATTGCCCTGTGAAATTTACACTCAAGATTTCTTTTCTCAATCAAGCAAAATCTATTTTAAGATATGGTGGTGATTATGCCGTAACAGTTCAAAAGATATAAAACAGGGGTTTGAAAAGAGCGAAGCTGTTAATAGTGTAGCCTTCCCTACACCATGACAGAAAATTTTTTTACTGTTATTGTAGGTCATGTACTCCCCTGGTATCATTGGTTCTATTTATACCTGCAGGCTCACTTCTTCCCAACCACATTCTGATAAAAAAAACCTAAGTGGGTTGAACAGCTCAGGTGGACCAGTGAAATGCAAGCTCTTCCAAAGTGCCCTCTTTGGTTCACACATGGAGTCCATGGATGTATGTTCTTATTGCTGAACTGGGAAGCAAACGATTACGCAGGCCATCACATTCAACGTAGGCTGTATTCCGATAACCAGGCTATGGCTGCAAATTATGTGTGAAATCATTGCTAGTGGCTAAAACCATATACTGTAGAGAGTGTGTTCTGGCCAGCTGTAGCCAAGTCATTTGCAATCAGCATATGCCAGTATTTTAAAAAGTTCAGTATTAACCAGACAAATTAAAATACATACAGCAGAATCAGAAAAAAAAAATCTGCAACATACGTCACATGTAATGACTTCAGAAAAATCTCCCTTTTGAAATGAGTGTTTGAAAATTCTACAAATGATATCCACGAATATTCAAACCATAATGAAATTGGCCATGAATGTGAAGGATACATTGATAAAGTTTACATTTAAATACAAGATCAATTAATGTGGCAAAATGCATAGTTCTACACTGTACTGTCATATAAATTTTGAACATGTAGTTAATGTCTACGTCAGGAACTAGAGTATACATGTACATATAAATGCATGATTATGCAGGTTAAAATTTGAATGAAAGACAATATGTTTAAGGTAAGGAACTGGTGAATCTTCAAAGTAAGAAACATCCCTCAATCAATCCAAATTAAAGTCACATCTTTATACATCTGATCGGTATTAGAAGAAAGGCAGAAACTATTCATTGTGGGCAGTAAATATACTGATTATGAAGGCTGAAAATGAACAATTGAATTTTTCTGACAAAAGTCTGCACTAGGCCCCCACCATCACAAAGACCTACAGCCCTCTAAGTGAAGGCTGATTATTTTCACAAGGTCTCATCTCTTGTTTGAAGTCATGAATGGATCAATCCACTGCTTGCACTTGACATATGCCACACCCATCTCATGAGCACATTCATGACTTATGCTATCAATTCACTCACTAGTCAGGGAGCTTTAAGCATTGAAGACTCGGCAATGACCTTGGAAGTAGCTTCCCTATAATTAGTAAATAAGCTTAAATTGTTGAATATGCAAATTCTGCATGTTAATAACCATGACCAAACACCAAAAGGGGCTTGGCCTTTGTTCATGATGTGCAGTGAAGGGATTTCAGGAAAAAAATGCAATCAGAACAGATGCCAAAAATGACAGAAATTACTTGCTTCATGCTTTTAATTCTGTATAAAAAATCATGCTAAACTAAAGACTCCCTCATAACAATACTTGTAATGTGATATGTCTGAATAAAATGGTTTATACTCATGTCACTAATATTTTAAACAGAAAATAAATCATCCGAAGGTTAATACATATCGAAGTTTTCTGCATTGATGTGCTTTTTTTCTTCATGTCTTTGTAGTTTAAAGGTGAGAGTTGACATTCTGCAGACAACCCATTTAAACAAAACAAGTACGTTTTTGAAGCATTTCAGAAAAATGTCTGAAAAGTAACTTTTCAAATGAAGCAAAAAGTCAAAACCAAAAATACAAACAAATTGAGCAAAATGTAATGAGGGTTTAAAGTGATGCCTCTGTTAAGAAATGCTTATAAATTAACCGGCAAAAAGAAAATATTCCTGGCAGCAAAGGATTTTGTCTGCCTAAAAAAAAAAGGATCAAACACATCTTCAGAAATATTAGCAGGATCTATACGGTGATAAGTATATACAATTCACATAGCTCTGAGCTCTACATTTTGACCAACTGCTGGTAGCTAAAAGGTAGCCAAAATAGGGTACAGGGTAACAAGGATTTCTGGCCATTTTGAAAACTGGAGGGGAAAATGAAAGGCCATCAAGTGCAATTGTGGTGTGGTTGCAGTAATGGCTGTGTTTCCACACTCTTCGGCGGCTGCCATTTCAACTATTAAACAAAATTGCTACCCAGTAAAGGCCAAAAAGTGTGATCAGTGACTACCAAATGTGTTTTAAATAAATAATTGGAGAAGTCAACACACAAAAAAGGCAATGAGAGCCCAAGTGGTTACTTTCAGGCTATCAAGCAGATTTTTTGGAAAGCAGCATTGAGGTCAAATAAAGAGGAGTAAGTGGTGATCACACAAACAGGACAGCTGATACTGCAGAAAACGACAAAAGCTTGAACGGGCAAGCTGTAGACTGTAATAGGACAGTCAAAGCTCAACACTCAGCCAAGCACGTCTGCAGTTTTTGCGATGTTTCAAAATAAGAAAGAAATTTCAACATAGGTTTTTCAAAAGTCAGCCTCAATGTAAATTCCAATGCAGTCATAAGGCAAAGCAAATACCCATCCACCAACATGCCCAATCTTTGAAAACCAGTACAAAATAAACCTTCATACACCAAGTTATTTACACCCAGAGAAAACACACTTGTAAAAAATAGACTTTATCAAGTATAATTTAAAGTTTAAGTTCTTGTGGTTTTTTTGCTTTGTTTGTACAGAATCTTGTTCAAAAAGAGAGAAAGAAAAGGGGCATGTACAGAGGTAACTAAAAATCAAATATAACTAAAGGTTTTCTGGGGTGGATGTTAAAACATGTATGAGGCAAAGATAAACCATTAAAAAACACCAAAATAACACTTTTATTTTCTCCCAAAATAACTCTCGGAAATTATTTTGTTTTTGGTTTCAAAGTGAAGCTTAGGATGTTATCTTTTCCAAAACTGAAATCCTGATTCAAATGTGATGGTGTGTTGCAAAGACATTTTCAATTACGTATTACCACTCATTTTTTGTTCCATCCAATACACGTTTAAAAAACAGTTTATCTTATAAGAGCATGCAGTCACTGAATTCAAATCCTAAATTATTACAAAATTACTCGGATTGCTTACTTCTTTCAAATTTCTTTACAGTTTTGAACTTGATGAAGCTAAGCTTCTTTCAGAAGTCAATGGTTGCTTATTGATAGTTCCAGAGTTGAATGAGTTTGGGTTAGAGAAACCCACTTCAGCTGAACCTGTTGATTTTATCTCCGGTCAATTTGTAACAAGGTGCTGACCTTAAATTAACAACTTCTGTAACAACCGCTTTGAACTGGTTCAGGATCCCGTCTGTTTGTTGATGGAAAGTAATAAAAGAAGATTTAACATGAACGAATACTGTTTGAAATGACAAAATTATAGCATTTTTTTGTGTAAATCACACTGGACAGAATGAAAAAGCATTTGTTCTATGTAATCAAGATTATCTCTGCAACACATCAGATTTAAATTAAGTGTTTACAGTGAAGTGAAAAAACCATCCTAACCATTAATATGACAGCCAAAACAATTTCTGACAATTATTTTGGGAGACGCTGCAGGCTACTTTATAGTTATGTAGCTTTTTGGGGGGGGTCTTTACCCTGTACATCCCACAAGAGATCTAGAGCATATGCCATGTGCACAGACATAATTCAAGGAAAAAAAAGGTCTATCAGAATAAGGCATTGGGAATGCTCCAGCTTTCAGTATTTCTGAAAACAAGGTGAACAATTGTAAGCTTTTTAAAGATGGTGCAAACCACACCACTGGATTTTTCCAATAAACAGTACGTGGGCCAGCCACTTCCGTTGTTAATTTGGTGGATCTTTGTTGTTTCTTCTGCTGATGAACAAGGTGTGTGATGGTTTCCTGTCAATGGAAAGTTTCAAGAAACTGGGAACTGAATAGGAAAGGTGAGTTCAGAGAATATCAAAATACTTTTTCTCTGTGTAATAAAATTTAAAGAATGTTTAAAATATCACTAAGATATATCCCTATAGTTACCAGTGTTTTGTTGTGCTTTTTTCAAGGTACAATTTTCTTTTCGTCTTTCTTCTCTGGCGATGAACATTTTTATTTTTAAGGCTAAACAAAATGATATATATTCCAGAATGCACATAATAAAAAAATACTCCTCGCAAAAATCAGTTTGTAACGTCGCCTTTTGTAATCTTCAGTAGTCTGTCATTTGTGATAGCTGGGTTACAGACAAGTCTACCTGTTTTTTGAAGCCAATCTGACCTAGTTCAATTCTTAGCAGGCAACAATTTCTGCGAAGCAAGAACAGTCCCTAAGCTGACTTCAGGAAGCAACCAGCCACAGACAAGTGTGTAAATTACACAGTTTTGGCTGGTCATCCGCAGAGGAAAATGTTAAGAATAAGCCATGCTCCACAACTCTGGCAGGTTTTCAACTGCAACGAACTAAAATTAATTCCAGATTTGACGAGTCAAAATTAGCAACTATTGTTCAAGTGTTTTCTTCCACACAATGAGTGCTAAAAAAGTATACAAGTATTTTCATTGTGGTTGTCAAGATTTCTCTTGTCAGCTTATATAACATAGTTGATGTCATCACACGCGTCTTGCCTTGCTACGTCTTATAAATACAGCAGGCATGTAGGATGTCACTGTTGTCAAACTGCACGTTATGTCCCGACATGTTTGTTATCAATACAGTCAGTGTCTCTACATGCGTATGTCACTGGGATCCTCCTCCGATATGCTGGGTCGAGAGAAGAAGTTCCGAAGCCCCGGAAAGCTCTTCTTGGGTGGCGGGCCAATCAGCATGGGAGTTCTGTTCTTGTGCGTTATTGCAATCTGTGATTGGATCGGGCAAAAGTAACATTGTCAATTGTGGATTAGGCTGTGGACAGAGCAAGTGAAATTATATTCAGAACTGTATCTTGTCAAAGCTTGAGCCTTTGTCGACCTCAGCCAACATGTCAGCCTACTTTCGTGATATATTATCATATTCTTTATGTCCTTTGGCGAGACAAAATACCACAACTGACTGAAGTCTAGCATGAGCTAGAGATAGGCAAACTTGCCCCTGGCTTTAATACACAAAATTATCCATCTGATTACTCTCTGTTTAGTGGGACTTTGACCCAATAGGAGTAACCAGTAACCTGTTGCTTTTGCCTGGTATCTGACAAATCCAACTGGCCTGGACGTAAGCCCTATGCAAATCCTTGGCTTAGGTCTCCCATCTAAGAAACATCACAAAAACAAGAAGCTCTGACAAAAGTCGGATGGAGCAAAGTCACAAAGAGCTCCTGTTGAGTGACATACCGTGCAGGGAGGCTGGAGCCAGGGTTCGCCATCTATCTGCATCGGGAAACGCTTCAGGATGCGGATGGTCACTGTGGAGCACTGGGCCAGCCGTCGACCCGAAGAGCGGATACCAGCTTTGACCTGACCGGCATGAAGGGCACTCTCCAGGCCAATGACCTCAATCTTTTTGTCTCCAATGGCTGAAAGGAAGGCAAGGCAAAAGATTTAACAGCTTCTCAAATCTTGACTTGACCTCAGATTTCTGATTTTGCCTCTGACTTTTTATACCGCAGCAAAAGATTCGAAACTTTGGCTTTGTACAATACAGAATTTGAGGCCCCAGCCACAGTGAAAGGAAACATTCTTAGCCAAAATCCTTGAAGTCAGCGCTTAACTTACTGGAGACTGACACTGAACAGGTGAGAAGCCAAAATTTAAGGAATGCAAACACTAAGGAAAAACAAGGGTTTGGCCTTTTTGAGAGCAATAAACTTTATTTCAGTTAGACACAACCTGTCAGGGTTCTAGCTGCAGCTCAGTCTCAAAAGAAAACCATGAAGTGGTAATACCATGATTGAGTTTCTGTACACTGATCCAACTGAGAGTCAACAACAAGAATCAGCTGGAACACACAGAAGAAAAGCTTTGAAAAGTGATCCAGAACTTGTTTTTCCCTTCAGTTGCCTGAGTCACAGTATGCATGGAAAGAGCCCCTCAGACCCAATCTGTGCTGTATTGTTGGTCATAAATCTTTGGCATCAAAGGGCCTTCAAGCATAAATGATGCACAGTTTGCCACTTTGTAGAAATAAAAAATAAAGGATTTGTAACCATGGTATTTCGCATTGTCAGACTGTTACTTGTGACAAACAAGACCAGCACAAACTTAATTAGGCAATACAGCAAGCTCTGCAATCCCATCCAAGCAAAAGCTAAACAGAGCAGTCACCCTAGAGGCTAGATGCACCCAACAAACCAAATTAACAACATGAAGTCCACTGCACCCACTTCAGTTCAAGAAACACTTTGAAGGGCAATGAAAGGCCCATCCCATCCCATTGTGTGGCCTATTTCAGAAAACTCTGCACAGGGATTCTTTCATTTTCCGCATGAGCAAAGGCCAATCAGTGTTAGGTTTTGCTTATAGATCAACAGGGTACCCGATGTCAGTGTTTATAGGACGGAAAAAAAATTGTCACCATTCTTCAGAGAGGCAGCAACCTGTAGTTCAGGATTCAATTTATGCTGCAAAATCTTGAGACATATATTTTGGTAACTAGGTTGTACAGGAACTAATGCACATCGTTATCTTTCAATATGGTTTAAAAAAAGAGTTATCTTGATGTAGCAGACACCTGGGCCTCTTCCAACAGCAAGAATTAAAGCAGGAAATACATGTCAGCCAGGTTTTCTTTTAAATCCAAGTTGCTGACAAAACCCATATGTACATTACAAACTTCACCACTTGGTTTTTGCGAGGCAACTTACTTACAGTTACACATGAAAATTTCACAGCTTTGACTTCACATCCAAATTCACAGAAATGTTATTCTTACAAAATAACAGGAAATTCCAAGATAAGCTCATTTGATTCATTCCAGACATAACACATTTATTACAGAAGGTTATCGCTGCCAATTATCAAGGTGTTTGTGCACTGACATCAATGAAGCAAATCTTGATACCCAAGTACTCCCACATGTACTGAATGCAAACAACAAGGCAGGTTGAAAGTTCTTGAGGTCACTGACCCCAAGGGTTGCCAGTGACAACAAGCCTTGTGCAAGTCAAGTTGAGTAAAATCTGGTATAATGAGTTATGTGATTGTACATAAACATAACAACTTGATTTCCCCAGACTAAAAGACACTGTTGCTATACCTCATGATTTGGGGAAAGCTTTTGCATAGCAACCACTATCTCTGGAATAGACTGGTTCCTATGTGCCCCTCTTATCCATTAAAAATAATGTATTGGTGCACGGTGTCTCTTATGTCTCTTGTGATTATGAAGAATTCAAATTGTTATGTTCATGTGAATCTTAAGAACTCAGTGTACTTCCAACTTCATTCAAATTTAACTCGCAAAAGGCTTATTCACTGCAAGTGGACAATGACTGTAACAACTGTGGGTCACGTGATGTGGAAGGGTCCACACGTTTTTTGAGAATTTGGAGCAGTGGAGGCGAACTGCAAGGATTATTCAGTATTCAGATCTAAAATCCACTTTCTTAAAACTCCAATTGATTTTTTAAAAAATCAAGGTGTCATTTGTACTGTAACAATGGAATAATTAATAGACAAGAAGCTAGGATTCTTTGCAAAGCGTGGGGGGCAATTTTTGGTGAACTGCAATGTGAATGTGAGCCATGTAATCCACCCCGAGCTGAAGTGCACACTCAGCGAAAGAGAGACAGGTGGTATTAAGTTTTCCAATTGGGGTTCTTGCACACGTTCTGCGTGTACGCAAAGACCACGCATTCCGGAATAAATTTGTAGCACGTACTCAGCGTGCTCCACGTCAAACGTGCATATACTTGCGTGCCCAAGCAGTGAGTTGGTACCAAAGAAGTGTCAGTTTCATTTACAAGCACGCCTTCTTTTGTACCGCTCAGAGTGGATACTGCTTGCTGTCTCTCTGTCCACATTTTATCCAACAATTGTTGACTGCTGTGATGTGAGACACAACAGTTTCAAAACCCAAGGAAGGGACAGCACCTGAGCCTCGGGCACTATGCGTACCCAAGGGTGTTAAAAACTTCAGACCATACATCACAGCATTCAAAAATTGTTTTGTCATATCTCTGTCTTATGATGTTTTTCACCTGTTTTTCTGGGGGAGATTAAGGGCCAAAAAAAGGAATCTTTGAACATTAGCAATTAGTAGTCATCAATTAGCACGTGCGTGCATGCACGTAATATGATAGCAACGTTGGCAGATGTGACATCTAACAGTGAGTGTTATTGCCCTGTCTCATGATCATTCTTGGCAAATGAGAAAAAACAGTATTCAAGACAGAGGTATGACAAATCATATTGTTAAAATTTTTGCTTGCGAGTAACTAATAAAATGTCATTATTGTTTGTTTATTTCAACCTGGTATTTTGCCTCAGGGTGCTATGCATCCCTCAGGTGCTTAAAACATCAAATACCACATCACAGCAGTCAACAATTGTTTTGTCATACCTCTGTATTACGGAATTTATTCAAAAAAACAAGCTCTGAATCTCAGAAGTTCAGACGACGACAGGCCTACTGAAAAAACTTCACAATTAACACAACAGACATAAATGATATTGTCAAAGAATGCACTGTTCCCTCGCTTTCTTCAAATGCGTAAACCTTAATGTGAAAGTAGTGCGGGTACCAGTGAGTACAAGCTCACGTCATGAAGTCTGGGTTAGTGGTCCCTGCATTACCTCATATGCTGCGAGGACTGGAATGAGTCTGTTATACAAGTGCAACCACTGATCAAATTCCCTGGTAGCGTACGCACAAAACGTATTATGGGTACCACGCAAAACTGACTAAATGAGCGACAATGGTCGCTCTTGAACTTCCTGAAGCTTTTCTGTCTCATGGGCATGCCATCGGTAGAATAAGATGTCTCACGGTGAGTGTGATATATAGATATATCACCCTGTCATGTGATCGTTCTGGGCCAATGAACAGACGGTATCCAAGACAGAGGTATGACAAATTGGATTATTGCCTTAAAGTGTATTTTAAATATCTAATGAAGAAACTGAATTCCAACCTGTACACATACATGGAGACACTGTAGTGTACGTGTTATGCCTGGGGATTTGGTAGCGTGGGATAAGAGTTCGGGGATGGGGGTGTGGCTAGGTGGCGAGGGGTTTTGACAGAATGGAATGTGAATCAGGTCAGGTGAGGTGCAAATTTGTTAGCATGGGGTGAGTGTTTATTGGGTGGGTGGGGATTTGTTGGGGGCAGGATGGGGTTTGGGGGCTATCAAAGATTGAGCAAGTTCTAATATTTCTGTGTTTATATGCTCTCAACACTTCACTTGGATTTGATGAAATATTCACATATGTGGTATGTTTTACATAGCCACAAGTTTTTGGAAAGTGGGAGGAAAGATCACAAACTGATCACAACCTAGGTCACTGTGTGTGTGGCAAAAGACAGAGAAAATGCAGTGTTTCATCTGTTCGTGGAAATGCTTAATGTAGCAAGGGGCCATGATGTCTTCGCTGTTCCAGTTTTCATGCAAAGGTTACAACCAAAGTAAAGAGTAAGCCTTGAAACAGCTGAAGGCTTTTTCATTTACAATAACATTGGAAAAAATAGATTCAACTCAATGTGATATCAATTGTCTGGCTTTGATAAATTCTTTAACAATTTGTATCTAACCAATCGGGTGTAACTCACAATTCAGAAAATTCAGCCAGAAAAAAAAAACCACAGTGTTGACAGTGTTGTTCCCATAATCCTATAATCTGTATATTTTGTTACCTTTCCCAGATAATGTACTGCAGAACACGGGGTCATGATAAACTATCGTGGTGCGACTTCCTTACAGTTGCAATATTATGCATTCATGGAAGTGTAGCTAGATGCTTCGCTGTTATTTTCATATGTAGTGAATACTGTAACTGACCATGGACCAATTTCAAGAAGGCTTGAAGCTCAGAAACTTCCTAAGTGTACAATATATGTAATGAACAGCAAAAAGGAGTTGATTGCGACTGCTTCCCAGCTGATTTCTGCTAAGCCTGTCAACTTGATGAGCAAGTTTTATGTCGGGTTAAAGAGATCATGCCAAGGGCTCTAGCCCATGAGCACTGTGGAGGCTGGGGGGGGGAATGGAAGCACTCAAGACAGTTTTTTAAAATGGAAAAATTGAAAGAAAAGAAACCAAAACGAGCAAGGGAGATCAAAATTTCCAGTTTCCATAAAAACGTCTTGGGACTGCCCTCCTCCATAACTGATAGGTGGCAGTGCTCCTCCTGTCCCTTCCCCCTCCCACAAAGAGATATAACGTCCTCTGGCAACGCCCATACTATAAGACTTACACTGCTTGGCAAAGGCGAGGTCCACATTGGACTGGGTGCCGCTCACTGCTGAGTGGCCCTCGCTCTCCCGTCTCTTCTGGGCCTTCTTGGCCAGCCGTTTGCGCTTCTTGCCACTGGGCGTATCACCCCAGAGGTTGGAGCCCCCGTAGATACTGGGGATATTCAGCACGGCGATGCCTTCCAGGGAAGGGCCATTAGCGAGGTCTAGTGAGACGCCGTCGCACTTTTGAAAGAGCAAAGGAGAAATGAACGGTCGGTACTATAACCTTAATATTTGCTAGACTAGGGGCATTTTCGAAAGGGGTGTTCATGGAGGAATATACTGGACATTACAAAATGAATCATACTTCATTGCTTTCACTTATTTATTTCCAGATATTTCAAACACTTTGACATCCTGATGTCCATCTCACATGGCTGAAACTAAAGTGTTCTTATTGTTTCCAATGTGCAACATTTGGTTGAAGGCCTTTAACTCAGAAGTGGTTTTTGCCACTTTGATTTAGCAAAGCTGCGTCAAATATGGATTCCTTGCTGATAATCATACAGTAAACACTAACCATGTAAACCATTGCTATTGAAAGATGCACTAAGCAACACATTAGGGAGTACAACTGTGAAAGTAAACCACTATACGTTTGTGCACAACACGTTGAAATCTAAAGGAGTCCACAGAATCCAAAGAATATCTACAGTCCACATCACTCTGATGTTCAGTTGTTACTAGCATACTCTCATGCTTACAAACACACCCAAGTGTGTATTTGCCTGCAACTGGGGACCCCCTATTGTTCCTCTTTTGTTTGTACTTTAACTTTTTTAGAAGACCACCCATATGTTTTGTACACAGTTGTCAATCGGGGACCCTCTGTCAATCGGGGACCTTATTGTCCTCTATTGTTCAAGGTCCCCAATTGAATGCAGAAACAAACTCACATACACACAAACATCCTACACCCAAGCTGACCTGGTCTGCATTTCATTAAACACTAAACACATTGTCCATTTGAAGCAGCGAAGTAACGACCAAATGAGGAAACTATTCACGCAAAAGGGAATGTGTTCCTGGTACCCTCCCCCACTTTTTTTAGCTGAAAGAACATACAGGACAATTACCACATAAATTGACAGTGATCAATAAACATACCATTGGTACACAACCGATGCACCAGCATTTTAAACACTGATAAATTAACTCATCAGAGAAAAGTCCTACCATGATGTCAATATCCTCGTGCAAGTTCTTGCAGGTGGCGGCAAATGTTTCTGACGTGCCAAACTCAAAGTACCAGAGCTTGTTCTTCATGCGGCTGTTGAATCTCTCGGGGTGTTTCTCCCTCATGGTGTGGAACCGATGGGCGATGGATGCATCCTGGGGCAGAATAAGGGAAAACAAGTAACTTGGTTGATTCATGTTGCACCTTGCACCTCTACTAGAGCCTATTCACACAGGTGAGCAGTAAAGGAAAGCAATGATGGATAACAGAATGCCACATGATATTTTACATGACCACAAGGCAGACACCCACAAGTTACTATTTTCATCAAATAATGGCACCCGACAGGATATCTAACCAGACAGCTGATTGGCCAGTATGGTTGTTCCAGCACTGCATTTTTCAACTATCCCTCAGGTTCAATTGACACCTGTCAAATGGTCTGCCTTCTATCAGAGTAAACAGTCCCCTAGGAATCCATTGTGTCTCATTTTTGTAGCCACACAGAAATCTGTCAACACATGTAAGTGTAAATGAGTGAATAAGTAAAGTGTGAACATTTGCAGTCAAACAATGGTCAAGCATCACCATGGCAACTCACATTCCTTGCTCCCTCCTATACAATGTGATGCACATGGCTGTTGCTAACCAGCAACACAGCCAACCTTGACAGGCTGAGCCGGATACTAAATAGTCAACTAGACCATCACTAACTAGTATGCCTTTGATCCAAATTAGTTAAAACTATGGCAATCCATAGTTCTTGAGTGAACCTCCTCAAAGATGGTGTCCAAAACCCATTGCCATTGAACAAGGAAGTTGGCTTGGCTTTAACCTACAGAATCAAGTCACCATAACTCACCACGCCTATTGAGAAATAGTTGTTGATGATGTTGTATGGTACAGGGTCTCCTTGCTCATCTGTGCTGGTTGTGCTGAACTCAATATGCCATCGATCCAGGAACGTATTCTCAGCATTCTGCATATCATGTAAAACCCGAGTAAGGCTGCCTCCATCGTAGCCTGCCATAAGAAGGATGTAAACAACTTGAGTTGTGGAGAAGCCAATTACTTTTGCTGACTTTGGATCATTTTCACAGATGCTCAATCCAAACTTTTGTTTATTGGACATATTCTGACCATCCAAAGAATACCCAATATTCTTAGTTAATTTTCTTAACAAAACCTGAATGTGAAGCCAACATATCTTACTGTGAAGGAGCCTTCACCAACCAGCGCATATCAACAACATTAGTGAAAGACTTCAACACTGTACAGAGGCTTGAGTGACAATGATATACAAGCAAAACAAAAAAAAACTCCCATGCATACGAGTCCGAATGTATCTTAAATGACCCTGTCTTTTGATATACTGAACAGGCTCATTGAATCTAACCATATCCCTTGACTCCAACCACTCCCAACCCATCTTATCTCTTGATGCTAGTATGTCAGCCAAATCTTTCCAGACTTACCTCCACCCCAGTTGAGACATCTAGCGAGGTCGTTGCCTGTACCCAGGGGGAGAATGGCCACAGGAGGACGGGGATCAAAGCCCAACTTATCTGGGGGAAAAAATATCTGATATTGCTGCTCCATCTATCTTGAACAATACCTTGCAAAGTTGTTACAGATCAAGCACACTTATTAATGCTAATGTTATCGTTTCCTTTTTTCCCTTAAAAGAGGAATTAAAACTCAAAGTCTCCAGTGGTATTACCTCAGTCACAATTTGCAGTCCTGAGGGTCGTGCAAAAAACTCAAGGTGCTTATACCTTGATACACGGACCATTCAATTTTGCTATGTCCTGAAGGATGCTTATGTGTTATTTTCCTCATGTTATCTGGAAAAGCAAACTGAAATTGTTTGCCTCAAGAATGCACATATGTTCACCCCTTCCACTTAGTTTGTGTGCATGCGCTAAAATTCGGCAAAGTCGTGGTCACTTTCTGTCGTTTTTTAAAATGGTAACGCCAGCCAACAAGCAACTACACCGAAATCTATCTGCGGAGATCTTCCACAATGTGTCAAAGTTTGCTGAATTTATACCAGAGAAATGTAATCACGCTTCAGATTTCATTTTGTGATGTGTTTCTTGTTGACATAGGTGACATTTGGGAGAAAATAGGGTGAAAGATGCATGTGTAAGTTACATTTCCGAGCGTAAAAAAGGGTATTTTAAACTCGAAAACTTGAATTGTTCTCCAGTTGGTCCACACATGCTGCATATCCTGATAACTGAAAGAGTGTTTGAAAAAGGTTACCACGTTATGTTTAAACTATTGCGAATTGTCCTTTGTAAGCTTGATCAATTTCAATTTTGGCTCTCTGTCGACTGGTCGGCCATGATTTACGTGTGCACAAATGCACGTTCATGTACATGTGCATGTACTCCATAAACACATGTGTACATATACATACACTACTACGGACACACGATTCTCATGCATTTCAATTCACAATAACTTGAAAATACTACCGATGTTTTATCGGGTCTTAATACACACGGCACTTCGTTTGTTTGGATAAACTAGAGAAGTTATTCAAAATGAGACAGACTGAGGACATATTTTCTTTCAAATCTGATTGTGTTTATTTTTGTAAAACTCACTTTTTCAGAATTTGTTTCAAATTTTGTGCAATTGGGTTCATATAATACAGTGGTTTAACGTTGTCTAATCAATTTTTAGTGATCAGTTCTCCATGCACTTTCTTTGTATTTTGTTAAAAATTATGGTCTCCATCTGCGGAAAGAAGTGTCGGAACGGTGTCAGACGTCACCTGCATCGAAATTCACAGTAAAGAGATTGAGTGCGCATACGCTAGCTCTCAACTAAGTGGTGCACAAGGGCATGGAAGTGAACATGCATGAATGTGTATGTTCTTACCGATGCAGTCTAGTACCCAGCCTACTGTGCCATCCCCTCCACAGCACAGCACTCGGAAATCTTTCACATCTTTGTAGAATTTCATTCTGAGGGAATGCAAATAAACCAAGAAGTTAGACAAGAACCCACAGCTCTGAGACAGCATTTGAATACACAGAGTATGAATATAATGGAAGGAACCTGTACCTTTTAACAAAAAATTTACAAGTACATGGCTGTTTTGTAACTTTCTGTGTAACAGTTATCACTAATTTAACCACTGGGGTATTACAGGCAAAAACAAATGAATCAGCACCATTTCTACAATGTGTGTGCACTTAAGTGCTCCCCACTTTAATGAAGTGGACATAATTTTGTGCGCACAAACCTGAAAAGCTGAAGTGTACATTCTGTGATATTTGCTATAGAGTACCTAGGTGTGGTACCATTTTGAACCAAGAAGTGTAGTGCAAATGGATGGAGCACGCGTATGTCGGTTCATGCGCTGGTTCTCTTGCTCATGCCTTGTACACACATAATAGTGCACGTGACACATTCAATGTGGTGCTTTACAGTGAACCAGTTGTATCCCAGCAATGTATCCTGGACTGTCTGTGATGGTCAGAAGCTTTCCAATGGCAGTTCCGTCTTACCCCGGCATGGGTCCGCCTTTACTGAGGTCATACACCTGACGAGGGTTGAGGAGGTACTGGAATTTCCGCATGATGCGTTCTCCCTGCCGACCGCCACTCTTGGGATTGATGAAAACAACTAGGGGATGGGAGCCAGGGAGAGGGGTGATCTGCAAGTCAAAAACAAAAAACACAATGACTTCAAAAGAATTCCAATTTCATATATATGTACATCGTCATTTCCTTCCCTTAATGAAACATGAGAGCACCATAATGTCAACAATTTAAATTGTTTTCAAGGAATTGAACAAACAGTAATGTCAGTAACTAATATTGTATTGGGTTTCAACTGACTGGCAAAAGCTAGAGTGCAGAAGTTCACTGTTTTATGATTTGCTTATATCAATACTCAAAAACTATCTTACTGTATACCAGTCTGCAGCAGACCTTTTGTGTACACAAAAGAGGGTATTGTTTACTTCCTCTGTGATAGGCTTGAGGAAACCTTTTGTGCATCATTCTAACAAAACTAAAATAACAAGGAATGGTCTCTGACTCTGTATTAATGCATAAGGTCTATTTGACTTCAGCTCAGTGCTTTACAATTGTGACTCAATTATGAAGTCAACATTCTTGTCAGCAATAAAGAGACAGGTAGGTGACAAGTTCTTCTATCAGGCTCATGCACAAGCTTTGCGAGCTACAGTGAATTGAGCGCTTTTGAGCAATCCTTGGTGTCTTTACAAGAATTGATTACTAACAATGATAATAATATCAAGAACTAAGCACTATGTCAACCATTTGCCCTTGATTCAAAATTTCTCAGTGAAATACTTGACAGATTTCCCTCGACAACCCAAAAACATTGAATGACCTTAGCCCCAGGTCTAGTAGCCTACCTGCAGGCCCTGTCCTTCCATTGACATGGAATCTGTCCTTGTCACCAGCTTCCTTTGTCCATCCGTGTCCTCTGATGTGTTACTGTCTTTTGGGGTGAGGGTACTTCTCCTTTCCTGGAAAGTGAAGGAATGAGTTCTTTCCAAGTCAAGCCTCCTGGCTGAAAATCAGTAAGGTATTGTCAATTTAATCTGCTCTATGTTATTTCGCCCTCTTGCACTTGTAGGAACTCCCAATCCAACCATCTGAATCACGTAGAGTGGGTTGGTCAGCCCCCTTCTGTTTGAGTTTTCTTATGACTTTTTTCAAAAGTCTGTCTCATGAGAGGCCAAAATGAATAAATTGAATACATAACTATTTTGCTCCGGTGTCAGAGCATTCGTCCAACCATTCACGAGAGGCCAAAATGAATAAATTGAATACATAACTATTTTGCTCCGGTGTCAGAGCATTCGTCCAACCATTCACGAGAGGCCAAAATGAATAAATTGAATACATAACTATTTTGCTCCGGTGTCAGAGCATTCGTCCAACCATTCACGAGAGGCCAAAATGAATAAATTGAATACATAACTATTTTGCTCCGGTGTCAGAGCATTCGTCCAACCATTCACGAGAGGCCAAAATGAATAAATTGAATACATAACTATTTTGCTCCGGTGTCAGAGCATTCGTCCAACCATTCACGAGAGGCCAAAATGAATAAATTGAATACATAACTATTTTGCTCCGGTGTCAGAGCATTCGTCCAACCATTCACGAGAGGCCAAAATGAATAAATTGAATACATAACTATTTTGCTTCAGTGTCAGAGCATTCGTCCAACCATTCACGAGAGGCCAAAATGAATAAATTGAATACATAACTATTTTGCTCCGGTGTCAGAGCATTCGTCCAACCATTCACGAGAGGCCAAAATGAATAAATTGAATACATAACTATTTTGCTCCGGTGTCAGAGCATTAGTCCAACCAATAGCTCACACAGGGCCTGTTTGTTTCCCACAGATACGAATCGTGATCAGTGATCCAACGTCAGTTGACTGACACCAGAACCCACCTAATAGATAGCGTGAACCAGCTTTGGGAGCACTATGGAGATCCCAATCAGTGTGAAACAAACAGGTCCCAAACTTCAAGAATCTGCATAGGCAGATTTTGCAAGGACGTCCCAATCCTGAATTCTGAGCCAAGAGCTTTGATACTTCTTTCTGCATATGCCAAACAGCTGCTTGTGGAAGAGTGCCTCAGGTCAAGGTGAGTCAAGAGTTCCAGAAGTTTCTAGTTTGGGCCATTAGCAAAGATTCTGCCGAGTTTGAAATTAATTATCCTCCAACATTTCAAAAGTTGATAACATGCCACTTTTTCCCTTTAAAAAATGGGTTTCACACTGTTTTGAAGAATTACCCAGTATAAGCTTAAACTCACAGGTAATTTTAGCAATAATGATTTGGCGTATGAAAGAGAAGTTACGCCATTTCTCCATTTATTTTGTTTGGTCCTTTAATCAAGGAGGGGGCGATGGCTTATGACTTACAGCTTAGACAAGTTCGAGTTTTCAAGCCGAGCAAATTTGTGAGTTTGGGCACACTGTGAGCTCGCCTCTTACCTCTATATTGGCCGACGCAGACTTGCCATGGGTTGATTTGCGAACAGAATTTACCCGTCCCTGAAATTGTGTGGATAGAGTAGGAGGGTGGGGGTGGGGTGGGGTTTGGAGTCAGACAGGGGAAAAGAGGAGGGATGCATCCAGCCAAGTGGTAGGTCAGCATGGCAAAGATGACAGCAGGTGAGGGAAGGGGAGTTGAGATGAGAGAAAAAAGATAAGCAGGTTAGAAGGGAATGGGGAGAGAAAGATGGTAAGTAGGGCAGATGTTGGATGTGGAGAAAAAGGAGGTTAATTTGAGAGTTGATGTTGGGTAGGGAAGAAGGGATAAATACAGAACATTTTGGGGTGGGGGACACGGTTGAGTTACAAAGACAAAGATGGGGAGGGGAACAGAATGGACGAAAAAGGGTTGGCGAAAATGGAGCACATGTAGACAAGGGCAGTCAGCCAGGTTGGTGGAGGGCCAAAGTAGAAGGAAAGGTGGGGCATGAGGAATTCATGGGAGGGAGGGTACATGCAGATGGGAAAGGTGATTAAAAAAGAGCGTGAGGGGTGGGATGTTGTACGATGCGGTTTGCAAGAAGAGATTTGGTAGTGATAGGAAGGGAAGAGGGGAGAGAAAGAGAAAAAAGAAAAATGTGACATTCATGAGCATGGTGGAAGAAACTCAAGATGATCTGAACTAGAAATATCTTCAGTTGAGTGAGATGCAAGACACAGTTTAGATCACTAAGTTGTGGTGTAAGGTTGACGTAAGCAAAAGAAAAACCAGTTTGCGGCTGCTTCTAAATCAGAACTCAAAACTCACTGTCGTTAGGAGATCACACATGGGAATGGTTTGGATATACATGCAACAGGCGAAAAAAGAGGTTGATATGGTCTTGGAGGAAAGCATGCCCCATCAGCAATTTCTTGGAGCAGGAGAAGCATGCCAACATTAAGTAGTGTGCAGTAAATGATGCATGCCAAGAAGACGGCCACAATGGCAAGATGGCAGGTATGCACAATCTAACACAAAAATTTGCTGCAAGTTTCAAGAAAAAAGCGTAAGACTGTTACCGCAGGATTCCCCCAAAAGGCATTTACACTGGTGCACTCAAGAACAATGTAGAGCATCGACAGACAATATGAACCGCAAGAGAGACAGATTCGTGCAGATGTATTCAAACAAGCCATGACGCATCAAATTTTGCTCCAGGATAAATGAAACGAAATGTATTGGCTTTGGTGTGGAATTAGTTGGAAGTCAAAATGTATGTGGAGAACCTTCTGCCTTTGGCCTGTGTACCACTTTCAACCACCTGTGCTAACTGTCATCATCTTTCCTTTCCCCGGTTTATGTGAGTTACTCGAGACACATATCTGGCCTTACATACCAACATTTTTGCACAAGTGAATGCTTCACCTAAACTGACCTCTTGTCGGGTCAGAGTGTTTAATAATCATCAACTTCTGACAATGCATGTGAGCCCTTGAGGATGATGTCTGCCCACTAGCTTAGAACACACCCATGTACGGTACATTTGAGGGAAAAAAATGCCCCAGCGGAAGGGAGTCAAACAAACACGGATAAAAAGAGGCAGACAGGGACGAGGAACACTCACCAGTACGGCAGGGCAGATGGCGGTAGGCGGTAAGATGTGATCTCGGAACTCGCCCATGTTGCATTCTGGTTTTACCAATGATGCACACTTATTGTGCAACTAGATTTATCAAAAGAGAAAACAATACACAAGCACAAAAATGAGATGAAGGATGCAGGCACAGTTACGTTAGGCTGGGTTGACGGGGGTTTGCCAACTCAGTTGACTCAGAAGATTTTCTACTCATGACAGATCTGAGACTGGATGTAAAGCATGTGACGTGGATATGGTGAATGAATATGAGCAACCACTGCGTTGCTAGTAGCAATAATATCCTGTATGGCTAGCCAGGTTCCTGCACTGCTTTATGTACACGTAGCACATAGTTCTGATAACCTTTTCTCCACTGGAACAAGCACAAAAACTAAGGGCCTTTAAAGGGGTGGGGCATTACGTAGCAGCAGAAATTTCTTGGTTACAGTTTAACCACTTTGTGCCGGGGTTTCCGGTACCGGAGACCTTAGGTTTATGCACAAAGCTGTGGTGCCCCAAAATCCGACAAAAGAGCAGGGCCTTGTAACAAATGACCATACTCGGAACAAAAGACCAGGCTGCTGGGGATTGCCAACATTTTTTCAGTTGTCAATAGCAGAGGTAATCCGTCATTGTTTTGAAACAGTATACCACTATTTGTGGCATTCAGTGCGAGTGGATTACGACCGGGGACAAAAGTGCTCCAGCACCCCAGTGATGAGTCACTGTACGCTAATCTGGTCCACATTTGAAAAGACGCCAGCAGCGTACTGGGCCAGTTTCGGGAGCAAAAGAAAATTACGTAACGCCGCACAATCTGGGCTCTCTTTACAAGGCGGCAGGCTTGGCTGAAATACTCCGGCGTCAATAGATGTTGCCTGTCAGATATGAATTTTTAAAGAATTTTGAAGACGGAAAAACTTGAAAATCCCCCTGAAACTCATCAGCAACTTCAATTTAGACCCCGCAGCATATGGTAAAGGGATAACTGCCCACAGGTAACAGTACTAGCATTTTTAGTGTCAAGAATTATGTTTTTGACGAAAGTGAGTAACACGAACGAGCCATTCAAAAAACCTTATCTGGATAACCTGTTACTTTTCCATGTTTTAGTTTGTAACCACAGAATAACTTTTCTTTAACTTTTGTTACTTGTGTTGCTTTAACATTTTTTGCAATCCACTGAACAGTTCAGCCAGTGGGTTGCATGTATTTGACCAAGTGGAGGAACAAACCAGCAATAATAGATGCTGTGCACGGCAGCCATGTTTACGGTAAGAGCTTTTGTTCCACAGTGATACACAAGTAGACCTTTTGTACTATCCCTCCATAACAAAAGCAGTTACCGCAAAGATGGCTGCCGTGCACAAACTCTATAATGACAGTAATATGTTCAAGACTTGATTCACCAGTTCAGCAACTGTGTTTCACTACAATGCCATTTGGCTGGTTTCAGACTCACCCTGATCTTACACCAACGACAGTGAAGACCTGTCACTCCATAACTCTTGATGGACTTCTTGCAGCGGTCACACTTGCCATGACAGTTACCTTCAACCCAGTGATGGTTCATTACCTGTAAGAAAAACCAGAAATCATTTTTTTTAAAAGCATTTCATCATTTGACAAAGAACACATACATACATACATACAAAATAACTACAAACAGTGTGGAGTTCACACAGCTAAATTTCTTCTTTGGCAATGGAAAATACATCTAGTTATCACAGGAGGTGTACATGTACATGTCTATGGTTTTAGATTAACGGGGGTGCCCCTCAAAATTGCTCTTGGAAGGGTAAACCCGACATTATCACCAGCATAGAAAACAGTATCGGGGTAAGAATTTGATATGTTGTTTTGTCAGTTCTAGAATCTCATCTTAATCAGTTCACACCTGGTAAGTGGAGGTTTTGGAAAACAAGCCAGTTCTCAAAGAGCTCGGTGTCAGCTTTCGTGTGAAGTCAAAATTAAATTAAATTGAATGCCAAAATGTTCACCCAGTGGAAAGTTGCAGAGATTGTGCTAAGTGTCACAGGCAACTGGAGGTGCATAAACTGTCCCATTCATGCATGAGAACTTATGATTCTTGAGGCTCCAAAGTGCCAAAATTGTTCAGCAGATATCTAGCGCCCTCACTGGTGGGTGTAGAGTCCATAAACCAATGAAAGTAATCATCGAGGCAGATATACTTTGACCAATGGAAGCAATGATCTTTGTCCCATTTCAATACGGTGGCAAGTCTGAAATTGGAACGACTGGGAGCACTTGCCGAGAAAAATATTGCCAACAGGGTGGAAGATCACTTGTCTTCCTTAAAAAAAACCCACAACTTTACAACATGCACACAGTTAACAAGGGGGGAAAAAAACGGCAAACAACCATCAAGGCACAAAACTTTTAACACCGTGACAGATTCACTTGTACATCACACACTGACGCTAATTGGCAAATGACAGGTTGGTTCAAACATGACCAGCATGCCTCATCAAATAATGCGCCCAGACAAGCTGTCACATAAATCTGCCATCATGACAAACAATGCATGCAGGCATTTCCCTTGGCACGATATCAATGTTAATAGCCATGATATAAAACCTGATGTGCCCAACAGTGAGAAAGTCCCACCAACTTTCAAATCACCTGACTTGCAAGAGAAATAAGTTTAACATTATCACCATACACCACATAGAACAGCATCGACTGTGAACAGTTCAAAACAAGAAGGGCGAACACTATATGAAAGTCAAAGCAGCACGTGATCAAAAGCAGATTACTGAACATTAAAAAATGCTGTTTTCAACTGAACAGCCCACTTATTAATCTTTATAAAAGTCACCACTTCAAAATAATAGCAGACAGAACTATCAACTTTCACAAGAAAACTGGTCACTATAGTGACCAATTGTTTTGGAAACAGTGCACTGAAATGTGGCTCCCAGTATATGGATAGAAAGTGCTACAACAATGTAAACAATTCTTTCACTGCTGCATTAAGCCCCTTCAGTACCCTACAAAACTCTGGATATCTCTGGCTGTCTGCTTTGCAGAGGATGCGGAGGTGCATGAGACGACTTAGGATATCCTAGCTTTGAAACTGAAAGGGTTTACAGCAGTGCTAGCAATCACAGAGGAAAAGGCGGATAAAAATCTGAAGGTGAAAACCTACCGGCACATCCCCCCAAACCTCAGCATCCCGTTTGGACAGGCATTGTCGTGCAGTTGCGGTCAGTAAGTTTGATAAGAAGGGTAGCAATGTTAGTACACAAATGACAATATCAATGTCCTGTCTAAACCTAAAGTGATTAAGAATTCCTAATCATGAGGGTATAAAACAGTGATAACTATTAACCACTTGCCACCGGGGATTTCGGTTTCGGACATGTATTCTTTATACGCGTGGCCAGGGTCTCCGAAATCGGACAAAGGGAACTGAGCCTTGTAACAAAAGACTGTACTCGTAACAAAGACCAAGCTGCTGGGATTTACCAACATTTTTTCACTCTCAATAGTGGAGATAATCCAACCTTGTTTTGAAACAGTATACCACGGTTTAGGGCATTCAGCGCGAGCGATTACCGCCGGGGACAAAAGCGCTCCACCACTGTAGCCATGAGCCACACAGTACAGCTGCACATTGATCTAGCCCCGAACGAAAAGAGGTCAGCAGCGCACTGTGCTAGTTTCGTGAAAAAAAGAAAATTATGTAACATTGCACAATCTGGGCTCTTTTTACAAGGCAGCAGGCCTGGCTGAAATACTCCAGCATCAACAGATGTTGTCTGTCAGATTAGAGTAGAAACCAGACAGTCCTTTGTGTGGGTGTGAGTGTCCAGTAAATGAAGATATGAATTTTTAAGGAATTTTGAACACAGAAAAAAATGATAATTATCCCGTCCCAGCATCATCAGCATTCCTAAATGCCCCCAGCGCAAAAGTGGTTAAATAAGGAATTGATTGTACAATAATTCTCTGAATCATTGATTGCATCAGAAACGCCAACTGAGACTTCGATGGAGTGCAGCTGAGAGAGTGATAACACCTACAATTTTGATGTTGTGTGTTCGAATCCCCAGGTTTCAAGTTTGGATTATAGGTTTACCACCACCAAGTTGTCTTACCCAGATTTAATCTCAGAAGGTTTTCATTCAACTACAAGCTTCGTCTTTTCTTTCCTTTTTCTGTCCAGGACAGTTTCTGTATACTGTATTTGACTTTTTCCCCCTGATACTTAGGGGGTTCATTGTAGGCCCACATTTTAGAGAGCAGCTGAGCAAGCTGCCAACATTTCTGTTTCCCTTTAAAAATACAGGATACCAGTCAAAGAGTAATGGTTACATTGTTTATGACTGACTCCTGGTCATGGGTGATTTTTTTTCTCATCTCGGCAAGAAGTGTTTGCTTACTACTGGGAATTTGGCTTACTTTTTGAGTCAATTGCCTCTAGATGTAGAACTGGTCAATTCAGACCTACCAGTACAGTGGATATATCTATGCATTTCCTATTTAGTAAGGTAATAACAGCAATTTGGGAATGCTGCAGCCAGTGTCTGAATAGATAATGAAGTTGAGCTTTTTGATGTTATAGAATAAATGGCAAAATGAAACGGGGAAGGGATGAAAAGGTTTCAAAGTTTTGATTTTCCCAACTAAAGCAGACAAAACAAAATGCATGAAATGGTATCAAGAGATAAGTTCGTTTTCTCCCTTTTTTCTGGGGGCAGGCTGGTTCCAAATGTACAGCTGGACTTGGTCTGAAATGGTCCATCCTTTAAAATGAGAATGAGCACAATGGCATTCATAGAAACAGGCATTTCAACTACACACTTGCAGGCCCACAGCACTTACATAAAGGAAGGCTGTGCTGAAAATGAATACAAATTTTCTAGATTTTTCTAGAAAGAACCATCGGGGTTCTTGGCAAGAGTGAGGCTAGGGGATCATCCGAGATTATTTAAAACAAATCCACATGAACTGCAGCAAATTTATTGGTAAAAATACCACAAGCATATAAGAAACAAAAAGCTTCATTCTATAATAATGCAATGCCATGCATGTAAAGTGTTTTACTTGAATTAATTCAGGATACTAAGAAGAGATAGGGAGAAACAGATAATTTAGAATATTCCTTGTGAGTAATTCTAGATATCTGGACAGTGTGGACTTTGACAGTTTGAGCATCAGTTTTAGAGATGAACAGTCGATGATTTGAAACTTACATTTGATGTTCGTTTAGACTTGACATAGGTGCTAATACAGCTGGCAGGAGCTCTCTGAACACAGCGTTCATGCACCGTGTATCTACAGACTGTGAGAGGAAGAATTCAATACAAGATGAAACAAAGCTATGAGTCTCAACAAAGGAAGACTAAAACGCAAAACAATTTCGGGTCCAAGTGCTAGAGTTCCATTACTCAACCCTTTTGAGGTTATTAGTGCTATCTTTACTGGATCCAAGTGCTAGAGTTCCATCAATCAACACTTTTGAGGTTATTAGTGCTATCTTTACTGGATCCAAGTGCTAGAGTTCCATCAATCAACACTTTTGAGGTTATTAGTGCTATCTTTACTGGATCCAAGTGCTAGAGTTCCATCAATCAACACTTTTGAGGTTATTAGTGCTATCTTTACTGGATCCAAGTGCTAGAGTTCCATCAATCAACACTTTGAGGTTATTAGTGCTATCTTTACTGGATCCAAGTGCTAGAGTTCCATCAATCAACACTTTTGAGGTTATTAGTGCTATCTTTACTGGATCCAAGTGCTAGAGTTCCATCAATCAACACTTTTGAGGTTATTAGTGCTATCTTTACTGGATCCAAGTGCTAGAGTTTTTCTGAGTTACTGTACAGCAGAGAACATTGCTGGCAAATTTTCCTGCCAAGTAAAAATCAGCTAGTAACCCTCACAAGCAATATACAATCACATGTCACTTCAGCCGGTAACCTGTTCTGGCTAGGTGAATATTGTCTAGTTTCGGCTACATTCTGCACTGCTCTAAGAGATTTGAACTCCTCCCCCCGTATGTTGACTCCAATCCACAACCAAGACTGATCAGTGCAATCTCCAAATGAGGATGGATGGCTGACCATTACTCACAGGTACAGGTGAGGCCTTGTTTGCCAAGTCCCACCAGCATGTTGAGGCAAAGGTTGCAGTAGGCCGGCTTGCTGAAGTGCTTCAACCGCCATACGTGGTTCCCATCGTCTTTTACATTCTTTGTAGAAAAGACAAGACAGAAAAGATAATGTAACTCTCAAGAACAGATAAATTCACCAAGTGAGATATTACCTTCACATATTAACAGTAACTATTTCACCTGCAAGAATTCTGCTTGCACATAAATAAAACTGTTCAAGTGAATTATCCTTAGATCAGAGTGAAGTGTAACTGATCATTTCATGTCCTTTTGAAAAATGTATCTGTTTTCTATTCTCACACAAAATCGTGTTTTTAAGGCTTTGTATGAGGATATCTTCAAAGAGGGAAAAGTTTGAGGAAGCACAGTGTGAAATCCCCAGCTCTACAAGAAAAAAAGGGTCAGATAACTTGAGGCATTGGCGTGTGACATTTCAGTTAGCTGCTCTTACCTGCGGTCAGTTTTCCTCCTGAGGATAGTCACAGCACACAAAATTCTAAGGACCATGCTCACAGAAATATCTAGCTTTTAAAATGTTCGGTTCTAACTCTATCTCCAGCTGATGTGTAACAAAATTTTCCCCAAATATGTCAATGACTTTGTCCATTTCTATGCAACAGTGATAAAGGTTTAGACTTTGATGACATTCCATTCTTCAGAATTCTTCCTAAAACCTGGAAGGAAAAAATGACAAACAAAAACGTGCAAGGATGCTCTGTATAACCATTTTAAATATTTCTAGGTTTTATTTCATTCAAGATGCACAAAATACACACACGGAAAATTTGTAGATTTGACTTACTGTATCTAGACCTAGCAGAACAAGCAGAGGTATTGTGGTCATTCCCCCCCGGATCCACTCCTCCAGAGACACAGTGCCGTCCGAATCGTAGTCTATCTCGATCATCATGTCTTGGAGAATCTAGGAGATAGAGAGTAAAGACAGTGAGATGACTATCCCAACAGAGAGTTGAAGGCTCAGGGATGTAACAATTACCTGATCAGAAGATGTGCAAGGAGAGAAAAAGACACTGGGGGTGTGCATCACAACACGGTACCAGACTGCTGATGCCAGGAACTAGTTCCCAATCATGGGACCAGGTACTTACAGCAACATGTACCTTCCGGAATTACTAAGGAACTCTTCAGACAATGAAAAATAAAAGTTTTAACAGGTTCTTGTGTGGACTTTTTACATGTTTTCAATAGATTACAGCTAATGCTATGTGCAAAGGCTGTTGATGTGCATTGCAGATAAGACAGAACTGACTTCGGAAAACAAAGTTTTATGCAGTCTTTTTTATTTCTCCTTTCTTCAAATTTTGTGGTTGGTTTTCTTTTACGGATACCCTTGGTTCCCACGTTGTACCTGGTTCAAGTGCTTTCTGTAAATTTACACCACAAGATACTGCAGGTGGTTGAATGGGTGACAACAGTATTGGATCCAGGCAAGCAACCCACCACCCCATCCTTAACTCTCAACAACCATTCTGGCTACTTTCTCAGGAATCCAGTCCCAAAAAGTCCATGTTAAAACAAAAAACCTAATGACGTGTGACTTACTGGTCTTAGTTCGGTGACATCCCAGCCGAGGTATTCTGCAACGTGCATCATCTGGTTTACTATACAGTCCAACTCCTGCCATGCCAATGGACAGAAAAGAGAAAACACAACTTAAAACAAAGCAACTGTAGTTCCCTCTACCTGGCATAAATTTGACGGGGTCGTAATGTCGCGGCCTCACTTAAGTTTTGGTCTGATTTCTTTCTGTTGACAGACAACAATTTATGTTTTAGCACAGTTTTTTCTGTTTGTCTGATTACAACCTCTACTAAAACATTATGACCAAATAACATCAAAACATGCATTTTATGTATGAGATGTGATCTGAAAAACCTTACAATTTGGTGTTTCTATGGACAGAAGTAGATGCATTGAGAAATTATCTAGTATATAAAAGCTAAATAACTTTTGATGTGGTGGATGTAAGGTCCATTGATAGTATATTTTATCCCATTATTGATACGTAGGAAATCCACTATCAAGTATAACTGATGTATCAATCATCCCTCATGTTCAACACAACACCTGAATACAGGACCTGATATCAAGCAAGCCAGGGTGAGTACAAGTGGCGTATCATCAGCTAGGGGTTTGATATGCCAACTGAGTGTGTGTCATTAATCCAAAAATATAAATATAGGCACTGGCTTGAATGCTGCTTCCTGCAAAACCATTTTTCAGAATTCTTAGAAACTGGAAAACAAGTACTCCATGTTTCAACATTAGAATGACAGCATTCGTTACACGCCGGAAGACTCCGGTGTCAGTGTTGATAGGATATTAATGTTCTTCACCAACTTACCCAAATAAAAGCACATTTCTTGGAATCTATATGAACTACCACTACAAACTAAGCTGAGATGGGGACTGCAATACAGAACTCCAAACAGCCAAGTAATTGTTGAACCAATTATGTTTCAGATTTTCCACAAGATTAGATGTCAAATTCCAATGGGACGGTGATTACTAAGAGCACAAGATGTCGTCGTTTGACATTTTGCAATATTTCTGATATTTGGCATACGATGTCTCTGTGAGGTGTATTTCATTTTACAGTGGATGTCACAACTAGGTTAAAATAGACACAGATTTTGTTGTCGATCAGGTGCCCTTCTGATATTTTTCGATATCATTTCCAACATTGACTTTTTTTATAATTCTATATGACAATACTTTGACACCAGCTGTATCAATGCTGAAGAAATATCGATTTTATTGACAGACCCTTGCCAGTCGTTGAATAAAATCAATACTAGTTCTGGAAATAGATGAGTTTACATGACTGAGAAAAAATTACCCTCCATTCAGACTGGCATACTGGAGTCACATCAAACCAATGAGCGACTTGAGTTGATCTTAACAGATTTTAGTTTTCGACAGGTGTACTCAATTCAATCTACAAGCAGTGCTGGAGATTAAAATTCATACATGTAATCATTTCGATCCTTGTTCTGTTATTTCTTTCTACAATATTTGTAAACATCTGGACATTACCTGACTTTTAATTCTGGCAAAGGAAAAACAAGGCCATATTGATAAAATAATATGTATCGCAGATACTATTTTTGTCTAAATATGGACATTAAATGAACTTGAAAGCCAACATGTAAAACCACAGCCATATTGATGAAATGACACTTGCATTGTGGATAATTTTTCAAAAACACATGGACAAGAAATTGTCCGTAAATTTCTGTCAGTGTAACATATAGAATTTCAATGAAAACCAAATGATTACATCATCCTCATCATTTGCAATGCTCGCCCATGTTTGCCTTGACACCGAGAGCTCCACATCTGCAAGTGGACTGTGGGATTCATAGTGTCTTACGTAAGTTTATATTGCGTTTGTCTCCCAAAATGAGCAAAATGAAATCAAACTGTTCCAGAATCATTCTAAACCACTGTGACAGTCAATCTTTGGACGTAGTGAGTAAAGAATCACTCCTAATTGCTTCATGCGTCAAACAAATCTCAGGAATAATTTAGTTGATGGCACAATTCTGCTATGACAGTCTGAACTAGGCATTTATTTATTAGAAAAAATGGCAGAGAAAAAGATGCATGTCAGCAACAGTCAACGATCATTTTCACTTTATTTTTGTTTTTTACTTTGCCCTTCTTTGACCTGACAACAGTTTTGACCAGAGCAGGCATGCAACTTGGACTTTGATAAAAATGAGGAAATTCCAATCTTGACAAGACTTTGTACAATGTTTTTCAATTTTCAATGGCATGAGTGTGTAGTGAAAAATGAGGAAATCAGCTGATCCGAAAAAAAGTTGCATGCCTGTTAGAGTTGTTCATACTTCAACTTCACTACACATGCACTAATTGAGTACCACACCAACTGCTGGTCCTTGATGACTGAATGGACCATGGAGGATAATCCAGTTTTTTTTTAGTTGTGTGGTTCTAAGAAGAACCAGTTGGTTTTACTTGACATGTTTAACAGAGTTAAACCAACTGGTTGTTCTTTGAACCACACACCTTACAGAAGAACTTAGCTTCTGTAGTGTTACCACAAAGCCAAGAACACTATTCCAATGTTATCCTCACACAAAGCTCTCCCTATTAAACACTGTGACATGCTTTTCTTCTGCAATGATTGGTGCAAACATGCATGGACCTTTTGTTCCCAGTAGTCTTATTCATCAGGAATCACAAAATGGCATCACTTACACTACTGTCAAGAATTCCATTGTCGTCTGTGTCGTAAAGTCGGAACATAACTGAAACAAAAGATACATCAACTAAATATGAGCACAATACCACATTTAGGAGTACACATGTACATTTCTGTTGATGCAAATCAGCCCACTTTTCCTTCATAATTCTACATTATTTCAAAGTAGGTCATCCATGATTTCAGCTGGAAGGCAAACAACCAATATTTTTTTGCTTTATCAGCCCCAGCATACAGGCAACAGACATTATGGTCTTTGCCTCAGTGCCCTAGAGGTCTCTCACCAAAAAAAACCTCTCAAATAGGGAAAGTTGCTCTGAATTTCTCTTTTCAAGGAAGAATCTGGGTCATCCACATAACACTGAAATGCTGACAGTACATGTGGTGAATTTGGCATTAGGCATATGAGCATATTGGCGACACTGGTATGATATAACTCCATATGTAACTCTGTCAACCAAGGTGAGAGAGAAAGAAAAAACAAATTATTCAAATATTTATGGAGTAAGGTTGCAAAAGATGACCTTTTGTGACCTTTGAAAATGTGACTGCATGTAAATGCTTACAACTATGGTAGAAACCCCACCCCAAAAAAACCAATGGCAAATCCAAAATTAATTGGTAGAGTCCACATCTGTCAACCACCAAAGGACAATGATGATATGTAATTAAGGTTGATGAGACTGGCATAGGAAGTATCCCAAGAATCTGGGCAAACACATGCTCAATCACGTTAGCGTAACCTTGTGGCCGCAGCTCTTGGCCACAAATTGACAGCTTAATCGGGATTTATGGAGCCTTGCTCTGACAGGGTGCGGACGGACAGATAGTGCGTGTCACATGGTCCACTGCTCATTAACGATGGCAAGGTATGTAGGTGGGAGGAACATGAAACGTGCTTGGCAAGAGGTAAAATTGTATTACGCACCAACTACATGTAAATAAATCTCGAATGTTTTTATTGTGAGATTGATTTTTTATCATACTATGCCTGGTACGGAACAAAGAGAAAACTATATTAGGACACCAAAGAGGAAAAGCCTGCATGCCAGTTACATGTGAGGAGTGTGGCCCTTACAAGTTGACTGAAAAAAAGGTACCAGTCTGTGATTTCAACTCTTACGCTGCATCCAAATCTGTTGTCTAGAGCTAGGTCTAGGTCTTCGCTCCATTGGAAATGCGTGGAGACGTGTAGACAATAGACCTAGCCGGAGCTCAGGGAGCCCACTTTGGACACAGCCTTAGACCATGCCAGGTAACACACCATCAACACCAGACAGCTGAAAACAATTTTGACTCAACGTGAGTAGTTATAATTTCACTGGCTGGACAAGGGCAATTGTGGCACACTGTCTTTAGACCTGTAAGCAGGAAAATAAATGGTCATGCCACAGCACTGCTTCATTGAACCTCACACTTAGAAATGTTGCCTTCTTAGCAAAAACATGGAACACTTCTAGTGAGTGTTCAATGGGTCACTTAGAGTGCACCCAACTTTTGCTTGAAATCATTGACGCAGTAAAACACGGGAAAACAGCAGGGAACCAACTAGCATGATGTGGCATTTCTGCTGGTAACCTGTTTCAAGGTAATATGTGGAAACTGGGAGGCTGAAAATCTCCCCCAACCACATTTGCACTGGACTGAAAACTGTTCAAGGTTACGACATGCATGAGCGATTGTTACCATTCCATTATAGTAATTCTCCTGGGTATCCACACGTGGATTACTCAAGGCCTGTGGAAAGTTCAAACTTCCAATCGCAGTGATATTGACTTAGTCTAACATTGGATTTCAAAAATGGGAAATGCAGCAGATATGCACTGGCCCAACGGCCTGGACTAGCACTGTAAGTTTTACTTTCCCACAGCTGTCCACATCACAGGACTTAATTTTCAGCAACATATAGCTGACAAAGACCAAGCTGACCCTAAAAAACCTATCTTGAGGGTTTGGCTATCTTGACTCCAGAGGGAGAAGTCTTCCAATGCTGTCCACACAGGCATGGGCAATACGGACAGAATTTAGAGTCCAAATTTCAAATTACACTTGTCTGGCAGTGTTTTTATGGTGTTGGAAGTGAGCAGCCCTAGATGTCCTATGCATGTTATAAGGTTCAAAGAAAGTTTCATCGTGTCACTGCAGAGTGTTGGGTCGAGGACAGTTTTTAAAACAAAAACTGGTATTGCAGTGATGAGTTAGAGAAAACTAGTAGGAAAATACCATTGCAGTTTCAGAGTTAAGAGTGTTGGGCCATGTTACACTATTCTTCTCACAAGAGGCGGGGTTCTCAAAGTTCTAAGTCCCCATCATTATACTAGATGTTTATAACGCATTTAACCCCTGAGTTTCTATGGCAAATCCCCACACAGAGAGTTACTCTGCTATCTGAAAAAACAAAATCAGGTGTATGGGAACTAGAGATGCCTTTTGAGAAAAACTAACCAGCTTAGCCTACCCTGCAAAGGACAAATAACCTTAATGGCCTTGGCTGGCACCAAAACAGAGCAGAAGGGGAAATAGGGGGGATCCCGCCATCCTGTTACAATCGATGGCCGTGGGCGCCGGCTTTTAGAATTCCAGCACCTGTCATGTGGCGGAAACCAGAATGGTGATCAAAATCCGTGGTCGTGATTGCATAATTGCCGCCTGCCAATTCTGGGCTCGGGATCTGGGAGGGGAGCAGGTGCAATGGGGAAGGCATTCTTTCATTGGCGGCTGATAACAAATTTGGATGACAATTTCCCTTCCAGGCTTCGGGTGCCCATGTATCGGTGTGCAAAGGAAAGATGTACATCTGCATCTACTGTCTAGGTGAGCACTGATAGGAATACACCAGACACACCTACGGGCAATGATCTAAAATTAAAAGAACCAATGTACATGTACATGCAGGATACAGATGCCCTCATACACAGGAAGAATTGTAAGTCTATAGAGTACCGTCAAGTGTGACATCATTTGAACCAGGAAGTGTAGTGTAAACCAATGGAGTATCTGTGCATGTCGGTTCATGCGCTGGTTCTCGTGCTAATGCCTTTTGCATACATAATTGTGCAGATGACGTATTCACTGTGGTACTCTTCAGACCAGTGAACAGGGAAGTAAGGCTTTGCAGGATGTGCCACAGCTCTTACCAAACCCACTCCCTGTCAAAAGCTCCATGTTTGGTCTGAACACAATACAAATTTGAACACTTCCACAGCAATAATGACCAAACCAATCAAAACAAGGTATTACTGACAGAGGCAGTGATAGGTGGGTGTATGGGGGTACTTCAGGAGGTAAAATAGAATCCCGAATGTTTACTTTAACCCTAACACTCCTCAGTCCTCCAACAGGTGAGGGATTGAGGAGTGTTAGGGTTAATGTGAAGTTAACACACAACAGTAGAGAAAGCCTCAAACTGGCTATGAAAAGTGCAGACTACAAATTTTCCTGGACTGTCAATGTCAACAACACTTCTGGTAACACTGACAAATTCTTTCCACACCAGTACATTATCCTGAACCAGCCAACTCCAACAAGCTTAAGCATTATCCAGTTCCCTCATTGAATTCCCTTGCCCTAATCACATCTTGTAAATATGTATGTGTCCTTATCCCCACTATCACAATTCTGAAACAAAAATTCAAAATGTAGAACATCTGAGCTGCAATTTTTACACTCACATTCTAGCTTGTCCTCGGGTTTCCCACCCTCTAGGAGAGACAGGTAGCAGACGATGTCTTTCATGTACACCACCTGGTTCTCCACATTGGGGTAGTTGGTCCCTCCTGTTCCCATGGTGACCTGAATGTTCCCATCCTCCTGGCCCCTGCTCCTGGTCCTCCCCCTCTTCTTCCGCTTCTTCCGAATGGACAGCAAAAACCGGCTTCTTCTGTTGAACTCCTTGTCTGCAGGGGGGTGGGGGGACATTATAGGTTGTGACACAGATTTGTGACGTGGTCAGTGTAAATTGATGCCCTCAAATGAGATGGGTAGTCAAGGTGTAAAGAATCAATTTAGAAAACTGCAGTTTCTTTCGTTGTTGGGCATTCAAGGCCACTTCACACCACGGTGAGAAACCGAACACAACTGCCAATTTGGGATGCTAGATCAAATATTCCCACTGTGAATTTGCAAGAGTTGAACACATTTTATCTCAAGCAGACTTCATTGCAAATGTTGCTTGACATCATGTTCGCTTCACTTTTGCATTCGTCCAAAGTATGACAGCTTGACCTTTAACAAAAATGAACTGGTTAGACACACTTGACTGGATTCATTTACAGAACGTGAGGAGACTGTTGCCTTAAAATGTCATTTGTTTACAAGTGGACTTTTCGTAAAAACTACTGGCTGGTTTCAAAATCCACAAAGATCTTGTGTGGACAATAAACGAGTGGGGGCAGCTAGAAGAGAAGTGGGTAGAGTTGTAGTCAATCTATTACAAGTCATCAAAAGATGCAAGTTTAGTCTCAACTCAGGTGTTATGCTTATCAAATGAATTGTGATGAAGGATATTCCTGTCACAGTTCATCCTATTAACTGTGACTCCACTTTTTTATTTGACGTGTCTTGGGTATAAATCTAGATATCAGAGAGCTCTCGTGCATTCCAGCCTGTAACAAATCTTTCCAAATAGGTCACTTGGGAGACATTTTATGGTCATTTTTTCCACATTAGGAGACATCGGTCATTAGGGAGACAATTTCAATGTCTCCCTAATGCTCCAACTACCGAAAGGAGAAAAAATTTTACCATCCAAATTTTGAGAGATGATAGGTTAGGGTCTAAAAGGAAAACATGCAAAGTTTGGTTAAGATCGGATTAAGGAATATTGAATTATGGGACGGTAAAGTTTGAAATATTTTGTGCACTTTCCTATGGAAATGCCTCCCAAGAGACCCATTTTCGGTAATGAAAATTATTAATGTGATACATAATCCTCCCAGTTGCTTCATATTTGTAAAAAAATTGAGCTGAGAGCAATTTAAATGAGCATTGAGGGTATGAGGATTTTGTGGAAAAAAGAAGTTGTACAATGAACTTATGCTGCTTATCCCTCCTTTTCAGATAATATATGATCCTTTCCAGATGTGCATTGTAATCTATCAAATCTCTTATCAAAACCAACGAGGGTAGGTGACGTGGGTACCAAGTGCACATCACACATGAAACTGACTGGTTATCTTATTTCCCTCCTTTTCCAAATCAGATCTGATCCGCCGCGACGCGCACTGGAGATTGATACTCAGAATGTTTTACTCAATGAGGACAGAAAAGTTGAAAACAGTGTGGAACGCCAAGATCGTGCCTTTCTTTTTGCGGTCGTTGACCGTTGCCTCTGCATCGCTCTTGGGACTCTCAGCCTGTGCCTGCAGAGCCTGGGTTGTGGAATGACTTGAAGGTGTGCCGTTAGAGGCGTTAGATTTCTTGGAGGAGCTGCGAGATTGGGCAGGGCTTGCATTGTCTCCTGCTCCTAATAGATAAGAAAAAGTCATCAGATTATGACACAGAAGTAACGACAATTATGCAAAAAAAAAATGTACAAGTGTATTGCAGCCAGCTTGGACAATTCAGACGTGACAAACATATTGTGATCCCAAAATAACATACAAATATAATAATGCCAACCACTATAAAAAAAAAATGAAACTGTTTTTGTAATGTGATGCCAGCTATGAACTGAAACTGAAAGCATAATTCTAGTGACAGCATACTATTGCAAACTTCACTTTCTGAAATTTTGAGCAAAGTAAATATTTCAAATTTACACAATGATTGTCTAGTTTGATTAGTGATTAACTTTTTTATCAAAATATGTAAAATTATACAGTAATTCTACATCTACATGTATAGTTAAGAAATATAAACAGATTCATAACATAAAAACCAGAACATACATTAGGCAAGCAAAAATGGAACAATACGGCATGCGCATAACTGACCACAACTGAGCCTAACATTAATCCCATGCATTGCAACATGCACTGTGAATGGGTACACATGTATGTTAACTTGACCATTTTAAATGCAAAACAGCCATAATGCACAACACGGACGACGACATCTGGAAATCATTCAATACATTTCCTTTTTTTCAAATATGTAATTACAGCCACAGCTGTCATGAGATTTTGGCAAACATGAAAGGCAAAGCGATTGTGCCTCCAGTACGCCCATGTTGCATTAAAAATGACATCATAATAGAAGTGGTTAAAAATAGTAATTTAGTTATGAAATGTCTTGTTTTGGGGCGTAAAAATGGAAATCAGCCAGAAGAAAGAGCTGAAAAATCAGCTATCCATTACTGCACCCATGTGCACCCAAGAAACCCTTTTGTTGCTTTTGTTCAAATTAAAGGAGGAAAATGGCCAAAATGTGCACAAAAATCACCAAAACACAAAGTGTTGCAAGCCTGAATCTTTGCTGATCAACACAAATCTGCACTGATGTATAAAGACAACAATGACTTTTCACAAATGTCATTCGTACTTTGAATACCCTCGTGCCTAAAGCGATACTGACGGCAATAATACGCATGCAGCAAATGCATTTACCTAACTTTCTGAACCACTGTTGACTGGTATACAACATATGCGCATATGGTGTGGCCCACACAAATAAAATAAAGTCATAAATCCTTTTTTCTGGCATTGAAATTTGTTATATTTTTCTCATATTCTCTAGAACTGTCTCTTTTGGTATACCGAGCTCCGTTCTTTTATTATTCTGAGAAGACAGTAAACTGGTGATACTATCTTCAGTATGAGCACTTCACAAGATGTTGTTGTTCATGTTTCATTGTTGTATGCTGGCCCCCCAAAAAGCGAAGTTCATATAATGGATTTGACCTAAAATCTGAGAAATGAAAGATAAATAAATGCTCGGTATCAAAGTTTAAATTCCTCTCCCACACTACTGTGGGTCAGGTCTCCTAGTGATGCTTACCCATGCCCAGCCTACATATGCAAATTGCCCATGTGCCTACTACAATTCGTTGAAAAGACTTGATTATGCATTCTGCCCCTTGACCCTCGGCAATGCACTGCGATCCCGCCGCTACGTTCGTCATTCTTTTCGAAGCGGTGAAACCACCAGAGCCAAAGTGGGGAAGGATGGGCGGAAGCGGCTGGGCAGGGCTAAGTATCACCAGGAGACCGGACCCACACTTATGTGGGGGAGGAGTCTCCAGCATTCAAACCAATAGATAAGAAATCACTCTTTATTCGTAAACAGAAATCAAGTCAATTCACAAACGCGAAAGGTATGGAACTCGAAACACTGAAAATGCCATAAAAGACACATCCGTAAATGATGGGCACTGAGAAAAGAAGGACGAACACGGCGGCAGGATCGCAGTGCATTGTGGAGGGTCAAGGGGCAGACTGCATTTATCAAGTCTTTTAGGCGAATTGTAATAGGCAAATCAGAAATTTGCATATGTAGGCTGAGCAGGGGTATGTGAACGCAGGAGACCTGAAAATGAATTTCCCTATAATACTATGTCAACTTTACTCTTTTTTGCGAGAACAGGCCACAAATGAATGTGCATCCCTCAAACCTTCTGCCTGCATCAGAAGCACTATGCACTTGTATCATGACCCAGTGAGAATTTAAATATTCCATCCCAGAAAGCAAGCTCCAACGAGGGGGGGGGATGACGGTGTATAAAGGTGCAGGTTGTCACATCATGCTGGTTATCCACCGTTGGTATGGTGAAGATACACGAACACAGTTAAGTAATACTCCACAATGTGCCAGACTGCAAGTGTCGTTTGTCAGCATGTGAAGTTTCCGACCAGCAAATGAGCCAGTTCAATATTTCAAAATGGAAAAGTCATTAGAGAACAAAACATGTGCCAGTTGGCACATGACTGTGCTGATTGGCCACACCTCTCATGTGCATATACATGTACATGTATTGCTGTTACCAAGTGACCTCGGAAGTGCTTGATTTTGGGCATGCACAGGTGAAATGTTGAACTGGCTCACTGTGGGATAAAACTGTTGGTTAAAATGTTAATCAAGAAATGTGAGTTAATGTCTCCATATTGCATGGAAAGTGCGACACACTGGATAATGATCCAACCAATAATTTTTTTATAAAACTAATTTTCCAACTGGTCTGACCTGTAGAAACAGCCAAATTGATCAGCTACAAATCACACTTAACTTCAAGCTGTTTTTGTGTCAACATTAAACTTTTATGAACTCAGTCAAGAGGTCCTTAAACGATTTTTCAAATTTCCAAAGAAAACAGCCACATCATCTTTGTACATTTATATGCAAGTTTGAATCTTCTTTGTAGTTTTTTGGAAGGTGTTTACATTTTTCATGCTAGTAATTTCATTTGTATTGTTTTTAATTCTTTGCTGTGAAGAAGAAAGTACACACAAATCTCGGAGGGCTGTCTTTATTACTCAAATTTACTGACTTATGGTCTTTCTGTATTTAAAAACAATTTTTTTCAATGAAAAACAGATTTGATTTCAAAATGTGGCCCTTTTTAACCTTTTCATCTCCTTACCAAATAAATTATGGCTAGCATCTGATGACACTTGCATGTTCATATCTATAAACAATATGGCATTAATGTTGGGGTGCGGTGTTGTGGAAGGGAATACCGTGAAGGACATACATGTGTAATGCAGTCTGGCATGTCTGTGTTCAATTAATTACTCCACTTGTTAGTAAAATGGACGGAGATTAATTGATATGGGATTACCCACTCTGCCATTGCGACCTAACGTCAGGAATTAGCCGAAGTGGATTGGAAGGCCTGCCAAAATGTCAGCGGTCTCAAAACTGTGCGCGTGCAAAAAACGTTTTGTGTTCGGGATGTGTAGAGTGCTGTGTGATACTGTCCTACAGTTTGAAGTAACCATGGGGAAATATTCTAAAAACCATTCTGACCGAGATTCATGTTTTGGATTGATTCACAGATAACTGTGTGCAATGTCAATTAGATTCAAATATACAGGTTACTCCATCTCCATAAATAAAAGGAGAACAGTTGGTGGCAAGGAAACATTGGGAACATTATTTGACAACTATGACTACTAATCTTGGAAGATACGTGAATGTTTCTTCTGCTTAGTCCTTATCATGTTCAGCATAAATTTTAGCACAACATGAAACTACTGTTGGATGTTGTCCTTGTGTGAGGTGCGAGGTGAGAGAGGAGGGGATGAATTCTGAGATGGGGGAGGGGTGTAATCCTGCCAACACCCTCCGCTAGTTCTCTCCTATGTTTGGAGTCATTTCCATACATGCCGGAACTCCACTTACATGTAAGAATATAGAAGAGGTTTATCATCTGCCATTTTTCACTTTGGAATTCACAGTGTTGTAATGAATAATGGAGGGATACCTTAAAAGGTATCAATGGATGAATGAGTGAAAGCAGGAGCAGAAACTGATGGCTATCATGACAAGTTAATTCATTTCACAGCAAACAAACAGTTGTTTGCAAATAAAGAATGTTTCCAGGGTATTACATTCATCACTAACAACCTCAAAGAGACAGCTACAATTACTGAAGAAATTATGGAATTAATGTCCACAGGTCCACAAAGAGCTACTTCCCTGAACTACTTATTCATATAAACAGTGCAATTCGATGAAAAATGCATTATACTATATCTCTGAAGAATCATGAATCTAATGACCTCAGTGTCATACACCTGTCATAACACCACAGAAGACAGGAATACTCCTCTCTGTCTGCTGCAAAATAACTGATTGAACTTCTAAAGAAGACAAACTGGCATTGACAAATTGCCCTAGGGAGGGGGATGTTTTAGGATACCCATACAATATGTGGCAGAGGGGGAACCCCCCACATGTGATGCCTAATAAGTTATACCCTTGGCTTCTGTACCTATTGCATCAACCCTAGAAATCTGAAAGGATTTCCCAAGATTCCTACTGTACCAGACAAAGGGTGCAGTCCACTGATTCAAGTGAGAATTTCTGGCCAGCTCATTAGCATTAAAAGCGCTCTACAGTATCTTTTGAAAAGGAGATTGTATGATTCCCAAAATGGTGAAATTGTGTAAATCTTTGCCAGAATCAACTCCCTGGGACTTTGGGCTTTCACCTGAGAGCAGAATGGCTAAAAAATATGGTTGAAAAATGGTCCTAAGTGCCCGAGAAAGTTGAGGGTTGTCACTTGAAAAATGGCCGGTAGCAGACTTTAGAAAAATCACTTTTTGGGAGGCAATTTTGTTTTGAGGAAATAACTCAAAATGTAATCGGTTAACCCACAGAAAACTGAAAAGAAAGTAACAGATTATGGACCATACAATAATTTACCGTGTGTTTCAGATGCCTCAGGGATGCAGGTACGCATATTATTGGGCCCCAAACAATGCTGATTTGACACTGTTTTCAATGGGGCTTGTATTAGTGGACTACACCTCAAAAGAAGACACCGGTAGGGGGGTCTCCCTTTGCCACCATCATGCAGCGAATGTTTAGCATGAGTGGTCTGACACGTGACCACATATTAGATAAGGTACATCACAGACAAAGAATTTGACTCGGTGCGAGGTAAAGTTCGATGGAACTTAGTACAACCATCATCACAATCGGCATTATGAAACCAACGAGTGCACCACTGGGCTGGGTAAAATGTCTTTCCCTTGATGCAGCAGTGCTTAGCAAGGATTCTCTTGGAGCGGGGGCAGGGGCTGCACACTGTCTTTCCATTTGCGATGGCGTCACAACACATTAAGCTTCTCTCTGTACCCCAATCTCCCAGCCTCCAGAATGTCTGCTCAAGAATTAACGTTCTCGTCTAAATAAAGCCTTAATGAGTATGTAGGTGGACGCTAACATGGCATGCACTTTAAATAATAGCTGGATTAGTAAATTAACGTACAACATTAATCTTGAATTTTTTTTCAGGGCTGGGGGGAGGGAGGTACTTCTGTGCGATGGCAAAGATATGATTATTCTGACAGGCTAGACTTCCGTTAGAGTATAACAAAATTAAACTTTAAGATTTCTGGGTGCATGATCCATGCATTCATTTCAATGATTAAGACCAAGTTATGTCATTCTGACAGAAATCCAACCTCTCTATATTGATCACATGATTTTTACAAACAGCTTACACTTTCAGGAGTAATTTGTTATCAAAACGATGTGGTGGGGGAAAGAAGTCTTGAAGGGTTTGTAAGTCTTTTTACTTCCAACACAGACAGTCGGCAAGCTTGGACCAAATTCAAGTATGTCAACTCTCTGTGTCCCCCGCTTGAGTCAACCAAGACAAAGGTTTTCATGTGATTGCATAGTGTCACAAACTGATCAGCGATGCTCTCTGCGTCTCTTTACATCGATACGGAAACCAGGCTAGCCTGATGAGGATTACAGAGCAACTTAACGACTGAAGGTGTTCATCTTTCACAATTTAGTCTTTGCAATTTTACTGTTTCAAATTTACTTGAACAGGCAAGACGAGAAATGAAATTATACTGCTGTGAAGGTTTGACAGTACTGCATGCAACCATCACACTCCTCTGTACAAGTCTTGGGTGTACCCGTAATTCCAGAAGTCACAAACAGAGGGATGATCCCAAAACAACTGATCACAACCTGTGCGTGTATGTTGTCTCTTCATTTTGCTGATGCAACAGCCAAAAATAAAGAAATAAAAATAACAATTCAAAACAAATACAAAACAAAGAATACAGCGGCTGGAAACTGTGTCTGACCAGAATATAACTGTTATGATTCCAGCCCCCCTAGGGCGATCTGACTTGATGAAAAAGGGACAACAAAGTGTAAAGGAGAGAGCAGGGCAACCTTCTAGCAGTCGGTGGAATGCTTGAACACTAAGATAGGGCCACCAGGCCACTTTCAGGCAAAAAGCCCAGGCTGGCCATCCATCTCGAATCTCGAAAACTGCATGCATATGTACATTGCCATGCGACCGGGCTTAATTATAATTTCATGAAATTTACAGTCACAGTGCTGCAAGCTGCCACAAAAAAAACCTTGCCCATCCGGCCAGATGACGTATAAACTTGCATGTCTAGGGAGACATTTTAGTTTCTTTCTCTTTTGCCAAGAAAAGCAACCTATAACTCCAACTCGAAATACAACCAAACTCGAACCCTAAGTTAATCAAGCCTATTTACGACAACTCCTTTTAACATCTCAATACATCATAGCTGCTGTTGTGCCATCCTGGCCATTTTGTAAACAGAAAGAAAAAAAGGTCTAATTTTTATTGTTCAGTGTTTGGAATGTTTCATGAAGAGCAGATCTCCTGAATGTACACACACATTGTACACTTAGGTGAATACAACACACACAGCATGACATCAATCAAGCCAGACGGGCGACACTGAACAAGGATTCAGTTCTCTCCAGAATAGCAAATTTTTCCAATCCGAACAAAGGACTCACCAGAGAAATGCAGTGTTCTCTACAATTAAGTGCTCAGTGCTGAAGAGGATTGCTTCTACCCTTTTCAATATGTCCAAAAATAGTGACGGCATTTTATTTTGGAGATCAGTGATAAAAAAATGACCTCCTCTCGTGCGTCTTCTGTCTTTTCGGTGCATCGTATTAGAGAATCATATGGAAAAAGTCACTCACACTATCATCTAAAAAAAGAATTTAATTTGATTAAAAAAAGCCTTTTCAGAAGCGACAGCCATCAACTAGCTGATCAAATTATAACTTCCATGAACAAAGTGAAAATAGTCAGGAATTCATAGACAGGAAAAAAACAGAGACTCAATGAAAAGTGCATTTGAAATGTTAGCATTCAGATTCAACACACACTGCTTGCTGTTTACGGCCACTTTTTCCATTCTGCAGTCCAACCAAGTCTACCATTATCAACAGAGTAAAACTTGCTAATGGAAGATTATGTTGGGGTTGAAATTTAAGATTCAGGGCATTCTGATTGGTGAATAACAAGTACTGCCTTTTTTTTGTGAAGTGTATGAGAAACTTCGTAAGTTATATTGAAAAGGAACATTTTGGATGACTCAAATACATTACTTTTCCATATCAAAATACATGTACACATCTATATTAAGAGCAGGTATTTATTTCAAGAGTTGTCAAGAAAGATCACGCAAGCCCTACTATGGAGAAAAAAAGATCAAAGAAGTTGGACGCATGAATAACCACAGACCATTTCCGTGGTACAACACACTACCTTGTGCTTCACAACAAGATCTGTACTGTCCTTTTTAACATGAGCATGCTAACACTGAGGTAATGGAACACTCCTTGATATGAACTCTGGTAAGAAATTCAGAATACAGACCTTCCCAAGGCCACAATTTCTGTTTACTTATGGCAAATGAAGATAACATTTATTTTGTATTAACCACCAGAGTCCCATGCACTTGGCACACTGGATAGACACTGATATGGTACAGACTGTATACCACAGTTTTTAACCATGCATCCATACAGCCACATGCATGTAGGACCTTGAAGTCTGAAACATTACCGAGAAAAAAAGACAATGCACAAGGATAACACAGCCGGTGTTGAATTTGGGTTCATTAAAAACCATCAGAGCTTAACCAGAATCTTTATCATCAACTAGCTCGGTCAGACAACTTTTGCCAAATTGTGTGAAAAAGCAACATACCAAGAAAAGTTCACACTGTCCTATCGTGTTTGGCCTACAAAATTTCTCCCTGAAATGAAATCGCATTCCTTCAGATGGAGTAATTTATTGCACATGTAATATCCGGATATGTGTGTACATTAAGTAAATATCGCAACATTTTTTTCCTCTCCCAATTACAAAAACAGACAAGATCCTGATGCAATCCAGTTGTCCCTCAGCACTGAGCGTCTCTGCAAAATCAATTAATCATCCTTTCCCTGACGCAGAACTTTTCTACAGGATGGTAACTACATGTATACATGGCTTTGTCACTTTTTTTTTCTTTCCACTCCGTGTAAAGCTCTCCAACTTTACACAGATGCAGCGGTGAACTCCCACACCCACACAACTGATAAAAAAAAAACCTTTCCCGAAGTAGAAGCCTGCACGCAATCAAGCACAGCAAATCAACAACCAAACTGTATAAATCATGTGATCTGCTGATTTGTTCAAGGGAGCAACACGACTGCCAGGGTGTATGTATTAACCAACAGAAAGACCCCATATACAATAAGGTGATGCAGTATGTTAAAAGCAGGAGGAATTAGGCGCAGCCAGGAATGAAGAAACAGCTGAAATTGAAATGGGCTGATTTTATCTATTTTAAAGTTTTGGTAATCTTTAATGTTACTGAATATCCTTTTTAAAGACGTTTTTGCAACTTTCAAACTGAAATGGCATTGACAGGGCATTCTTCCACTAAAATCAAACTTCAAAGGTCTATTTCTGATTTTTGTTTTCATTTGGAACACTCAGATGTCAAAATGTAGCAACTTCTGTTTATAATTTGCTGCACAAATGAAAGCTGTTGTGAACAAGCAAATTATCTTGCTTGCGGAGCCAGTTGTTAATAGTTGTCATAAGTAGTATTTGTAATCCACAGTGTATTCCACTAGTGTGCTGGGTGAATGGTGCCAGTCGTGCTAGACTGTCACCCCACCTCTCAATCTGTCACCAGTGATGGGGCACTTTGTAAAGATGGTGGAAACAGTTCTAGTTTTACACCAACCCAATGCATCTGTGACCCGGGCATTTGGGTGTGCAGACAATTCCATCATGGAGATATATGTATGGGTTGCACTGCCTCTCACTAAGTGAATTGCCCATGACTGGTTAGGCGAAGCTATGTTGATGGTGAACACGGGACAGGATAAGAAAGCCCCCCAAGCCGCCCAATTTTTGGCAACCGTCAAGCGAATGCACTGATTACTCACAGTACTAATTACTACCCCTCCTCTCTTCCTTTGGCCCCAAAAAACACAAACACATGGGTCACTCACTGCAATCAATTCTGCAGGTAAATTTCAAGACAAAAGAATGAGCTCATCACTAATCAAGACTGCAATGGACCAGGAGCTGGGCCAAACAACTTGTGCCACAGCCAATGACATGCAATAAGCTATTTGCAAGTTGAATTTGAATAAAATCTATTCACTGAGCTATCTGATTGCATGTAAACATAACGATTTGAATTCCCCAGACTAAAGACACTGTTGCTATATCTCGTGATTCGGGGCAAGTGACCAGCATCTCTGGAATGGACTGCTTCCCTTGTGCCCTTCTTATCCATTGAGAACAGTGTATTGTTGCAAGGCGTCTCTTATGTAACTAAGCAAAAGCTTGCCCCGAATCAAGAGGTATAGCAACAGTGATTTTAGTCTGGAGAATTCAAGTTGTTACGTTCACGTGAATTTAAAGAACTGCGGAATTGATTGCAGCGAGTGACCCATGTGTTTGTGTTTTTTGGGGCCAAAGGAAGAGAGGAGGAGTAGTAATTAGTACTGTGAGTACAAGGTTTGGGTCAAAGTTAACTCGCAAAAGGCTTATTTGCTTCCTTTGCGCAATTACAAGTAATCAAATGAGTAGCAAATTATTCAACCACATTTCTTTGAACTACAAGTGTGATTAAAATGATCAAAACATTCAGTGTTACAGAAACAGAACTACATGCAGTCCTTGGACTTTTAACATTTGTGAGGCCTCGTAATTGATATCAATACTTCTGAGACATCACGAAACCTCCTCTTTGGTGACTGACAATTAAGCACTGTCAGGTTTGTTTATAAACGCCATCTACATGTTGGGCTTGTACATATAAATCCAGACCTACCTACGCCATGCCCCCACTGGAGCAGAAGTTTAGACTTCCAGATTGTTGATAGATCACGCACTGACTTTTAGTGCATGCGGAGGTTCATCTAACTGTGAATATCCCAGACTTGAGTTGTGAGACTACCCAGCCTGACTAGATGCTCCCATAAAAAAAACAAGCATGTTGTTTGAGTCATTTTCTCCCAAAGTGCATGGGCAAATGCTGTTTTACGTTCTGTGCCTTAGTTCCATTATCGTTGGTGCAAGGCCAAATCTTCCTGTGCTCATTAGATTAATCACCCTCCAGCATTTGAAAAACTCACATGATGTTAGAACAGTTTGGACATTCATATAACAGAAACCCGGGGACGTCAGGTTCAAATTGACCGATGCACACAATCTGAAGCATACCCAGGCTTGAAATTCAGACAAATGGAAGTTTGAAATTCTCTCCCTATGGCCGAATAGTGTTGAACAAATTTTTTAAATGATCTTTCATTCAGGGTGATTTTCAACATGCCAGATTGTGCTATCTTTTTAAATGTTAACTTTGCTAGCATGAGGTTATAAACCATAGTGAACTTGTTTCTGTTGCCATCCCTTGCCAAAGCTACCAAGGGTTTGCCCTTTGATCTATTATTCATATGTTCCTTTAATTTTTGGCCCCTTCTGCTTGTGCTGTTTTGTACACGATTGTACGTTGGCAAATAAAATAAAAATACAGAATTTGCCAAAATCGCTTCAAGTTTCAATGCGTATCTCATCTCCATTATTTCCCAAGGCAAGCCTACACTCTCGTTTCGAGGGAGGGAAAAAAAAAAATGACATCTTGTAAAGAAAAAAAAAATAAGGCTAATGGGTTTTGTGCGCACCTGCCTGGAGAGATGATGACATGTAGACAACATGACCCTAGTTTTGTCCACATGACATATTTTTGTAGCCCTGGGCAAATACAAGCGCCTACATCCCACCTTATCCCAACACACAAACAGTTTACATTGCGACAAAAAACAAACAGCTCACGTTCTAGAAACCCCATTCCACAGTATCAACCTTCATCGGGTCAGCCCCCTCCCCCACACACACACACCCACGCCAAAACCTTGTGATGCAATCTCAGGGCGAAATGGAGATTAGCTGAGCTTGCTAGAAGAGTCCGACGAGGAAGGAAAAAGCTCTCCCCTTGGCTTTTGGGTAATAAACGGGAGGCCCAACAAGATGCCAGTCAGAAGTGACATTTCTAGGGGTTTTCATTATTAAAAGACTTGGCTGGAGTCGAGACTTGCAAGTCAAACAGGGATCCCAGACCAAACAACGAAAGAGGGGACCATGAGCCATGGCCAATATTTATCTAGTTTCAACAATCTCGGGGGGGGGGGTGCATGGGGGAAGGGGCTTACAACATCTAGGCTCTGGTTACCATGTATTCACCTATCTCTGCATTTTGGTTTCGATTTTTCTGGCAATTTCAGGGAAATGCATATCCTTAATAAAGTACTGAGGGAGATAAAAAGAATGGTATGAGTAGACTTATTTGCTGTGTGTGGACAGCTTCTGTGAAAGGGCGTGCAGTTCCAGTGGACATTCTCAGATTCAGAAATGGGAGAAGTGATCCACAAAATCTCAGGAGGAAAGAAGCTGGAATATTGGTCAAACCAACGAGGAAGATGAACCCAAGTGATGTGTTAGAAGGAAAGAGGGAACCACTCAAGTATTCTGATTAGATGTTCTCATTGGTTGATGAAAGTCGGGGGCATGCAGCCAATGTATTGATGCAAAAAAAAAGAGCTGTTTTGACAAATTCTGACCAGGTCAGTGTAGAAAGATTCTGTATGCATTTATTGCATAAATTTACTTGTGTATGGCAGCTACAGCCAATCACACCATTAGAATAGATTGCTATGGCAGACAACCTCTAATGAAGTGACAGATATTGGAGATCGTTGTCTCAATCCATCCACAGGTCCTCAGTCAAACCACCAGGCTGCCAGTTTCCAGTCGGAATGGGTATTTACTGCACATACAGACTGGATATCCAACCTGATGCATTGTACCGGTATACTCAAAGATAGAAATCACACTAGTTGCAGTGTGCCTTGATAATGCTGCTTTAACCAGAGTCAGACAGGTTCATCCTTTGAGTGTGTATAGGCAGAAGGCAGGGTCTATTTCAGGATATGTTGATTAAGAATGAATTATCAAAGACTTGTGACTGTAAAATTGTTAGGTCTCCCAAGTCCGTACTCCACCCACATAACACAGCCTTTTCATGATGACATCATCAGCAAAACCAAGCCAGCCTGGTCCCGCAGACATATCAAACAGGGGTTTTACACACAGCTCCAAACACTGGCCACACAAACTAATAATAATATGAGAGTACAGGACACAAAGGAAACAATGATGTTTCCCTGTCCTCGGTGGCCAGTCGCCTGTTCTCACTCCTCAGTGGTAAGGGCCTGAGCTGTTATGGCCGAGTGTCATAGCCAAAGCTGCCTCCTTGATGGTACAGAAAAACAAACTGGACATGTGATCTTGCTGATCACATGACTGCTAACGGGGTGCTTTATTTAGGAGACGGTGTGGAATCATGTTTTTCTGCCCACCTCAGTCTGTCAAGTCTCATCATCAACAAACTGTAAGAGCTTTTCTAAATCTTCACCTGTAAGTTCATCAAGAGCAGCTTCTGACCGTCAGTCCCTTAAATCTTTCCAAATGCCAATATCAGAGATGCCACAGGGTCTGCTAAAAGAACGAAACAGTTTAATCCGGGCAAAGAACATTGGAGCACACGACCGATTGTGGTGAGAGGACTGCATAACGACAGGGGTTTTCTTCCATTACAACCATGTCCAGTTCCACTTTTCATGTTTGATTCAATGGTTTTTAAGTTGTTCGTTCTATCTAACATTCTACATTTTTCATATTTGATAAAATCTGTTGCATGAAGCACACGTATATTGTAAGATTTTAAACTCCACACCGTGCACGGTTTCATAGCAGCATACGGTAGAAGACATCAATCGGAAGCCCGCTGCGGCCTGCGAAAACACACAATGATGATGTCGTTGGTTCCCAACTTGTTACATACAATATTCCTATTCATGCAACCACTGCGATCGGGAACCACTGACTGACACGATAGACTTGAATTCAAGGCTGTGTGATAAATGCGCTCAGCGCAGAGATGCACAGCATGGCGCAGTGCAAGCAGCAAGCACAAATCGTCTCAAATACCCCCACACGAGGCACGTGTTCGGCCAGTTCACTGCACCGTGCAGTACTTGGTACACGTAGCGCTGCTGGATCTCCAGTCATTTTGACAATCATGCAGACGAAGGCAGCCATGTTTTTAAGGCCACTACAGGGAAAGAGCTGTACACATGCATGCTGTGCGCAACCATCATTGAACTGGAATTCACAGAGGCGAAAATCAATGCATTCTCTTTTGCGTTTTCTTTTCTGGCATTTTCTTTCGAGCCAGAATGGAAAAAAAGGAAAAACAGAATTTCAGAGGTCTGATTAAAAAAAAAAGAAAATAAGGATAGAACTAGAAAAGTGGCATCTCTGTAATATTCTGTACACAAAATAGTATATCCAACATTCATTGGGGTGGGACATTAGACAACATACCATTTGATCCTCTGTGCCATCACATCCAGGTGGGTATCCATCACTTTACAAACTGTACAAATAGGTTCTCAGTTGGTGAGTTGTTAAAGGAAGCATGTAACTTAAGAAGCATTTTAGTTTCAGTTTTCCACTTTTCAAGGAATTTTACAATGGGTATATTTATCAATATGTTGCATTCAATCCACAATGCACTTGGATATATTTCTACGTTTCTAAAGGTGGCTTATAGTTATCGGAGTCAATGGAAATTCTGGGAAGCAACGACCAACCACACAAATTTTCAGTGAAATGAAACGTCAGTATCTCTTCACTCGTGGCTCTGGGGATTGTTTTTAAAGGAACACTTATAATAATATTAAGAGTAATAATTTATTCATTTATAAAGCACAAATTTCATATGGATATGTTTAAATGCACTGTACAATGAAGACATTAAGCATGGAACAATGAATACATTTAAACATGGTTGAGCCGATGGCATACAAGGGCACCTCAGGCAGCCGCCATACGACCCACATTCACCAACATCAGTAAAGGGGAGACAGTAAGAAGCAGTTACAGTTTTAGAGGTGGGAGGAAAACCCCAGAGGAATAGTCTGGGTAAAACCCACGGAGTCAGGTAGGGACTGAAAACCCAATCCACATGTGGACTGGGCCGGGATTCGAACTCGGGACCACAGAGGTGGAAGGCAAGGAAAGAACTACCCTGCCAACCTGACTCCCCACTTCACAGTCTGAGAAACATTCTGTAACTGTTTCAATTGTACTATGGACTGTGACTCAACAAAGTTGTCAAAAAAAAAAACTGTCATGAGTGATTGCTTCACTCAGCCCTCACAAAACTGAGGGGTTATGGGGAAAATTACCACTTAGCGTAACTCAGCAATCATCTTAAAATCTTGATGAAAGTTTACTGGAGTCTCTGTTAGGTTTTCTGTTTCATCCAGGCTCTAAACCACTGTTGAGTTTGTTTTGCTTCCAATTACAAAACCTTTGGAGCAGAATGGAATTTTGCCAAGAACTGACAGGATTTGTTGTCACAACATAATTTGCAAACTTGGGAGGGGGCGGTGTGGCCAGGATTACCTCTGATAAATTTCCCTGATTGGCACATTGATTGTTCCTTAGGATCAGTTGAAACTATGCAAAGCACTTGAAAGGGCAAGGATGACGTCTGTCAAAGCACACTGTGACTATATTGAGCGATGTTAACTATTAAACATGTGACTTTTATGTCTTAGAAATAAATCTCTGTTTTGTCCTTTGATTGAGTAAGGGGTTTGTGTTTGCCTTCAGGTTGGGCCAGTGTGCCTCAGAGGACTTTTCCATTTGGTTGGTGCTGTTCTGTTTATTTCTGTTCTGGAAAGCATACAAAATCCCATCATCTCCTTTGAATAACAAACAGCCGGAATTATTCACCATGCCAAACATTATCACAAAAAAGTGAACCAACTCATCTAACCATTTTCCTGGCTGCAAAGATGAAGACCACTCCTGCCATTCACATGTACTTGAGCTGTACTGCAAGTCAGGCTTGACTGCTCTCAGTGGATACCCCCATTAAGGACATGTACAAGGTCAATCTGCAGCTTAAAACCTCAAGCCCACTCCAAACAAAATGAACACGTAGTTGGCCTGCCAGCCGCCCTATCTTCCATTGTTGGTTTGACAGCAGAGGCAAAGCAAGTGGCACGGGAGTCATCAATAACATCCAAAGTCACAGCATACATGTACATTGTTTGCAAAAGTCAAGGCCAATGATGACAGTTTCTGCATGTAGATAAGAAAATGAAAATCACGCATTCCTTTCACAGACTGTTCTTTCCCCCAAGTCTAATTCACTTAACTCAAGTACAAAGAACGGAAGACTGTCAAGTTTGTGACGTGGGAATACCCAGCGCTCAATGGAAACCATATTGGACATAAGGCACAATGAACACTATTTCATTTACATGCAGATTTGAACTTTTGTAGTATAAATTGTCTTTGAAAAAAAAATTTGCCCTTTCTGTTACTGCTGAATTTGTAGGACTGTTATTTTCAGTTAGTAATATATTCTTAACTGTCAACAGCCATGAAAGACCATTTAAACATGGATTAAGAGTTTCCAAGCTGTACTCCGATGCATCAAATTGAATAAACACACTCATGATGACGTACTTGAAAACAAACATGCTGACATTTAAAAACAAATTCAAATACACATGGATAATGAAAACACCAACCATATGTCTGTATTTGCACTGATTCTACAGACTGAATTAAACAAGAAATAATTTCAATTCAATATGGCCAGTATTCTAGTGCTTGTGATTATGTGGAGACAATTTCCTTCTAAAGTTTGATTATTCTGTAATTCTTGAAGGCACAGCAAACGCAGGCAATCCTTACTGTTCTCCGCAATGCAAGTTTGCTAGTCCCATTGGACGAATAGAGGGACGGTGATGGAGTGAAATTTGATTTAAATTCAAGATCAATGGTGATTTGTTTTTGGTAGAAAGTGCCCTGCCCTCTTCATTTGTTCATTACCAGTCAATAGGGAAAAAAGATGGAAGCATATCAATGTCTTATAGCTAAAGTAAGGAGCCATTTCTTGACTGCAGGTCCATTGCATCATTAAAAGCCTTTCTACAGCTGCCAGCAAGATGCATGCATTTTTTTATATATATATATAACCCAAATATTGGCTGGTTAGGGGGGTGCTTACTCGTGCTGGCAAGCATACTGTGCTGTGGTTTTAATGAGCATGACAGGCTTTAGGAGTGGGACGATATACCTTTTATGAACAATCTTGTCAAATTTAATCCTAAGACCACTGGCTTACTTGTTGCTTTGTGAAAAACACTAAGTACTGTACGTCAACCTGGTTTTTCCAATCTATGGTAGCTTCGCCAGAAACATGACAATTTTTTGGCTAACTTTAGTTGGGGATCATACTTGTGTGTACACTGGTGGGGAGGGCTTGTGTGTGCTTTTCAAAACTTGTGGAAAATAGGCATCATCGTTGTCTTGCATATTCTTTCAAAAGAGGAGAGGAGTCAGAGATAAAGAATGTTTTGAATGCTTTTACAAATTACAAAAAAAAAACCACTCAGAAAACCTACGAGCAGTTCTGTATGTATATAAAACATGGTTGGTCAGGCATTTTTTTAAAATTCCTGATTTCTTCCCATTTGAATCCATGAAACCTTACAAAGAAACTAAGTTGACAATCATCGTTTGATGAAAAGCAGAGAGTAAGTTATGAGAAAGGATATTCTAACACAAAAACTTCCTGTTCACCAGTGTACAATGCAATGTTCAGAGCATATTAATTGAATATTTGTTTACAGGTGGTATTCCATGATACAGCTGAGCAAAGGTGGGTTAGTATTTTTGGTACTTGACAATGTAAGAAACAAAGAGATGGGTGCAAGTGTTAAGATGCTTTGGAGAGAATGTCAAGCAGTGACAAGACAAAACATTTTACATGTGTGGCAATCCCAAAGCATGACAGGTTGTCTGATGCAGGCTACATGTACATGTACCTCTTTTGTGCAATGGGGGAACACTTTCGAGATTCTCCTTTGAGCAAATCACAGGTGTTGAAAGGTGACAAACATGACATTTCTGGTGCAAGGTTTAATTTGCAGAGTAAATGATCATCTTCAGAAAACAGATTCTATAATGCTCATGAGTGGGGAGACCATGTTCCAAGAATGGAGCAGACATTCAAAGACAAGCAGTCTCGTGCCATCACTGCTGGTTAGTTCCTTAGCACCACAGATAATAGCTTGACAGAACAAGTGGGAGACTATTGAACAAAGTGGTGTTTACATGTAAGTGCAGTAAATACAAGGTAGTCAGTTAAAGTGAATGATGCATGTTAGTGAGAGGATGAGAGAACGAGAAAGAAGGGGGGACACTGCGTTCTCAATATGGTAAAACAAGTTGGTATCTTTTTGGTTTCGGTTTTCATACCCCTATCCTGCTCTGAACTTGTGGTTGTTGTGATGGTAGTAGCAGTGGCTGTGGTGTCGCCAGCGGTAACCGGCGGTGTTGTCATGGCTACCAGGCCCGGCGCGGCGCTTTTCTCGACCGAGGTTGCGCTGCCGGCCCCCGTGCAGATCGGGGCACAGGCCGTTTGCGTGGTGGCGGCGGCCATCATGCCCGTCACGTCCAGCTGCTGCGCAGCCTCCTTACCCTTGGCGATGTCGTGGTGGGTGGCCACCACGGGCGTCTTCTTGACAAATGAGAGGAAAAGGTGACGGCACAGGTCCTCCGGCATGTCCACATCCAGATACGTCTCCATGAACAGCTTGAAGCCTTCATAGTTGATTGGCTGTAAGGAAATTGAGAAAAGGTGAGCATTTGTCTAGACACAAAAGCAAAGACAAATGTAAAATTGCTGCATCGCATCAAATAATTATGCTGCAAATTCACGACAGTTGAACAAATTCAAACTCATGAGTGTTTCATGTTAAACGTATTTTGCATTTGTGTTTGCCCATGGTATACACCAGCTTTAACATGTACTTGCATATGCAATGTGGTACAAGAACTACATGGGTTCCCTAATGAATTGTATGTAAAACACAGCTAGTGGGTGCCTGTACAAGAAATCCAATCCCTTAATTCAAAGAATAATGAAAAATGCGTGTGTGAAAAATGCAAATTGCCACTGGCAAATTTTTCAACCAAAATGCTCAGTAATACTTTTCAACATGCATGTGACATCTGTTCCAGTACTGCCCGTGGCCTTGTTATTTCAAAAATGTCTTTGTCAGAGAATTCACTGAATTTGAAAGTGGTTCCTGACAACCATGGTCCTGGGCACGGATACCAAGTTCTGGTGCACAGCCTTTACCTTACCGGTACCAGTGTCAACTGAAGTTTGAAGAAATAGGAAAGCTACAGGGAATATTCATGGAATTAGCTAGGGAAAGGTGGGAAAACCGTGCCTATGATTGTTCAAAGGGAGACGGTTTGAGGTATTGATGATAAGACGTGTGGATCAAAGGCTTTGAGTTATAATAAGTTATGAATGGTTTTGATTTCCTAGACCAATTTTGATTGCTGTTTATTCAAGCATGTTAAAGATACTCTGGCACATGTGGAAAGAGTTCAAACAAATTTCAGTCCAATGAGAATTCAGAGAAAATCATGTGATGCAGCCCGATGAGCCCATCCCGAGGATGGTGAAAATGAGCAAAGAGCAGGCCACAACAGCTACCTCTACAAATCTTGTGTGCAGGGATGCCGGATGAAGAACGGCTGCATTTGTACGTGTACGTACATGTAAAGGGCTTACGATCTCCATTCTGTGCTAACCGCGCAAGCAGAAAAATTCTGCGCTAACCCTTTAAGCACAGAATCCTTAATTACGGGATGTACGCATGCGCACAAGCCAAAATTTCTCGCTAACCTGTGAAATACGTTTGGCGTAAGCGCAGAATTTTCTGCGATGGTTTGTGTCGTTTTTTCGCTTGCGGTAAGCAGCGCCGTGAAATTGGGCCCAGATCTGTGGGTGTAGTGCTCCTTACTTAAGATGGGTGGGTGGCATTACCATTTTCAGTCCCTATCCCGGATCTAACAATCTACATGTGTATATAATCTACAAATGGAGCATTGTCAGAACATCAGCGATTTCATTCAAAACAAGAAATAGGCCTACTTAGTTTACATTTGCAAATGAAGGAAGTATCCCTTATCTGTAAGCAAAATTATTTTTATCATGAGTGAGGCATTACTTTTAATAGATCCAAACAGATGGCGTGAATGCAGCAAGGTAATGTCAATGTTTTGAATGCCAAGTTATTTCAGGATCAGGAACTGCAAGTACTTGGATGTCATTAGTCCTCTTATTTTAGTTTCACTTCTTGCTCATCCTCAACCTCCTTCCCACAAAACCCCCCATTTGGTGATGGAAAACCACTCATCTCCCATAGGCAGTCTACACAGAAAGTGCACTCAAGGAAGTATCAAAACAGATCAATAATACTCTGTTACTCCTCCCCTAACACACAGACAAAAAAGAACAAAACTAGGAAAAAAGACACATTTAAACCATTTTGATGGAAATGAAATCAAACCCTGTTATTGCCAGAGTGTTGTAAATGTGATAACAGATGGGTTGTTGAAACATACTGAAACTTGTAAAAACCATACCTGCTTCATTTCAAATTGTTATTCCTGTTTATGTACATGTATATACATGTATATGTATATCCTGTAACCTTAGCAACTGTTTTAATCTTTGTTCATTGTTTTCATCTTTGATCTAGTTTTATATGTACACATCTATGTATTGTCTTAGTGACCCAGGTTTGAATGGTACCATCTTGATGTTCCACTTAATTTTTCATTTTTTAAATTTGTCATTGAGGTAGGGCATTAAAACAAAGTGCAACAGCCCAAGAAGGAAGCCTGATCCAAGGTTGGAGGAAGAAAAGTATTGAATGCCTACAAATACACTGACAAGCCACTGCAGCATGGATGACCACAATAGGTTGCCAACAAGAGTTGGCAATGTGTTGGCCAAATTTCCAAACGCGTATTGCTGGTCGAGCCCTCTGGACATGTCAACCCATTTAAACATGCATTGCGTAGAGTGGCCACTGCGCTGAAACTCTTGGCAGCGCACTATTGGGAAACGCCCATATTGGTCACAGTGGCCAATGATGACCAGGCGATGTCATCATTAGCCCATATTTCAGGTGTTTTTGCTTTAAAAACTAAACGGAAGGAAACTATTGGCTATTTTTGTTCCATTTCAACCAAATGAAAGAAAATGTTTTATCCGGGAAAGATATGTCTAGTTTTGCTGGGGAAGGGACTAGGACTGTCAGTTCATAGCAATTTGTAAACGATACTTAGGATGAAATACGGATGAATTGAGGTTGTGGCTAAGGCTAGCAAGAAAACCCTGGTACATGTACATGTAGCATCAATGTACTGCAATCTCTTCCAGTAGAATACTACCCTTACCTGCTCTGGATTGTACTTGGAGAGGACACCGTTGCCATGGAATTCTTCCAGCACATCCTTGAGAGTCTTGCGGGAATCTGCAATCAAAATGGAAGAGGGAAGACTATTAGACAGAATCCAAACAAGCAATGTTCAATTCAATCCCTCAAAGTTTGGAATGATTTATATCAGAAACAGTCAGGGTTGCGGTGAAGTCCCTGTCTGAGTCCCTGGAAACAGAAAAGATAAACTGCATCTGACATCCACGAGAAACCAACCATGGAAAAAGCTGGCAAATGGCTGTACTTTACTTCATCCTGGACTCGTGCATATATTGGTCTCATTGGATGTAGTCTCATATCCACGCTTGGCAAGTTTAATAAATCAAAGGCACATGTGTTAACAATGTACGCTGGTGTCTAGGACAAAAGTAAATTCTGGAAATGAGTCTAATGTCCTAGTCTTGACTCACACAACTTTTTTTGGCGGTTTCTGCCCGGCCAAGGGCAAGGACTTTCCTGCAAGACTACAGACAATACACATTGGGAAGTAGTTGGGACAAGGTCCAAGCCATTACTAGTGACCACATCCCAGTGGAATTTTGCTTCACAACTTTAATTTTAATTGTCCGCGTCCAGAGAATAAATCTGTACACAAAAATGTTTGAATTTTGGCCAGACATGAAGAAACAATAGTTGAGCTAAAATTAGAAAGTAAAGAAACTGAACTTCAGAATATGCTCAGTGAAAATTTATTTTGTTTCAAAGCCTTAGATGACCTTCTGTGCAGTAAAAACAAACAAACACAAACAAAAACAGTGCATTATACATGTACAATAATATCAAATATTTAACGGGGACTGAAAATGTACTGAGCACTATTTTATTAGGATACTTGAAATAATGGCCCATTATCTAGACCATTATCTAGAACTTTAAACAATCATTAAAAAAATCATAAAGTCAACAAAGACCCACAGCACAGCTTGTCTAAAATACTAATTAACCCTAACCCCCTAGGGTGTATGTAAAATCGTATTGAAATTGGAGGATTTGAGACTGTTAGGGTTCAACTATGCAGAGACACTAAACATTGAAAAGTATTAAACAGAAGGTCAAAAGCCAGTGCACTATTCTCAGGATTCTCTAACTTTTAAGTGTCTTCTCCGATTCTCTTACAGCAGTTTTTAGAACAGAGATTCTCTGAAATCTTGTCTGAACTAAAGAAGCTATGAAAGTACTAATTACATGAACATCCATGACTGGGATACTTCAATCAAAGATCCACACGAGAACTGCCAAACTTGCACCAAATGTCAGAGTAAATGACTACTTGGCTACAGCACTTGACAGCACTTGGACAGAAATGACAACACGTTGAGAACTTTCACACAGGCAGGTTGAATCTTACACGCACTTCCTACCCATATGGTGCACTTGTACTATACACCAAACCACTGGAAATTTTTGCTGTGAAGACCAATCAGTCTGGCAAGTTTTGTCCAGAGTCTCGACTACGAGTTACATAATTGTAACAAAATACACGTTTGTATTTTTCATGATCACAAATGTTGAGTTTGCCTTTACTCTTAGTACACATTTATCACTCTGTAAACTAAACATTCAAACATACAAACACATACAGTACTTACAGTGTTTTGAATACATGTGAATATAGTCCAAAGGAAACGCTATGCGATTCAGATTTGTCATACTGTACAAGATCAGTGAAGCTACGGATGTCAAATCTCTGACTATCTTGTGCACGTAGCGTGTCAGTGTGAATACAAAGCATGCCGTGTAACTCAGTCTTTGTGACCACGCATAACTGGATGCGTCCTGAATGTGCCCCACTACATGTACGTCACACAATCAGACAAAGCCCTAAACCGATATTTCCTTTTTTACTTCCTGGTGATAAGAGGAAATTGGAATTATATACATATGAGAAGGACTGGCCAGCCAAGTCAAGAAAAAAAGTTGGTCCACCTTTTACGTCTGCAAGTGCAGACTGACAGAACGCACAAACCTTCGTGTACATGAAGTCATTTGTGTATTGTGCGTAGTTCCAACACTTCCTAGTCGCAGTGTGATCTGTTGGTTGATTTCACAAGGAATTACTCAGCCATGGGCACACACGATTGGCCAACTGGACTGGTACTCTTTAACTTTGGGTGAATGGTAGTCAGGGGTGATCTCTGGATTGTCTTTCTTGGGGGGGGGTGTTGCATGTACTAAATGGGCCATTAAGTGTAGAGTTGACTTGCAAGGTTATTGTAACTTCAAGGCAAGCTGCATTATATTAGCACTGGCTTTTGATAAAACAAAAACACCCATCCCGCTCAAATAATCCATTTGTTATTTTACGGCATGGTTGCCAATTTGCAGTTATCATGTCAATGTTACAACTAGAGCGGCAAAGCTGCCATGGCTTGCTGCTTGCAATGAATTTGAATTTCTTCTTGCAATAACAGGCAAGAGATATCCATGTTATATAAATATGGTTACTAAATCAAACAAGTAAATACCAACAAAGTATTATCAATTTTTTTTATCGACCTTAGCAATTCAATTCATTGTACTCTAGGAGAAAAAACCAAGTCCGTGCTGTGTACAGACTGTGCATTGAAAGGCGCATGTCATTTCAAAGTAAATCAACAAAGACCACCACCAAGGGAGATACAGGTACAAAGGCTTCACAGTTCTTTACAGGAGAGAGGAATGCCTATAGAAAGTGGGTCCAGCTAGTACAGTCAGACTAGACCTGGATGATTATATAAGCAGTGCATTTTGAGTTTGACGGATGGTGCATAATTAAAATTCCTCTTAATTAACGGGTAAATGTACAGTTCTGCACTTTATATCCCACCCCATCATCCTATCCATTTTCTAATCCACCCCCTCCAGATCATCCTATCCATTTCTTACTTTCCCCCTCCCCATCATCCCATCCATTTCCTACTCTTCCCCCTCCCCATCATCCTATCCATCTCCTACTCCACCCCCTCCCCATCATCCTATCCATCTCCTACTCCACCCCCTCCCCATCATCCTATCCATCTCCTACTCCACCCCCTCCCCATCATCCTATCCATCTCCTGCTCTTCCCCTTCCCCATCATCCTATCCATCGCCTACTCTTCCCCCTCCCCATCATCCTATCCATCTCCTACTCTTCCCCCTCCCATAATCCTATCCATCTCCTACTCTTCCCCTTCCCCATCATCCTATCCATCTCCTACTCTCCCTCCCCATCATCCCATCCATCTCCTACTCTTCCCCCTCCCCGTCATCCTATCCATCTCCTACTCTTCCCCCTCCCCGTCATCCTATCCATCTCCTACTCTTCCCCCTCCCATAATCCTATCCATCTCCTACTCTTCCCCTTCCCCATCATCCTATCCATCTCCTACTCTCCCTCCCCATCATCCCATCCATCTCCTACTCTTCCCCCTCCCCATCATCCTATCCATCTCCTATTCTTACCCTTCCCCATAATCCTATCCATCTCCTACTCTTCCCCCTCCCCATCATCCTATTCATCTCCTACTCTTCCCCCTCCCATCATCCTATCCATCTCCTATTCTTACCCTTCCCCATAATCCTATCCATCTCCTACTCTTCCCCCTCCCCATCATCCTATCCATCGCCTACTCTTCCCCCTCCCCATCATCCTATCCATCTCCTACTCTTCCCCTTCCCCTCATCCTATCCATCTCCTACTCTTCCCCCTCCCCATCATCCCATCCATTTCCTACTCTTCCCCCTCCCCATCATCCTATTCATCTCCTACTCTTCCCCCTCCCCATCATCCTATCCATCTCCTATTCTTACCCTTCCCCATAATCCTATCCCTCTCCTACTCTTCTCCCTCCCCATCATCCTATCCATCTCCTACTCTTCCCCCTCCCCATCATCCTATCCATCTCCTACTCTTCCCCCTCCCCATCATCCTATCCATCTCCTACTCTTCCCCCTCCCCATCATCCTATCCATCTCCTATTCTTACCCTTCCCCATAATCCTATCCATCTCCTACTCTTCCCCCTCCCCATCATCCTATTCATCTCCTACTCTTCCCCCTCCCCATCATCCTATCCATCTCCTACTCTTCCCCTTCCCCATAATCCTATCTCTCTCCTACTCTTCCCCCTCCCCATAATCCTATCCATCGCCTACTCTTCCCCCTCCCCGTCATCCTATCCATCTCCTACTCTTCCCCCTCCCCATCATCCTACCCATCTCCTACTCTTCCCCCTCCCCATCATCCTATCCCTCTCCTACTCTTCCCCCTCCCCATCATCCTATCCATCTCCTACTCTTCCCCCTCCACATCATCCTACCCATCTCCTACTCTTCCCCCTCCCCATCATCCTATCCCTCTCCTACTCTTCCCCCTCCCCATCATCCTATCCATCTCCTACTCTTCCCCCCTCCACATCATCCTATCCATCTCCTACTCTTCCCCTTCCCCATCATCCTATTCATCTCCTACTCTTCCCCCTCCCCATCATCCTATCCATCTCCTATTTTTACCCTTCCCCATAATCCTATCCCTCTCCTACTCTTCCCCCTCCCCATCATCCTATCTATCTCCTACTCCACCCCCTGCTATCATTCCCTTCACTTCTTACTCTGGCTGTCTCATCATCCCACTAATCCAGCCCAACCATTACACCAACCTTATCCAGCATTTCATCCACTTTCTACATATCTGTACTTTGTCCCCATGATCCTCTTACAGATACCCCTCCCCCCAACAAACATACTAATCTGTCACTAAGAGTTCCCCGCCCCATCTCTTACATTTTCCCCACATACTGTATGTATGTACATTTGTATGTGTCTAAACAATGTCTATACATACATACATACATGTACATTACAGGAGTGCTCAGTATATATGTGCTGTGTGTACTCTACAGGGCAAGTACACAATACAACTGAGAACTTTAACATTCAACTTTTATGATTTTTTCATCAAATTCATAAGTTTCTAAGCATAAATGCCAGATGAGACTATTTAAATACAGATGGAATTCCAAGAAGAGGCAAACAAGCACTCAATGGCACATTTTAACACCTATGGCCCAGCAAGGAAAAAACTTTAACATTTGAGGGCGGACGGCACAACTCAAAATTTTAACATTCAACTTTTATAATTTTTTCATTAAATTCATAAATTTCTAAGCATAAATGCCAGATGAGACTATTTAAATACTGATGGAATTCCAAGAAGGAGCAAACAAGCACTCAATGGCACATTTTAACACCTATGGACCTGCAAGGAAACATTTGAACAGTTGAGGATGGACGGATGCCGGACGCACCGATGGATGCCCCGACAGAAGACAGAAATCAGTACCGCCCAAAACAGAATTTTCAAGTGTTTCCAATATCAGTCCCTAATCACACAATTAATTGGCTTCTCTGGTGTGGTTTTAACATGAACAGAATTCCTCAAATTAAAGAGACAAACGACATTTTGTAAATTTCACGTTTGTCACCAACCATGGCTTTAGCCCTACACAATGTGGGTTGCGTTTTAATTTTTGGTATATGGCAATATATGACGCCAAAACAAAAATCAAACCTCTCAAGGAGTCCCAACATTTAAAGACCTTCAAATGACTAGGTCAGAGATGAATCCCCAGTTTGAGAAGAGCAGATCTTTGAGAAAGGGCTTGGCTCCCTCACAAATATTCACTAACTAAATATCTCAATTCAAGGTGCAAGACCCTATGCATAAATGTGAATCAACCTCTGGTCACACAGCGAGTCATGAGTCACCCACACTACTTTTGAGTTAGAGTTTGAAGCATTTTTTTTCCATTGTGCAAAACTGGAAAAACAGGAACTGATAATAAATTCATGGTTTATTAGGCTGTAGAACAAAGCAGCCTAAAATGAAGAACTTAGGATGTTCTTTTTCCTTTAAAAAAAATAACAAACATGTGAAAAAAGTCACATAAGATTAATTGCTAGGGATCTTGGAAAAGATAAGTGTGAGACAAAGCCTTTATTTAGAAAACACAATAGGACGTACATGTCTGCAACAATAAGTAATTTCTTCCGCTTCTACACACACAGATGCCATTACTGGATGAATTCAAGCATTTTGGATCCGGCTTGAGTCTTTTCTTACTTTGTTTAACCCAGGAAATGGAGGCGGGCCAGCTTAAGGACCACGAGTCAGAACCTCCAGTCATTTTCACTGGTCATCGATATGAGGAATCAATGTTTACCCTAATTTCACTATAGCTTCTGGGTGTCCTTAAGCCAGGTACCACACCATTTTTTATTAAAAACCCCACTGGGCAAGAGATAAGCGGCAATGTACTATACACCCCTATAAATCTGTCCACAGGAAATGGATAATTAAAGAGCAGCCGCCAAAGCCTGCAGGATTTGGGTCTGAATAAAGTGTAATTACTCATGTATGACCTGCTTAGTTTTTTTCTTTAACTTCAATTTAACTTCAATTGGGCTGTTTTACGAAAGCCGTCTTTACAGATAACAAATGCACCATTATTAGTACTGATGTAATTTCTGTGCTGAAGAATGATTACTGAAAAGATAACCCAAATATCTAGGGTATGTTAACCCTAATCTCCAAGGGTGTGTGGAATGTTCAACTGTTAGAGTTAAGACCCCAATCTTTCTGTCATTCTATACAATGCACCATCAGTCAGAAATCACCGTAATCATTATTAGCCCAATCATCACATTCACTGTCATCCAAGAATGAGTACTCTACATGTGGGCAAACTGCACATTCATGTACACAGCATATTTAACCACCACAACATACAAGATGTGTGAGTACATTTATGAAAAAGCACGGGTTCTTCTGGAAAACGTAAAGTCCAACAAATGTCAAAAACGGACTCCAAATGAATTCCCAGGGAGATGGAAAGGCAAAGAGGAGTTCATGCCCCCTGATCTGGATTCCAGACCAGATGCAAACAACAGCTGTTCCGCCCACAGAGTGTGCAACAAACGCCGGGGCTGCCAACTCTGGCTTGCCAAGCGTGAGAGTTATGCATACTCATCGTGCCCTCACACACGTGGGATTTATCAAGTAAAAAAAGATATAAAACTAAAACAATGTTTGAAAAACTGATTGGCTCTACCCACTTGCATTGATCCTGTCTAAGCCATGGAAAGGAAACATTGTACAGCTGTGCGCTCATTTCTGATAACCCAATTAAACTGAATGAGTTGATTACCTTTCCCTTTGTGAGAACAGGTCTTAATTCCATGACCGAAACATGTTTTGGAGCACAACTACCTCCATCACTTACCCTATACAAATAACCCTGTAAGTAATAGCCAGTTTTAAACTAAAACTCCTCACAGCCCAAGGAAAAGATATTCTGATTTTCTAAAACCTCATCAACTGTATGGCTCCCAGCTCAATGCCTTCCAACTGACCTTATTTGCAAGACATGAGGTCACATATTTTTTTCTGTCTGTACAAAACCCTGGCTGTGTACACAGGGGGCAGGTAAACAGATACCAAGTTGTTAATTAACAAGGTCATGTAGCCAATTGCAGCCTTTCATTTGTCATTTAATGATGGCAAAGGTACTTGTATTGCTTGCTACAGCTGGCTGGTGTGCATGCCATCAGACCAGCACATTTGGTGCCCTGCTCCATTCAGATCAAGGTGTAAAGAGGCCAAATGACAAATCAGTGGAAATGTTGACGAGTTGCGGAGGCTTTTTGCAAAATTTCTCCACCGAGTCAAGACAAGCACAGAGAGGACTGCCAGAGTCATGAGATAGACTGTCAATAGAGAGGTCTCCTGGGTATAACTGCTGATAAAAAGTCAAAGGCTTAAAACAGACAGAAGTACAGACAGCTTCTTAAACTATCTGTCAAAATCGGCTTCCAACGTGGGAATTTCTGGAATGAAATTTGCACTATTTAATAAAACCCAGTGCCTTGCATTCAATCTATGACAATTATCCACAACTTCTGGTTGCTAGACCATACCCTATGCAAGCCATTCCGAGTATTGCAAGCAATCTACTGAGTCTACTAGAATACCTGTACTGCTCAATAAAAATGTTAGATTTTAGCAGGTTTATGTTAAAGTCCTCTCAACATCACTTTAAGTTTCAAGGCAACAGAAGAGACTGGCAGAATCTGCCTCTTCTCACTGGCAAAGCTGTTCTGCATCATTACTTCACAGTTACTGGTGTGCTGGTGATGAACATGTGAGCCAGTCTAGCATTACAACTTACCAAAAACCAGTTGGAGACTGTATCATACCGGCCTGTCTGGCAGCTTACAACAGAAAGTGCACGACATCCAGCCCTTTCTCAGATTTCAGTTCTAACTGTTACAAATTGGTTTTTCATCTTTGTGCTGTTTCAGCTCACAGTGTTTCAGATTTCTTTCCTAAAACTCCAAAATCAAGTTACTAGGTATTTACTGACCTACGTGTCGAGGACAGTTGCATGTAAATCATACATAAACCATACGACAAAGCACCCAGCCAACAGTTGTATTCCATCAGATCCCCCCCCCATTCGCCCCTCCCCCAAAATACTAATCTGGGCCGTCCATACATGTATGTGCTGGTACATGTACATGTAGCTCTTAGTGACAAATTTCATCAAACACACTGAGATCAGTGGAGGATGTTTCACAACAGATTCTCACAGCCATAGCTTTGGAAGAAACAACAGATAGAGCAGCACTGGCCATCTTGAATCGAAAGTGAGGCAATCCCTGTAAAAATTATCCAAAAAAAGGTACTAAGCATGGAAGCGAGTTTGATGCAACTGGGAAAATTATCAGATGACCATTCTTGTGCTCTGATGGGTAGTTTCAACTTTTGGAGAAAAAGTCATGTCACTTTTATAGTCCAAATGGAAACGATAGTATTTTTTCAAAGTGAGGTTAGCAATGTACATGTACTCGCATATCACAGTAAAAGTTAGGCTCCTTCCCATTTCAGAGTGTTCAATAAATAAAGTGGGTTCAGATAGCATGATCCAAATTGACCTGCTTGTGAATAAGCCCATTAGCAACAAAGTTGTTTGTTTAGATTCACCCATAGTGAGCATAGTTTAGGGAACTATAATTTATTTGGGAATCTATGAAAACATTACCCTTATCATATCATACAATGAGAAAATAAACATTTATTTTTAAATGTACAATTTAAAGAATATAAAACTATTCATGAAAAACATGCAGGCCCCAATCATGAATGGCTTGGAAAAAGAAAGCAGAAGAAATCAAACACTTAAATGCAAACACAGACATCCGGAGCCTGTACGTAGTTTCCCATGACCCAGACAAAACAGTCCAATTGCTGAATCATGAGCTTACATTCTAATTTAGAAACCACCCACATTAAGGTTTACATCAGGGGAGTGTTTATGGTGTAATACATGAATTTGTGGTTTCGGGAAACCAAATGCATACACCATTTGGAGCGCAGCTTGATAAGAGATCAAATGTCGTAAAAACACCACAAAGTTAAGCATTTACACCCAAAGGAAAACCTCCCATTTTTATTCTTGGAAAAAAGTTCCAGTTCCTGTCCAACAAGAACTCAAAAACACTTCGAACAGCATTTTGTCTGTACATTTGAAATGTATGGATCAGCTTGCTTGAATGACAAGCCCTCACTGGGTACATGTACATGTACAGCACATTCTGTAATTCTACATTCGTAAAAAAGATTTCTTTTTTGCCAATGAAACTGCCCAAAAAGTATCCTGAATTGTATCCAATTGCTACAATTGAGTATGAGTGTAATTACCCTCCTCAAAATGATGTGCCCCCTGAAGTATCAAGATCCAGATCCTTGGAGAGGAACAATGAGAAAGAAGGGCGAATTTCATGGGAAAAGAAGTACAAACTTATGTACAAGACCGGACACAGCACTCCTGAATACATACACTGTAAGTGGATCCAGCCTGTGCTGACAGACAGAGCTTTATTTGATGTCAAATACAAGCTGGTCATGAAAAACAATTTATATACCCAGTCACTCTGCATAGTCAACTTCGAGATGACTCTGACCCTATGGACGTTCTAAGCACTGTCTCCCAGGTCTTGTATTTTGGACTCAAGAAACATCAAAGTAGTGGATGCTACAAATCTCATGCCAAACGATCTGCTCTGCAACAGTCCTGGAGAAGATGCCCGGGACAGATGTCATCAACTCTTTCATAAAAACAAAAATAAAGTCACTGGCCAACGCCGCAGGAAGCACAGCAGCTGCTAATAGAAATCTCGGCAAGGCCTCCCCAATGCTAAATCTGCTTCCGGTTTTCTGGGACAGATAAGAGAAGGCGGCCAGGGTGGGGAGAAGGGAGAAAAGCGCAGATACAGAAAGGTCTCACCAGCCAGCTCCTAATGTCAAGGGCGATGTGCGTAATTATCTCACTGTCTCTCTTCCCTGACAGATTCAAAGAACTAAAGGATGGGCGCTGCTGACAGTTTGAAGGTGATTGGGGGTTTTATTAAAGTTTTGGAGGAGACGATTAGGAATGGGGCAGGATTTCAGCAGTTAAGATGCACACAGGCAGTGAATTAAGGGGGAGGGGTTAGGGGGCATGCAGAGGGGCACAAGCCTATCCCTGCAGAGGTATATGCTAAAATGTACACAGTCTGTGTACTTGCACAAACTACAATTAGTTTGCTTTCAGTGCCCCCTTGAATAAAATGTCTGCACTCTGGGTACCCCCTCTAAAATCTCACCTAAATAGGCCAATTGTACCCACTAAGTCACGTGACCTAGAGTGGGTATAGCAAACATCAAAATCAGTGTCCTCCCATAGCAAAGTATATGTCATAAGTGTCACCAAAAATTAAAGCCAAAGGTCGGCACACTACTCGGACTACTGATGTGCTGAGTACTATAACGAAAATCTGCTTTTTGGTAGACAATACCTGAGATGTACTGTATTGTAAGTCATGTGACTTGGCAGGTGCAATCGGTGTATTACACCACTCCATGGGTGTAGAGAAGGGAGTTGCAGTGGCTGGATAGCGAACAACGGGGCCATAGCCTGCCCCTTCTCTTCTCCTCCGCCCCCACCCCTGGAACTTTTTTTCCCCCAAACATGAGAAAAAGCCAAAATTTTTGTCAATAATATTTCTCTTCCTTCTAAAAGCTACAAAAAGCTGTAACGATATACATATAGCCTCATCTCTCAGAAAGGCCATGAAAAATTTCTAATTCCCCCTCCCCCCAAAAAATGTGCTTCAGGATCTGCCCTTTGTATGTTGTGGGAAGAGGTGTGACTCACCTCCAGCATGGCCCCCACATTTACGCCAGCAGTGACGTTGGAATGACATAGTTTATACCTATGACAGTGCCTTTATAGGGCGATAATTCTAGGCAGTGATAACAGACGTGTCAACTCTATCCTGGAGACTGTGCCCTGACCACATCCTGTTTCAGGTTGTCATGGAGATGTTTGGTTTGTGTTTTCCCGACTACTACTGATACATGTAGCAGTGTCAAGGTTTTCAGCATCACTGCTGTGCCTTTTAGGGGAATGGAGTTTGATGATGACTGTAAATTTAAGCATGGAAATTTTCAATTATTTTATCCAGTGATCCATCATTTCCTTTTCAATCACAGTTTCAGACAACTATTTTATTTATATATTTTTGGGGCACTCCAATTTTAACATACGAGTAATGTTGAATTAACAACAACAGAGATGCGAGCAGTCTGTCTAACATGTAAGATCAAGTTTTTTGATAAGGTGCCTCTACAATGCAGATTATCATTTATCAACTTAGTTCGCCTATACATGCATCTCACATTTGGCGAACATTTTTTGAAATATATTCACGTGTTTGCATGTTATCTTTAAGAAGATTTTGGCCATTTCTTGTTCTTTCTGAAAGAAAGCCTTTACTTTCACAGTAGTTTTTGATTTATTGATAAAAAGGGTAACCCAATAATTGAAGCATCAATCAATTAAAAGAGTAAACCAATGATAGTTGTGGCCTTAATCCCAGAAACAATTCCTGTTTTCTGACAAAACAGTACTTTGCTTACAGTATTGATCAACACTGGCAATTTTACATGCAAACTTTACATTTCACATTTTACGGTGTTATATTTAAATACAATTTGGCAACTTTGTGAAGAATTGTAAGCCTTCCACACAGTTCAACAGGCTGATATAAATTCAGACAAATTTTGAGTGAATATTCCTTTCTTCAATTTGTTTCTATCATCCTCTGTTCACTACTTCCATATACTTGCACCTGTACTTCATTACACGGCAAACTACTACACAAGAAGCAGAGGTGGCAATAAAAATATATAGCTATTTTACAGCTCGCCCATACATGTACGCTTTATATATGCAGGCACCTTTAATGGAACAGTGTCCACGTAATGAATCCATGTACACAGTTGACCCTACAGCATTTTCGTATCCCGACTTGGCTTTTACTCAGGATATCCCTAGCTTTATTCGATAAGGTTCAATGTCCAACACAGAAAGAACTTTAAAAAAAAAAAAAAAAAATCACACCCATATATCTATAGCCTCCACGCTAATGCACGACCAATTCTCGGTGGGGACAGATCCTTGCCAGAGTTAGTGTGCGGGGGTGGACTAGCGGCAAAAGGAGATACGAGAAGCGCGCGGGGTTGGGTTCATGTTGTATGTGAAGGATTCTCCAGGGAGTGAATACAGTACAAGCTTTACACTGTCCCACTGACAACAGGCAACTACTCTAGGTGCCAAAACACAAGAAGCGATACGGGAAGGGTGTATTGAATGCGTGTTGTCATAAAATACATGGTGACTGTGTGGCCGGTGGAAACGGAACTGAGTGTGGACTGGAGAGAGAGGGAAAAAAAACATAGTCTGCTTTGTGCTGCTTGATAAATGATTAGGAAAAGTTAGAATGCGAGTTGCACGGCTCACACAATGCTCTGGGCCAGCAGGCTGAGGAAGCCAAATAATTAATTGTGCAAAGCTATGGAATGGTTTGCACAAACACAGCAAGAGTAATGTAATCCGAAATATGCTGGTAGCAGTTGTACATGATATGACATGGACCAACTACAGAGGACAGGAGTTTTGACAATATGAGATTACTTTTATCTATAAAATGTTTTTTGATTGCCACTGATGGGGAAAAAAAACTAAAGTGATACAAAAGCAGTCATCAGTATCAAATATCCCTGGACACATTTCAGTTATAATTTTTTTGCCATAAACTCTGGCACATTTGTTTCAAATTTCACACCGATCAGAACATTTTCATTGCTTGATTCTCACGGCAAGCGATAAAGGAAACTTAATTTGCTTTGCCAGTGTCTTTGCAATGGTGTTCAAACCCGTCAGCATTTTGTGAAAGATGTTGCGTCAGAGCAAGTCTTACTTTACAGCTTATCGTATATGTTGCTGTGTAACAGTTTACAGAGCAACATGCACCGGCAGGGCTACAATCCAACCAGAAACAAACACAAGTTAAAATCATCTGCAAACTCACTTATCATTCACAAACACAGCAACTGCAGATGATGCCTTTGCTAAACATCTACCACACTTCAATGCATGTTGGGAGGCTTTAAAAACCTCCATATGATGGCCAAAGGGTTTAGTGCTCATTTTTATTACATGTAACTGTATGCTATTATGCACGAGTACATATGTGTACATAACTATGCACAATGTATACATGCATGTAAGTATATACAATGTAGTCCAAGCTAGTTGTGGCATATACATTTATAAATATACCACAACTGTTCAAGTAAACATCGCAGATAGCATATCTGACCCTTTGATTTTATAGACTCAGGGGAATTTCATTGCTCGAATACATGTACATGTACGTTGAAAAGAAAAACTACAAAATTGTTAGCAAGTACACGAACATTGTATTTTTCCAAAGCAATTGACAGCACCATTTCTCCATGTTCTGGGCAATAACTTTTCACTTTTGACAATGATGGGAAAACAAAAACAAATTAATCAAAGCTTGATCAAATTTCTGTCTCTTTGAATTGTGTGACCAAGCACCCACACACACACTCCACCGACATAAATAAAGCAATTCTGCCCCCTGAGTCAAATCTGCTGGCAATCGCAGGGCTGGTGATGCTTGGGCCACTGCATAAATGCATGAAGACCACGTCAATGCAGGTGTGAGATAAGGAAAGAAAGATAGAAAGAAATAGGGGGGGGGGAGAAACATTGGGAGGGTGAAAGCCATCATCCACTTCCATGTCAAACCCATTTCTCACATCATTTCATCTCAGCAGAGACTGTCCACATTACTACCATGCATGACAAGGCAGAGGAGTACAAACTGAGGGAGAAAAACAATCCCCAAGATTTTACAAAGTTTCCGTTGAAAAGAGACGCATCTATTACACTTCATACATAAAATACGGTACAGTTACGTGATGCTTAAAGTCCCCATCGGTATTTTGACATGAAAGTACATGTAAGTGCTCAAACACATGCAGCAATATAAAGAAAAACAGTGTGAGAAGGATGGTTTACATAGAGAGGGTCAACTTTAGATCTATTTACGACATTGATAAACAATGATAATCTGATGTCCTAAACCCTCCTAAGAAATAAGCTACACGTAAATCCATGTCCAAAACTAGCTTCCAGGGTTATGGCCATGTCCATTATCAGCACATGCCCATGTAGATAATTATCTACAATTATTAATTATATAAAAAGTTTATTTGAAACTGTAGACCTGAAGCTTCAGACACAACATTAAGGAGGAGCCTATGAACAGTGTATCATATGTGCTTGCCATTTGAGGAAATTGTCTTTGTCAATTGAAAAAAAAATAACAAACAACCCAATATCCCAACAAACAAATAACAAACAGTGACAGTCCTATTTCAGTCAATTTGACACAGTGCTACTGTCTCTCCATCCCCTTTCAAAGCCTTGTCACACTACAGCCTCTCAACCCGGGCTGAACTCAACTCTGGGCGAACCCCATATCTGCCCTCGGTTGAAAATTGGATTTTTCAACCCCGCATTCAACCCAGAGCTGTTTCACACTTGTTTCATGCGAACCAAGCTTATCAGGGTGAGTTCAACCTGGAAATAAGCATGAAAAAATTTCAACCCAGGTTGGAAATTCTCAACCCTGGCCTGGAGCAGGGTTGAGTACAACCCGGGTTGAAATCAATCTCGGAGTTGACGTAGGGTTGGTGTGGGCTTGAAAATTTTCAAGTGTGAATCATCGCCAGTCTTCAACCCTGCATCAACCCCGAGATTTATCTAATGTGGAAAGGCATTCAGCATAGTTCTGGGTTTTTAAACCCTCCAACATGGCATACTGGTATTTCCTTCTGTCACTGGCATTTCTTCAAGCTTGCAAGCTGAAGTGCATTCTCTAGGTATGTGTACTTTGAGAAATCCCACAGTTCTATTAGCAGATATTACATCAATTAAAGCAGACAGGGGAAAAAAGATCTCCCTCCAACTTTAATCTTATGCCAAGTCCACTGGGATCACATCCCAAACCAGACGGACACGTACTTCCAGAATTCTTCACAACAATAAAACCTGTTGTTTGTCCTGTAGTACACAGGCAATAAGAAGACGGGTCAATGAAATTAATACGTTTTAGGGGTTTCTGGCAAAGCTGCCGGGGGGGAGGGAAGAGCCAGTCTTCAATTAATATGCACGGCTCTTTACACGTGGACATTTATTGATTTTGTTCCCATTCTCTTTTTCCACCTACTCTCCTCGGATGCGACTTCCCTTCTCTTTATTAATTCACTGGTTTATGATATTAATAAGGACTTCATGTGGGCAGTAGAAGAATTGATCTGCTAACTAAAGCATGTTTGAAGAGTGTACATTACACTCTCAAACAGGTTCAAGCCCACGTGTGTTTTTAAACAATTACAGGGAAAATAACTTTGCACTAAAATTTTGACATGTCACATAAGTAGTTTTTCACTGGCAGGGAAGGTTGTGTTATGTGTAAACAGACACATTGTTGCAGATCATGGCATTCTTGTTGATGTATTATGTAAATGTCCTTACAAAAGCAAATACTCTATCTAAAAAGCATTTGTTGTTAAAGTCAAAATATTAACTGCTACAGCTGTTCCACTTAATTACAGTGGTCAATTTATAACCAAGCTTGTTAGGGACATGATAAAAAATGTCAATAGGTTTTTTGTTTTTGTTTTTCTCTTTATGCACGCTAACTAAAATGTGGTAGTGAACAAGAGTGTAGTGTTATACTCTCTGGGGGTTTGGTTAAAAAAAAGGCAACCATTACTGTAACAGTTGGGACTGTGCAGAGATGAAAGTTTTGTTTTTAAACCACATAAAACAAAAGTCAGAGTTTTGAAATCACACATTACACAGCAAACTGCCCAAACCCTAAGCCCTCACAAGAAATTACTGCCATAGGCAACTTAACAGTGGTCAGCTGCTTCCAACTCGCACTCAAAGCTTTATTTGGATTACAAAGATTTTTAAAATGAATTTTCTGTCTTCAGTATTCCTTCAATAAGAGGTCAAACTTCATTTTTCAAAAAGGTCCGTCCAACCCTTGACGGTTTCCTGCCTGCATTATGCGGTGAAGTATTGGGAACCTGTCACAACTCAGGTACCACAATAGGGAAGATACTATAGTTAATAAAATGGACAGAAATTGAAACAAATGGTATACTGACCAACCATGACCATGTCCACCACACTCTGTGCTTTGTCCTTCAGCGCCATGACCAGAGCCGAAGTACATGGCACAAACAGGGGCCGGTTGATGATCCCCTGGGCTGTCATCATGAGATTGTAGCCGTTACTGCACCGCTGTCGACGCGCCCGACACCAAGAAGGCAGCGTAAGCCGACTGGAAACCCTCGGCTGGGCATTCACAGGTGGCATATGGGAAAAATCCTCGCTTTTGTCTCTCTCTTTTTTCAAAGTCAATCTACTCCGCCGCAGAAAAAAAGGGACAAATTAATCCGCTCGAGACGCTTCTCCAATGGATTGAAACTTCTGACCGGGAAAATGAGATGGAGACGGGGAGGAGAAAAAAGCAACTGCAGATGGATCTTGGCTAAATGCAGCAACAGATATAGTTGGAATTCTGCAACTCTTATCCAGCACACAAGTGATGCATGGGCTCTTCAGTGGCCATGCAATAATATACTCCCTCTAGAAATACTTCACCACTGTCCACAGGAATGCATAATCATTTCTCATTGAGAATTGTGTGCCGGCAGTAAGATAGATAACCCCCAAAAAATGGAAATAAAAGAAAAAGGAAACGCTGTGCCTTGACTGTACATCACTGGGTGTTGCTGCTGGATGTACTGGAGAGACCAAGGTTCCCCTTGCTGTACCAATGTACGTTGTGGTAATATCGCCTATGACACTGGCTATAGCCTGCAGCTGAACAGCTCAATATTTTACCGCTGTGGAAATAGAGTCAGTGTGGAATTAGTGAAGACGCAAGCCCACAGGAGGTGATGCTGGCACAGTTGTGTTGTGTGTACATTAGGGTGGATGGGACTGGCTTGTTGCACGTGAAGCTGATGTAGGGCTGGGAGCCGGCTGCTCTGGCACAAAATATACACAAGGGGGGAATACACTCTCATGCGAATATTCTTGAGCCGCGCTTGCAGCATGCCAAAGCCTTACATCGTCCCAATCACTGCCAGGGACGACAACACGCCAATGACTTGTAAATGTACCGCCTGCAACGGCACTATACACACACCGGCGCACACATGCATGTGTACAGTGCTCTACGGGCTTTCCCCGCCTATTATCTTAAGTCTCTCAGAGATGCAAGGCATTTATCCCAACAGTCACGGACATATAAATTAAGAAATCTTGACGAATGACAACAGTGGCACGAGCCGACGTGAGTAAATTACGTCTCGCTGTGATCTGGCAGGTAAGAAGGATGTCCATAGAGGCTAATGGTGCAGTCAGCTAGTCGTGTCCACAAAGACTTTGTTCTACTTTTGTTACACTGCACCGTATGGCTGTCTTTTATTCTCCCCCCCTCTGGGTTGTAAAACAAAATGGCTTGAGTTACCATAGCAATGAGTCATCCATACTTTTTTACGTGTATGTTTTGATTCCAGAGTCTTGCAATGGCATCAAAGCCTCAGTCAAGATACATACAAGATGTTTTCCTCAGTATACATGTCTATGTGCAGTGCTTGGCAATAGAAGGAACATGTACCGGTGTACAGGCATTCACTTGTATAAACCACACAACACAAACATTGCAAAAATTCAGTTTTGCTGATGAGTTGTGGTAATTCCAATTTTGTTTTCACCTTGCCCTCTGGTAATTACCAACTTATGCAGGTAGGCTTAAAAACGACTTCCTGTGTAATTTCAGCACAGATGACCCGACTCACAAAGTCTTAACCCAGCAAATTTGAGGATAATAGTAGCTGTAATCTGGCATTATGTCCTCACATAAATCATGCCCATATTTGCCAGTTACTATTTTTTTTTCTAATCAGTCTCTGAAGGCATCGCTCAACTTGGAATGTGTGCCAGCTGACATATAAGCCCATCTAAAATGCCAGCTTGGCGTGAAGTTCAGAGTCAAAAGTCCAAATTCTGCTTCCAAGACTTCACAGCTTCGGCTGACAAATTTATCTCATAACTGTCCAAATGCAGAGGTTTGACACAGGAAAATGCACCATCTGCAGAATCTAAGTTTCCACTTTATTTTCAAGATGAGAAGAGAATTACACCATTAATAAACATCAATGGTAGTTTCCAAGGCAACACACAGCTCACTCAAAGACAGCACTCCTCTGGTCCAGTTCAAATGTTTTCATGTCTTTCGATAGCAACTCTTTCCTTTCAGCTTGGCACAACTGAAGAACAGCCACTGCAGAGCACTTCTTCAGGCACTTTAACACTGAACACGAAGTGTTTCATGAAGTCAACCATCTTGGGGCAAACCAGTTTCCTACTGATATTTTCTTCCTGTCACTGCTCCTTTGGTCGTCTCTACTAGATTGAGAAGATTGACATTTCCTAGCAAGGGGATTACACATGTACGCTGCACAATTTGCCCCACTGAGATTCTTGACAAATCCCAAAAGAAATTGCAGGTATTATTCTGAAGCTCAATTCTCTCTCTCTCAAAAAAAGGAGTCCAACCCAGTACTTCAAGTAAACATCCATCCAATGCCAAGTTGCACACTTACATGTACTATTAGCTTTCACTGCAGGCAACGTGGGTGTATGTGCTCGTGGTTTTATGTTCCTTAGCAGGGATATCCAATGGTAGCCTTTGCCACAAAGCCAAAAGGGTAAACCAGGGTTGGTGACAGATGGAGCTAGACAGGTGAAAATGCTGCCGAAAAGAAGTAACGATGGTGCTGACACAAAAACTAGAAAAATAATCCTCCAACCAGGTAGGATTACAGCCGTAATATGTGTAGATACATGGGTTGAGAGGATCAGCACAGAATACACTTAACCTGTATTAAGTTCAATTTAGGATTGGCTTTGCAATGATCCAATGTACACTTAATACAAGGCAGTAATGTGCCAGGCTTGGCCAAATTATGCCTTGTAAGCTAGTGGTATGCTAATTCTGTAAAGCAAAAGGCCAAACATCCCAGAAATCTACACCACAGTGCACAGTAGGCAAGGCCTTCACCAGTGCATCTACTGCACACCAGGCGTGAGGACAATAGATTTCCCCACTTAATTGGATGTAAAGAATTGAGGTTTTTAGCATTACCTGGGATGCATCAGCAAACAAAACAGTCCTCTATCTCCCACACAAGATGGGGGGGGGACATAGCAATTGTGTTCTTTTGACAGAGGGAGGCTTTCTAAGACCTTTCCAGCCCTGAGATTTCCAGACGGGCGAGTCTTGAATCATGCAAAGAGGGTAGTGTGAATAATAAATGTAAAATCAGAGTGGGAGCTTGAGGTCCAGGTGAGAGGATTTGTTGTGCTAGAAGCATGATTGGGGGGGGGACTGGGGCAATATGGGAGACATGGGCAAAGCATAGACCCCCTGCATATGACGTCAAGTTAGAGGGCCATTCTTTCTTCCTCTAGGATAGGCTTAAGTAAACCTTTTGGGCATTCATTGTAATTAAAATAACAAACACCCCTGACTCTGCTTTAAAGCAAGGGGTCGATTGGTCAAGACAGTGTTGGTCAGTTCGCCAGGCTCGTACCTAAACGTTGGTTGGTGTTTATGTACAACTGTACATGGCTAATGGTCTCTTCATTTCATGCTTGCTATGCACAACTGGCAGGCACTTCTCCATCTACTTTGCCACTGTTTGGAACAGTCCAAGCAATGTACAAAGGAAATTTGGTGATCATGGTACAGCAACCCATCACAAGTCATCTACAATGGACTCTGCTAACAGCGGACAGTATTCTAGCCACGGTGGGCGGTGCCGAGCAGCACCACCCGGTACTAGAAATTTCCGCCCGGCTCTTAGGTTCAAATTGGCTGTGCCACCCAGCAAGGATTTTCCAAAAAATGAACTGAACTGAGCTACTATTACAGTTGTCACAATGCTTATCCGCCATCAGTGTTCTAGCTAGGACCATTTTAATGCCGGTTAAATTTTTGGATTACCAAGCGTAGCAAGTGCAGTGAGCAGAGTTCTTGCAGCCCATAGCTGGGTATTTAGGGGAATTTTTCCCCCACGTCACCGTGAAGGCATGTTTACCATAATGCTTTTGCAATCAGCAGCTGATTTGATACGAAGAAAATTAGAACTATATTTCTTGTGTCTTTACTTACTTGTTTCAAATTGCAAAATAAAGCAAACTGTGACAAAACCCAACACACTACTTTGTGCCATTAAAGGGGGCAATCGGGATGGCCCAGTGTAAAGGTTGACGGATTCATCTATACCCTATGGCCTAATATAACGCCAATCTTGCAGTCTTCATAGAAAAAGTACTACAAAGTGCTCATGCCTTACGGTGTACATGTACAGGTATATATGCAAATCCACAATGTAGCCAGTGAGTATGCCAGATTCATATTATATTGCAACACATTCAGGTATATGGGTGCATCCTTTGAAGTACACATGTACATGTATCTCGTATTACAGTACCTCTTATGGTAAGTAACCCCTTTTGTCATTGAATGTGGCATTATGCTAAACAATTACAAAACCATATGAATCGTCAACATGTAATCTCTCATCTGTTGATCAATATACATGTACCATAATGGTACGTTTGTCTACTGATACCAACATATGGTACATGTGCACATACCAGTTTATTGCAAGAAAATCAACGGCACAGTGTTACTGACCATCAAGCACAATTCCAACCACCACTACATCAGTAGTTGCCATCTCCATCACTCCAATTATCACCACTATCATCATAATCATAGCCATTGCTATAATCACAACAATCTTCACCAGCAAGTCTACTACATGTACAACCTATATCTCAATCACAATTATTATCACCATTCTTTTTACATATCACCACGATCACCCTCACCACATCACCACTACCATCCTTAATTCCAGTCCCACAATTACTACATTGTGATCATCACTATAATTATCACCATCACAACTGTAAGAACTGACTACTGCATCAACCCCCCATCATCCCTCGTTACAAAGCCCTGGTTAACCTCATTCCTAGCTCTATGGTTTCATCTGACCAATCCCTCAGCTTTGAGAATGAACTCCTCCCTAGTCCTAAGACTGGCACTTTCTGTCTCAGCTTTAAGGCTCCAAACCTGTCAACATCTATCAGAGAGCACTGGGGCCAGTGTTCAACACACTGGCCTGGGCCGAAGGAGTAGGAAACAGAAGACAGCGAGCTCATTTAATTTGCAGGCTGTAAACTGGTGCAGGTGTCAGCTGCGAGAGCCTAATAAATAGATTTCAGTATCAGACTGCCAGGCTCTTGCCTAGGTATAGACGACCCCCAGCATCTTGAAAACGTGCTAGACCAAAGGTATTCCAATCAGCCAACGAGACAGAGATGTTGGAAGTGTTGTGGCAGGATTCTCACATTATTTGTCATTGTCGTCCTCTGTGAAACACTGATGGGATCAAACGGAACAGATTTGTATTCATGCCAGGAAGGAATGAGGTGTCTTCGCCACAGCGTCTTATTTCTGTTGCGGGAAATGACAACAATTGCAAATTGGATAAACTGTCAGTTCAGGACCACAGTTGATGCAAATTATGATTTAACACCATGAAGGCACACAAGCATAATTTTTTTCAGTTTTGAGGAAGAAATAACAACCTCACTGACCTAACACCAAAATGTAGATATCTGACATACATGTCCATGTACATTGGATTTGATCCTGCATCTTCTGGAATACCTGTGCTTTTTTTTTGTTCAATCCGATCTCAGCTACTGTGTCAATTATTGACAAATGGGAGGAACCACCAACACAGAACTGAACACCTGCATTGGTAGAACACCAGTCTGGTTTTCTGGAGATTGCTGGTTCAAATCTCACTCCAGTCAATTTCCCTGTTGATCTTCAAGATTATTATACTAATTCTGTGGCCCTATGCATGAAACTGTTATGTCACATTTTCAAGCTTTTTGAGTTAGATGCATGAATGTGTAGAGTATTATTATATCTTTATTTGCTAAAAATCTCAACAGCTAGGGTGGGCTTTTTTTTTAGATATAGAGCGGACCAAGAAAGGGCACAATTTTCCTGGCAACAGAGGTTCCTTTCATCAGAACTTTGCCGGTTCACAAACTTTGAATGACTATGAAATGCATGCATTACGGGTCGCATCGCTACCAACAAAATGAACACTCCTGACCAACATCGTCTTTTGAACCAATGAGGGGGTACTTCTGCTCAACGCAGATTATGACAAGACAAACTGCACAACTTGAGGCTTCACAGCATGAACAAAATGCAACTCTTTAACTCCCCGGGCAATTTTTATAGTAATCTTCCTGAAGCCGCAGGGCCTCTACATTTACATGCCTATTACATGAAGATGAAATCCAGCTAAAGCCTTCCAATTTTCCTTGTGGACTGTAAAGCATCTGGAAGGCTTATGAGTTAATGAACAAACTTAATATAGCAACTATGACATCAAGAAGGCATACCAGTACATGTACGTGTAAACTGCTGTGTAAGAAGCTTCATGCCTGACAATGTATGGAGTGAGTCCATTAAAATGTACTAATACAAAATGGAGGAGGAAAGGGTCGACAGCGGCTACACAGGCAAAATCTTCTTGGGGGGACTGAGTGAGGAACCACATGGTAGGAGCATGCAGTGACAAGGTCATTAGCAAAATACATCATTAAACCTCTGGAATGTCTGGGACAGCTTCTGCTGGTATGTATCTTTAATACAGCACTTGCCCGATCATGGACAGAAAAATGAGGGAGTTTAGTAATAACATTCAACAGGACGTCACAAAAGTAACTTACTGGCACACGGACTCTGCATTTTACACAGCAATTTCTTGGTGATATGCAAAGCTGTAGGGTCAAAGGTCAGAATCCAACTGCCTCGAGCAAGCAATTTTACTCCGCTTTACCTCTATCTACTAATACCAAGGAGAACAAATTGATAATAGCGATGGCTATATTGACTTACATCCCATCCGGAAGGAAAACATGTTCTCAGTCATTTCAGCCAAAAGAAAATAGGAAGACCCATATTTTTCAAATTTCCTTCAGGGAGCATGGCTAATTTGGAAAAAATAAACAACAGGATTTAAACCTTGATGCTATCAAATCAAAAGAAGGATGAGAAGTCTGTGTGAATATTTGGAAACTTTAAAAAAAGCTTTACAGAAGAGAGGTGGAAGGATAATCATCAGATAATCTATTTTACTTTCCCAGCCTCCAAACACAGCAGGCAAAAAGGTTGGCTTGCTAATGTAATCCCCTTCCTGCAGTAATCAGGCTCTTTCAATGCTGGTATTATTACACATGCTACAAACAGAGTACTGCACATATGTCCCATGTCCAGGATTCAATCAAAGACTTCAGGATCTCCTAAGCAAAGATCAATCAAACCATACCGAGGATCAAGTTCTCTAAGATCCAGAAGAGAGAGAGTGATCATGTTTCAGGGAATCACACACACACAAAACAAATACATGGCATATTATCACATCAGAAGGACGGCATTGACTGTTCAATTAGAATTCCACATCAATCACCAATAACTGCGACTACGCGGAACACTTCTATCATGTATGAAGAATAATAAGGAACATCATAAAAGTTCCCCATTTATCAGGTACGTGAATTGGAAAGTTGTTAGAGACAGAGGGCACTGTTGCATATTTCCTATATGAAAAAATGAATTTGCTGTCTTTGCCCTCAACTAGAAGTGAAGGAGGCCCTCTGTTGACTACAGGATGAATTTCAGTACTGGTACTTATAGGTAGTTTTATGTTAACAGCAGTAACATTGGTTTGAGTCAAAACTGTCCATTTAAGATTTTCCCACCACTGTATAATGAAGACAATTGTGACCCACCATCCCAAAACCAGGCTGAAGTCGGTATTTTTGATGTTGGACAATTCCTCTCCTTCGGCTTTTTTTTACACTTCAAAGTGATCCGAAATTCTGTCTGCAGTAAGCTTCTTACGGGTAGCAATAGCTGTGAAACTCCCATGAAAATCTAAACAGTGGAAGTTCCACTATTTTAGTTATAAAGTTACCGACTTCAGTCTGGTTTTGGGATCATGGGCCACAATTTGTCCAAAAACCTAACGGGGATATACACACCACAAATATGAATGTGTGACCACACATTTGGTGAAACATTGTACCATATTACCCAAGGCTACAAATGATAAACGTACATTACTGAACTCTTCCTTACAACATTTTGGGCCTCCATGACTCAGGGACAAAAATACACAAAGAGTTCCATACACAGACACCACTTGACACCTTGTATGACAAACCTTATGAGACTGGTCTAAAAAAATCAAAGTATTCTCTAAGTAAACACTTCAATATTTTCCTTGCTAAATCTGACATTTTAGGACATGCTATCACTTCCTCATGGTTGATGTACATGTACATGTACCATTTTCGATAAAATTAGCAATGTCCCCATATGGGACTATGTACTGCGGTTGAAAATAAATCAGGCAGTGACACGTGACTGGCTCAAGAACTAGATCTACTTAAATACTAAAAATTGGTTGTATTGTGAAATGACATCACAACACATTTTGTACTTGTCCACTGTAACAGTCCAAGGTACAACGGTCATATAGACTTAAGCACTGAACTCAAAATCTGTGAGCATCTGGAGGTTGTGGGCTCAAGTCCAATCTACGGCTTGGTGTTGAGTATGTCCTTGGACAAAACACTGTCCGAAGAGACCTTTTGCACAGGGAAGCCATTTGTGATCATCATGTTCCCTGAGTTTATCCTATTCAATGTAATCTGTTGAAAGGGGGTGGTGTCAGACTGTTTGGTGTTCCATGCCTCACTTTCATTTTTTTAAAAATATAAATCTAACTTAGAACATTTATAAATCACAAACTTTAACTCATTTATCGATATAAATGACATTAACTTGTACCAAAAGTTAATTCAGTGCCTCCAACATGGCTGACTTGTGAATGAAGCCAGTCGGTACCTACAAGGGCAGAGATGGTGTTTGCAATTTATTGAGCTTCATGTGCAATAAAGGAGATGCCAGGGTTGTAATAATGTTCATAGCCTGATGAGCAGGGGTAATAATGATGAACTTCATGTACATGTATCTCAAGAGCCAATATTGGTGGGTACCGGGGAGGTGCCTAGTAAGAATACTCATTGTTATTTGTACATGCACCGGTATGTATCCCAAAAAGCTGTATGCAACAGAAGCCCCTAATACATGTATTGCATTTCTTTTTCTCTAACATTTCTTTTGATCATATTTAATATATATTTACACATATTTTCCATGTATTTTCCAACTATCTAATTTTTTCTTTAAAAAATCAGCTAAAGCCTTTTTATAACTGGTTTAAAATGATTTATGTTTCTTTAATCTTAACTTTGTCATCCCATACTGTAACCTATATGTTTTTTAATTGGTTTGTACAGACATTTCAAGCTTCGGTGAGCTGGCTTTCGGGTTACTGTGTTCCAGTACATTCTTGCTTACCCCGGTCAGCTTGAAATACTTTTGTCATTGATTCTGTGCTTCACCCACCCCCACCACTCCCCAACCCAACTCCACACCTCCATATCTCAACCCCCCCCCCATCTCCTTTACTCTCCTTTCCCTCCCATCTGCATTTTTTTTGTTTAAGTGTTCTTTTGTTGGCCAAATAATAATAATTACATGTAAAGTGTCCCAGGCAGCTTTCAGACACCCATGAAGCCATGAAACACACAGAAGATGAATTGCGCCCTCTGTTGTCTACAAGTCAGCAGCTGGTGGAAAAAGTTACAGCTGAAGTAAGTTAGTATTCTCAGTGGCTCCCATGCCAGTGTGCAAGCCAATGGGGGCCCACCAGCGGCTGAGGAGTGGCAGGGCAGCAGTGGCAAGCTGCCTGATAACCAAGAGTGGACGGCTGGTGGCAGCCACTGGACAATCAACCGTTGTCAAGTATCCAGCCTGCCACGGAGGACCGCTGTATATATATTTGCACATATGTACGTAAAATAAATGTTCAATAATTGAAGCGACAGTAATTTGTCCTTTTATTTTATGCACAAGCCGTAAAATGGCCACAGTAAACTACAGGCTGTGAACCAGCCTAGCGCACCATCTTTGCACGTTGTGCCGTGTACGAAACGACCAGCAACATACACATACGTAGACTATACCGCATCCTGGGCGCCTAGGGTCGACCGGATGGGATCGATGCAGGCTTGGTGTAGAACATGGAATTGCAATACGGGCTTAAGTGCTTGTCCGAATTGGCGGCTGCGGCTTGGAAAGGCTATACACGTCAACAGGCTTTTACTCTACTTCCAGCCTAGCCAAGCATCTCATTAGAGTGTTGAGTAAGCAGGACACGGGACAAGTCTACCATTGTCTGATTCTTTGACCCGCAGCTAGCGATAATTACATGTACACAAAGATCAGTTAGAGTGCCGCACAGTATAATGTATACGTTGTACACATGTACCGCGTTTAGGCGATTGCCGTGCGATCGTGGACAACCACCCCCATCCAACTGGTTGACAAAAGGCGGGACCGGGAGTTTTCTAAAATGCGTGTACACTGTACACGCATAACGAAACGCTGGGTCGTGCATGTACAAAAGTACAAGTAGGCCTTTGTGTCAGCGCCATCATATTGTTTCCAACTCCCTCAGTTGGCCTGCGAATCAAAGCTGCAAATTTCTGCTTGAACACTTCACAAAAAGGATCTAAATTTCAAAGGATCTACATGTACATTTCAAAGGATCTATTATTTCAAGAGAGTTATTTCCACAGGAGGGCTATCATAATAATAAATTCATCTATATCAGAATGTTAGAGGAACAAAAATAACGTTGATGTTTGTGACCGTTCTGGCACAATGGCCATCAAATCAGGATGTCAGTCGTTGACTTGTGTAGCACACAGTTATACTAGAATTAGGCCTACACACATGGTTCTCTTTTTAAAATTTGTCTTATTTCCGTTGCCATGTCGGCTCTGCCCCAACAGAGAATGCTGATGTTAAACGTTTTGAAAATGCAGACATTTGAGAAACATGACTTCAGTTTCAGATATATTCCGAAATACATGCCACTGCACACTTTAATCCTGTTAAGCCAGGCCCAGTATTTCTCTGATTCTCACCAACAACCACCCAACACAAACCATCAGATTTCATCCCTCAAATGCCTTCAAACTCCTATATGCCACCTGACATGATGTTAGACATGCCACAGCCTGATGCTGATGTGCGTCTGGCATTTATTTTGACTAGGCCCAGGCCTAGTCAGCTGTTATTAAGTAGGTTTAGATATTTTTTATCAAACATTTGATACATTCTCAACAGTATTATTCAACTTGTAAATTCATTCACTGTAATTCAGATTAGATCTGCTGGAGGATTCACAAAATACGAAGCTGTGCACAGGATTTTGGAGGGGGGCTGTAGACAACAGCATCTGCAGGCAGTTGAATTGGACAGGGCTGGGCTGCGAGAGAGCCTTGAAGGCATTACACAGATCACGGGCATCCTGCAATGTAAGTAACCTGTAAGTTTTAATTCAAATCAAAACACACTGGTTTTCATGCTGTCTATTGCTTTTAGTGTTTTCCCTTTATAGTTAGCATCAACTGTCTAAACTACATATGCACTTCCACATTGAAACAAGACTGTTGGAATTATGTCTTACCGTACCTGCCATGCACTTTTTTTTTTACTGTCAGAAGTGTTTTTTGAACTTTCAAAGTTACATGTATACATGTACTGAGAATTTAAAAGCATAGCAGGGTAAGATTTCCATATTAAAAGATCTAGTTTTTGCCTGCAGTGCATTACAATTTGCACATTACGATTTGTCAGACCAGTCTCATGGGGTTTCTGCATACTGTACACCCAGGGTGTCATGATCTTTGTGGATGGAAATCTTTCCCACAGCTTTCACTCACTACCTACCGATAATAAAGTCCATCTCAGCTGGCCATGGTTTTCTGACCTGTGAGATTTGCCGTTGGTATTTGTTTGTTTGTTTGTTTGTTTGTTTTTAGAGAAGCCATCCTCAGGAGCAGGCCTACCTCCATGTCAACAGAAACTGAGATACAGAAAGAAGTGGCCCATTTCTTCAAGGGTGCTGCAGACTGATGCAGAGGACAAAAAGAAAGACCTGAGCATATGCTGCTGCAACTGCTCCCCGCTCCATGTGTAAGCATAAAATGAACGCTTTGGCAGAAGATTCACAGGACCTTTCATAAGTGTAACACTTCTGGAACTTTTATTATATTGTAACACGTTGGTGGCATAACACGGCATTTGATGGGAACTTTGACCAGTATTCTCTTAGACAGACTTTTGGAACTGAGGGACGTTTCAGTTCATTGGACTCAAGGACCATGAAATCCATTGGCTTGCCAGCATTTGTTTGCATAAAATGTCTTGCCATTAGTTCTCCATGAAATCCTCTTGAAGGAAAATTGATCCAAATTATTCAATGTTGTGTTTTAGACTAACAAAATTATCAGTTGGTTTTAAAGTACCGGTATTTAAACGTAATAACTGCTTTGATAATGTTTATAATTGTTAAGTAATGGCTTGCGTATTCCTTAAACTTTATCACATTAGTATCAAGTAATATCCCAAAATGAATGAAGCACTGCCAAATTGAATACCATCATTTTCTTGTAATGCTGTGGTACAGGTGAATATTAGTTGAAATGTTGGTATGTATTTTGATAACATTACCGTTTATATGTCACTTTTTGCCTTTACTGTTGGGTCATTTAATGAAGATGTAAAATGATGATTACAGTCCTTGGTTCAGCTTTGACCACGTAATCACCTAAAGAATCTGAATGGTTGATGTATAATTCAAAAGAAAGGCACTCAAAATTTGCATACTGCTGCACATTCATTTTTGTTAGCACTTATCGTCCCGTGTTAAATCATTCCATAATGGGTTCCATTTTTCTTGTATAAGTTACAACTTATACTATATTGAATTAAAAGTGGCGCTCCAGTGGCCCTCTGACAGCAGCCGATGGCTAAGCGCTGTTGGACCGACGCCGAGCCGGCCACTGGTGGTCCGCTGGCGACAGCCGCCAATGGCCCGATGACTTTGCCGTCAGTGGGCTTCTTGTGGACTGCAACCATGTTGCTGACTGGGCTCGCACAAATTTGTCAGGTAAATGTCTACGGTGCACTCCATTTCAAGCAGAAGTAGAAACTAGATCAGAATGCTATTTGTTTTTATCACAGGAGGTAACTAGTTCAACTTTTAATCTGGGATAAGAAGTCAAAGAATACACTGTGATTAAGATTTTTTGACTTAAAACGAAATGAAAATATATCCAATACATAGATGGGTCTACTGAATTGTGGACAAAAATGTCTAAAAACAGTTATGCAAAAGTTATGAAAAGCAGTTTGGTGATAAAATGAAAAGCAATCATTTTTCTGACTTCATTTACAATGGCTAACTTCCCTTGTAGCTTTTTAAGATCTGCTTTGAACATTTGTTCTCCTTGAAAAAATGTCCAACAAATCCTCTTAAATAAAAAACAAGACATCTGAATCAAACGCGCCCTTCGTTTTTGCAGGCTGCATAGAAAACAGAGTTTGACATATAAAATCACAGAAAAGTGAATAGTGATCCATGTAAAATTTAAGGACTGTGAATATCTATGGCAAAACAGGACATCTGTGCTAATTCGCCAGCATCTGAGGTCCAATGGTACAGAGTAGGTATTTTAATACTACTTGTAACTTGGCAAATACATGAACTGCATGGTTTATCTCATTCCTGAAGATGTTCTGAATAAAGAATGAAATATTGAATCAAACATGGCTTTCATACAGATGCCGACATCCCAAGGACAACATTTGGAAATATTTATAGCCAGGTGAAACACCCCAAGGTCTCATATAATGATGAGGGTCTGACCAGCCAGAGTGGAACAAACTGACATGTCTGGGGTGGCCAATCGGAGGAAAATGAAGATAAATGAGGAGGAGCAGGCTCAGAGACCATGAAAGATGAAGTTGGGATGGGAAGTGGGGGATGGAGGGAGATGAAGCAAGGATTGAAGCTAAAGGGAAGGGCAAGAAACAAGGGATGGGGGGGTTGGGGATGAACTGCTGCTTCAGGTGTGCGGCAAGGATGGGGTGGAAAGAAGGTGAGCAATACAGCTGTGAGGAACAAAAACAAGGAGATGAAACCAATCTTAGGGAAGAAATGGGAGAGGGGGGTGAAAGGGAGAAAGAACCACAGCAGTGAGATATAAGAAAAAGAGGGAATTTCTAGGGTACTCAAAGAATGAAAAAGCTATGGAATGATATATGAGAGAAAGGGAAAAGATAAGATGAAGCAAGGAATACAGCTGGGGGTGGAGTAAGAAAGAAGGAAAGGAGATAGATGTAGCATGAAAAATTAGATGATAGGATGTTGGTATCTAGAGTAAAATGATAGCCACAAGAAGAAGCAAAAATGAGGGGGAGAGGGGGCAAAACTTTGAAAAAAAAGATACAGTGCATAATGTAGGGCAGGAATACAATTTGGGGAAACTGTGGGGGGGGGAGATGAAGGAGGAAAGTCCTGAATTAGAATCAGCGCGAGCAAACATGAATAATTCATGATGGTGTCCAGGAGAACAGGGCAGCAATGAAGGCTAAAAACTGATTGGCATTACAGCTGATGGGACAGGGAGATCACTGTTCCACAGTTCCACCGCTCCCCCTGTCTCTCTCCCTCTCTCTCGCTCACTCATCTACCTGGACTGACATTCCCCCTAGGGAGGGGAGATCGAATTCACACCCTAATGGCTTCAACGTGGCTACCCGTCTTTAATAAAACATCCATACGGTCATGCGGATGGCCAGTCAGTGACACTTTACATTTCTCTTCCCCCCCCCCTTTTTGGCCAACCTTTTATAACTCTATTATCCAAATGCATGTGCTGTGTTTGGATGCATGAATAATTTGTAGTGTGCCCCCAAGTCTCTTTGACTATCCCCCCCCTTGCTAAGAAAGGTAAATGTGAGTTTTATTTTGTCTGTGTAATAATGTATGAACTGATTTACCTTAACTATCATGCAATAAACAATGCAGTAAACAACGACCAGTCAGCATGCAGTGGCATTCAATTTGACATTGCAAGGCATGATTGTACATGTATTAACACAAGTTCCATTAGTAGTTGCTAATAAATGCATGTGTACAAAACGTGGTATCTTTTTTTCCAATTTCAGATATCCCCATCTTTAATGTCCACTACTACAATGCCACATGGGTGTTGAAAATCTCCTTAATTCATATTTTGTCATGTGTGACCCAAAAAGGATGCCGGTGTAAAATTGCAAACGTTCCAGTCCGACAACTTTATTATCTGAATTTACTGCAGAATGCCCAATCAAACCATTTTATTCTTGGACTGAATTGACCAATTTTTCACGGTACATGTATTCATTTTAATCTAATTTTTTTCTCTCTTAACATGTACTATGCACTGGTTTCACAACGCTGCTTGACACAGCCTTCTGAAATACACACATTGGTGCATAATTAACACACTTTTCTTAAGGCTTGGAATTAAATTGTCAACCAACCTACATGTATACATGTCTATCACATTACTCTTCAAAGCTGATTTTTATCTCCTCTTCACCTTTTCTATCTTGGGGTATTCATTTCCCCTGACGCATGTGTAAATATCAGAGACATACAAGACAGCTTTGTATAGAGTCTATTAAACCTGGTTCCAATGTCAGCGTTGGTACATGTTTGCTTATAGTCAGAGACATTGATCGACCGCTGCATGGTTAAAAAAATATAACATTGTATTTCCATTCGGCTTCAGTCCAATGACAATTCCCCTAACTGCTCATGGCATTGTTGTTTCTATTAAATGGATCAATTCAAGTTATTGCTCTTAATTGAATTAGCGTTTGTTTTACTTGAGTTACTTGAACAAACAACTCAGCTAGAACCAATACCTTTTGTCTGTCCACAGGAAGGCAGCGTTGTTTGATGAGTCAGAAGGAAACTTGTGTCAGGGTCCCACAAAACTGGGGAAAGAAGGGGCGTTATCTAAAAATGAAAGCATGACTTAATTGTGGAAGCGATGCCATCTTCGATTAGCCACTTAACTTGTGCACATCATCAGTGACCAATGGAGGCTACAATGTGAGCACAACAATGATATGAAAGGAAAAAAGAGACTTGTTCACAGGTGAGAGCAAGCACGTGATGACAATTCAGAGGGAAGGAATATCTTGCAGCAATAGTGCTTGCTGAGAAGTTAAGACCTTCTAGAAAGTGTAATTACTTAACATGACACTAGACTGGCCCCCAGATGGTTGCTGACAGAAGACTTGCCACTCTAAAATGATTTGAAAACCATCTCAACCTTTGTTGAAAAACCTGAAAATGTGCAGGTACATGTAAGTCTCCACGAATTTGTCAAAAACATGAGGGTCTCAGGAGCCTGAAGGAGAATATTCAACTCAACAGTCATACGATACATCTAGTAAGCAGCAAATAACACATATGTACATGTACATGTATGGTAGGTTGATAAAACAGTCACACACACTCAGAGGCTAACAGCAAATTGTCAATGCAAAGCATGAAAAACACAGCCTGTTGTTCTAGGTGGTAGACAAAGCTCAAAACCAGCAGAGACTCTGAACAGATTGGCAAATTCTCCACAGAGAAAGGGTAGCTATTGTGCTACCTAGACTTTGGAAGAAGAAATCCATACTTGCTCAAAAGGATATAATAATACTGTTTGTGGATATGCACTCCATTTATGGGTGTATAAAAGCAAACATATCTAGAAGCAAATAAGTCATCAAGATGCAACATGTACCACTAAACATCTCATTATTCCTAAGCTTTCCTAAAACCAACTCCTTGGAAAGTGAAGAGCTCAGTGCAGCCATTGCAGGTCCAGACAGTCCAGTAAGTAACCACTCACAGCTTCCCTTTAATACAGGTATATGGGCAGAGAGAGAGCCAAGCTTGGGTAAAGTGACTCGCTCTAGATCAAGACCAACGGTGGTGGAATGATTTTCAAAGAGGGGGAGGGGGCCAGTTGTGAGACAATCAGGCATCAGCCATTAATTGGCCGATCCATTAAGCCCACCCCAACATAGGACCTGCAAAAAGTGTGGAGGGAGGCATTCCCCCCCCCCCAGTCAAAAAAGTGGGGGCCACTGGCCCCCACTTCTGCCGCCAGTGATCACAAAATCCGACCAAATGATGGATTTGAACCCAAGACCTATTAACCACTTGCCGCCGGGGTTTCCGATACAGGACACATATTCTTTATACACATAGCCAGGGTCTCCGAAATCAGACAAAGGGAACTGGGCCTTGTAACAGAAGACCGTACTCGTAACAAAAGACCAGGCTTCAGGGAATTGCCAACATTTTTTCACTCTCAATAGTGGAGATAATCCAGCCTTGTTTTGAAACATTATACCATGGTTTTGGGGATTTAGCACGAGCGTATTACCACCGGGGACAAAAGTGCTCCACCATCGCAGTGAAGAGCCACAAAGTACCGCTGCACGCTAATCTGGCCCCTATTGAAAAGAGATCAGCAGCGCACTGTGCCAGGTTCATGAACAAAAGAAAATTACGTAACACCGCACAATCTGGACTCTTTTTACAAGGTGGCAGGCCTGGCTGAAATACTCCAGCTTCAATAGATTACGTTTGTCAGAGTAGAGTAGAAACCAGACAGTCCTTCATGTGGGTGTAAGTGACCAGTAAATGAAGAGAGGAATTTTTAAAGAATTTTGAAAACAGAAAAAAGAATAATTATCCCACCCCAGCATCATCAACATTGATAACTGCCACAGGCGCGAAGTGGTTAATCAAATGTCACAAACCCTAACCACTCAGCCATGCCCCAAGATATTCAGAGTACAGTGATACTTGATACAGTGACATACTTATTATTAACTTTAAAAATACCTAAATAAACAACCTATAATTAACTAAATGACCCTGAAAAACAAGGGCCACAAAAGAATTTGAAAAGCCCTCCAAAATAAAATAACTTCTTAAACACAAGAAAAGCGACCCAAAAATTCAAAATACCAACAAATAAAAACAAAGAAATAAAATAACAGAAATATACCACAAATAAAAAAACACTACAATTCAGCCAAACAAGTAAACAGAGAAAGTACAGTTACTTGGGAATTAATTAACCCCTCTGGTTTTCTCCATCACACAAGGCAAGAGAGGCAAGGCACAGGCATTGCTCTCCTGACGTGACGAAAACTTAATATGGAGAGCTGCTGACTGACAGGCCTGGTGTAGCAGAGTTGGCCGGGACAGCGTGTAGATTAAAACTACCAGCGCGTGCCTCGTCCTTTTTTGGCTCCTGACATGCCAGGACAATCTCCATAAGGCTCATTGGGACATCAGTCAAGAAGCGGTAAGTTAACGGCTGGTGATCCTGGGAAAGATTTCCTCCGACATACAAGGGCCAAAAAAGCCAACAGACAAGAGATATCAGCCGATGCAATTAGCCGACACTCACCAAGATAACAAGATGGGTTCATGTACACGCAAATGAAAACAAAAAATCACTGAATGATTCAATGCAGGCAATTCACAATAGTGCGCCTCCAAGACTTTGCGACGTATTGGCCAATCACAATGTGCAAAATCTGTTTACCCTTTCCAAGCAGGCACTGGGTAGACAGATTTCGCGCATCGTGATTGGCTTATCCTTTAAAAACTCTTGGAGGCGCACTTTTGTGAATCGCCCGTATTGAGGGAAACCATGACACGGTTCTTGATGTAATGTTCAAGTTTTCAAGCACAGTAGTGGTATGTATGCCAACAGAGACACTAGTAATGAGGTTGAATAAAACAGGCATCACAACATCCTGCAGGTTCAAAATACCAAAAAAAGTCCATCTCATTTAAAGGCAAGGATTACCACTTGTTCACTTTAACATGCATTTCTAGTCCACCCATGGCTAATTATCCATCAACTGACAATAATGAACTTGGATTTTTTCACAACTCCACGATTGGATGACTGTCGCCTGAACAGGTGCAGCGGACATATTTCAATTTCCTTGTCTAGGCAAACTGTTGCGTGGGACTTCTGCACAACCCGACACCAGATGGGATTTTTCTGGCTCAGACAGCAGATTGTAATTATTTTTGCTTTTTTTCCTAAAGAAAATGAGCATCTCCTTTGAGAAATGTACCCGCCCACTGGATGCAGAAGTAATGCTGGGGGGAAAAAACACATTTACTACCTCAGGACATACCAACCCATGTCTATTTTAATAGTACAATGAACTCCGACAGCAAGTGGCGCATGAAGTGAATTGAGACTGTATTGTGATTACTCTTGAGGCAGTGTTATTTTATGGTTACAAGTGGAACTAACACTGAAGATATGTACAGAAACAAATGATTAAGTTATATATCAAGAAAACAAAAGCGGACTGATCAATTCTGAATGCTGATTTACCTCTGAGTAACATATCAATCTCCATGAGACCATTTTTCTCCATGTCACCAAAACTAAGGCAAAACTTAGGCCAAGAAGGAGAAATCGAAGAGTACAAGTTTTCCTGCTTCAGCAAACTACAAACTGCAGTTACGGCAGATTCCTATAGTCAGACATCGTACATGGACAGCCGTGTTCTGTGTAGGTTTGTGTGCTATCAAGTCCAGATCAGCGACAAACAACAAGTGGCTGTTTGCTTACAAGGGACAAAGTCTGCCGCTGGTTGAATGTCTGTAGACAGACAGGAATTTAAACTCGTGCACAGGCAGAATTTTTTTTTCTGGACTAGCAGTTGGCTTAGACCTAGGACTGCCTGACCATTTGGAACACTGTTAATTGCAGAAACTTGAACGTGATATTTAATGTAGTTCTACAAGTAATATTTCTTTGTTGTCACTTTCCTTTCTCCTTCTTGTCCCTTTGAGCATCAGGGCTAGTGTGGGTGGGGTGGGGGTAGGGGTGACTGTATCTCTCTACCACTGGTACTGTAATACCACACCCAACACCCACACTTTTAACTTACCCCACAGTTTTCCCTACCTTCATCTCCGTGCCCAAAACCTTGTAAAGAGGGCTTATGCTAAAATCAATTCTTTCCCAACTTCCTTCTCCACAATAAAGCATCACCTCCATCAACCAAAAGAACAGCCACTTGTGTTTGAGCTCTAGGCGATATCAAACCGATAATGATACAGCAAGTGAATTAGGGCATCATTATCTTCAACTACGTACATCGGATAGAAATAACACACAGTGAGTGTCTGTTCTTATGACCAGAAAATAATTCCAAGCATCGTTTCAATATAAAAGCTAATACTGGGCAAGATGCAATGTAGACAACAAAAACCAGGAATAATTACCTGCTTAAAACAAGAACTAAATGTCTTTAAAAATGCTGAGCAGTAGAGACTAGGAAAAAAGTCACTGAAGTTGTAACCAGATCCACCTTCCAAAGCTTCTTTATTTCACAGGCAAAGTAGAGCCTGTGATATCTTTCAGTCACTGGCCTATTGAATTATCAGAAGCCAACCAAGATCACTCAATATCCAGATATTTATTTATCTAAGACAGCAAAAAATGAAGAATGAAACAGGCAGGAGATTGCAAACTGAGAGAAGCTTGCAGCCTTACAAGTTTGGGTAAACCTCAGAATCATCCAGTGGATACATAATAAATCTCGATAATCTCACTAGTTCCTGAACTTTCTTTCACTGGCTCAATGATATTGATTGCAAAATCACTGTATACATAGTCTTTTCAGAAAAAAATCACAATCAACTGTCAAGAAATAAGGAAACACATTTCATCTTTCCTCTCACATCCTCACTTGTCCAAATGTTTCTGACAGATGGATATAAATTACCCATCTCAAGGGGGGAGCAGATAGCTAGCTAAGTGTACGCACATCTTCATTTGGTCAAATTTGCGAGAAACCTTGAAGCTTTCTTCAATATCTATCTGCCATTTCTGGCAATCTTCCCTCCCGGGAGGAGATTTGCCCAGCTCTTCCCCAGGGTATGCACCACAGAGTGCTTCTTGTTTTCAAAAGGAATCAAGATCCCTGTTACAAGAGGGCATTCTCCTTAAGCACTGATATTATGTGCATGTCAATCTCTCTGATAATCCTGTTTCAAAACTACAAAGGGTCCTCTGGGATACATGACATTAGTTCACACAGACAAAACAAGTAATCTCTTACAGCCCATTGCTAAGATAATCTCTCATTTTGATAGACACTGTTTTTCTTTTTCTTTATTCTCAACTTCTGTTATTTTCAAAACTCATTTCTACACTGCTACTGGACAAGGGATCTGAGTTTAAATTGGAAGTTGTAGAAGAGACAAATTCGAAAAAAACAGGCCAATATAGGTGATTCACAATAGTGCACCTCCAAGAGTTTGTAATGCACTGGCCAATCATAACACGCAAAATCTGTCAACTCAATGCAAGGGTTGACAGATTTTGTGCATTATGATTGGCCAATGCGTTGCAAACTCTTGGAGGTGCACTATTGTGAATCACCCATATTCATAAAAAAAAAATCAGCTCCCAGTCTCAAGGTGATTTCTCAAGGACATATCCTACTGTGTATCTCAAACATCGAAACTGATGCAGTGGTAACACAGTTCTGGTTTGGATGCCAAACTGGGGTGTCAACTGTCGAGCCCAAAGTACGGCACAGTAGGACATCAAAGTGGCTGGGCGGGCACCGGTACATCATACATGTACATGTATGCACTCAACCTGCTTTGTGCCATGAATGTCAACAATATTTCTTTAATACAAGGGCAATGATATATCTACTGAACTGAACATATCCTGTACCAAGTCATCCATATTCAAACAGAAAAAGGTTCTTTTTGAGTCGGAAGTCAGTGAAATGAGAAGAAACTACATACAGGTGTTAAAATTGAGCACTCCATGAACATGTCCCAATTCATAAGATGACTACCCGTCACTGTCAAACATGACATGAATAGCGTACACTGACTAAGCCTACAGACATACAGTGTACATACATGTACCAATACTTGCAACCACAGATGGTGGAGCAAGCATACATGCACTAATGTGTGAAGGACATCCCTGCGGTGCTATACGCTCCAAGCAGGTACAAGGAAGGGGTGTTTTTACACGGAAATGACGAACCTTTGGTGGGAACTCACAGAGTGAGAACGCAGGTGCATTTGCCCCTGAGTGCACAATGTACGCACAACAAATTATGTTAGAATGTACAGTCTTCATGTGTGCGTTGGGTGCGCTCACTAGCTCAGTTGAAAAAACTTCCCACAGCCTGTCTCTCCATTGTCGGTGCGGTTGAGCTTCAACTCAGGGCGGAAAGTGCCCGACACTGCATGCTTGGGCTACACTTCCTTGCCCATGGTCAACAGAGGGTGCCATAACAGATGGCTCTCTGATCAGCTGATGCAACTGGGTGAGAGTGTCCATGAAAAATTTGTCTCTTGTACATTCCACACCTGTCAAGCCGATTAAAAAAAAACCCAAAGCCTTCTTCAAAACCCAACAGATATTACCCTTACTCAGTTCACCCACAACCCCAACATGCAACCATTGCTACACCCTCCCCTTCCACATTTCTAAATCCAGTCAC